>NC_139344.1:351777033-352289533 GCF_055883805.1 Amblyomma maculatum | reverse complement strand
TAAAATCACTAGCCTATGTAACGTTTGTACGGCCCCAACTAGAATATGCATGCGCTAATTGGGGCAATAATCAACATAATCTTTCTAACACACTAGAATCGATACAAAACCGCGCCGATAGGTTCATCTTCTCTGCCTATTCTTATCATGAAAGTGTCACCAAACTAAAATGAAATGTTCATCTATCAAATTTAGCTAGCTGGCGTAGCATCGCAAGACTATGTCTATTTCAAAATTATATTATCATATTCCGCACGAATCTGTTATCATCCCTGCATACCGCACCTCCAGCCGCACGAACCACGGAAATACCACCCATCCTGCGCAAGCCCGCACATCTGCGCATCTATATTCATTTTTCGTGCGCACACCGAAAGACTGGAAGGACTTGCCTGCCGACGTCGTGCTCCATACTGACCCATCACTACTCAAATCATCACTTGAAGCAATATTATGCCCTGAAACTCACTCCCACATGTAATACCCCTTCAAAGGGGCATTTGGGGTTGTAATAAATAAATAAACAAATAAATAAATAAATAAATAAATAAATAAATAAATTTTTAGACAGTTCACAGACTGTCAATACACTTTCGTCAATTCATCTATAAGCTCTATACATTGTGTATAGATTTATGACCATGCCCTCTTAGACTTTTGTCTATAGACTGTCTACAAATTTAGGATTATATGTAGATTGTTTATAGATTGCTTATAGATGAAAGGAGATGAAGTAGTCTTAGACACTTTAACTCGTGCGGCTTCGGCTAGCGATGCTGCCAAGAATCACAGCCCACGGGCACGGCCGTTCCTTCATAAATGCGTTTTATATGCCATAAGATGGGTTTGGAGTCGAGGGTCAATACCTAGATGCAGAATAGCATCGTGAAAACAAACACCTCAGAAGGAGAAAATTTCTCACGGGGAAACCACAGGATTTACTATACCGCCAGCACCTCTTTATTTTTTTACTTGGCGACTAAAATCGAAACAAATAATTGTGCAGATATAACAGTCATACCACTTTAAGATACGCGATAGCGTTGTTTTCACCAAAGCAAAGACTAACAGCTTCTATCTACTGTTACGTGTAGAAGTGCGTGTTTATAAAATTCTGCGTTTTATGAAATCTAAACATTTAACATTGTCCGCTTATTTTATTATCCCATAAAACGTTTTCGGAACACTGAATAGTTGACACATCAAAACCTGCGTGTACAGTGTCCTATTATCGCTGCATCTTATCTTGATAGTGAATATGTTTCTGTCTTTAGCAAGTTTGCTTCCGTTTTCTATTTTGTTTACGCGTATTACTTACATATGGTTATTGTTTCTTGCCTACTCGCATGCACTATGATGCACCACACACCTGTTTCTAGCAACCTCAACTCCTTTTCGTAGTCATTAAAGTTCTTGGAGAGTTCAATTTTAAGAGACTTCCACCTATATTCTGTGGTAGGTATAGTTACCTTCATTATTAATTTAAAGACAATCGAACTTGACATTTAATACACAGACACAAAATAGCATAGCATGTATTGACATAGTATATAAGGACTTTCATGAGCTTGTAGACATCAAGTACGCTAGTAGAAGGCACGTAGTTTTCTGTACCTTTCATGTATCAGGTTAAATTCCAAGCGTACTCGCCACTAACAATAGTCTACTGTGTAGCCAGCTTCAAGCAATCCTTCGTACTAGCCTTTGAGGGTTGGATCGATTGCAGAAAGAGAGAAGGCTTCAATTTTTTTCTTCACATCCGCACTTGTCGCACGACTCTTACGCCAACATCAGTAATGCAAATCAAGTACAGAAGCACTTCTTAAATGGCACTTGGCTGACTCGGCAGGTAACGATGATAATTTGCATGTCTTTGCACGCACACACCAGTAGTGTGCTGAGTGGCGTTCACGACTTGCATAAATAATATGTAGTTATCGTTTTTCAATGCACTAAAGACTACATAGCAGAGTATCATTTCACCTAAACTGCATTTTCAAATATGCGCAGGCGGATGCGACAGTGGCGACATCGGCGTCGGAGGCGCCGCCGTCTACAACGACGACAAGCACTATGGCGCCAACTACCCCTGCACCCACGACTTCCTCAAGCACGACTACTCAGGCCACGACAATGACTCCTAAGGCGACTGAAGCGTCAACGACAGCAAGCACTGCAGCACCAACGTCCACCACCTCCACGACAGCGGCGCCAGAGACCAAACCTACCGGCCCCGGTTCCAGAGACCAAGTGGCAGAGAACACCACCACCGCCGCTCCGCCCACCACAACGCAGAAGCCCAGCGTGAGTGCTCCTCGATTGCAGTCGCCTCACGCGTTGCATTGCGAGATGATCTTCTCAGAGATTGATAAGGGCATGACCTCAATACTACTCTGCTTGAGCGGAGCGAGCAAGCACCCCTTTAACGCTACCGCATTAAGGCCACGTTATCGAGATAGGTGGCCTGGCTTTGTCGGTGTTTCGAGGAAAACCAGCATGGCACTGGCAAGTGATAGTTGGCAGAGAATATGACCAGCACTGATTGGTCGGCGGATTGTGGATCATCACCATGCCACATGATATGGCCGAGCTGGTAAGAGTTGCCAACTCCAGTAGGGCCTTTGATATTGGAGAGTGAGACGGGATCTTAGGTCTCTTAGATCCTCAACGATGCGCTATACCTTAAGATCATATAAGCACGTTATGTGTGGCTTGGTTAAAGCAGGGCTTTATGTCCACGTTGGGTGGCCTTTTCTATGATGTGGTAACTTACTACTGCATGGTAAAGAGTATCTGTGAAATAACCTAGGAACAATTGAAGAGAATAGTAGTTAAACTAGTAGTAAGGTACACATACGCGAACGAGGATTCTGAAGGGGAGGCGCAGACAGGAGTCATTAACGCTGTCATGTCATACCCTTAAGGACGAAGCCCAGATGCCCCGAATTTGTTTCGTTGAGCTTAAGTGCAGGTGGGATTCGGATGAAGTAACTGTCGCCATATTTTATCTAGCATATAGCTTCAGCGTAACCCGAAGCAGTACGCGATGACCCCTTTAAACACTCCAGTGGCCAAACACGCTTCATCTGTTTTGCAATTAATTCGTTTACAGCTAAAGCTCCCTTCCCCTTTTTGGTTTGTCGATCGTGTCGCAAGCTTCCTTCGTTGTAACTTTGAGAGCATGGCTTGAGAGTAGCTATCGCATCGGAATGTCTATAATGGTGACAGTCCTCATGCACTGGACAAACTATATGAGCTTTATTATCGCAGTGGTGGCAGATCGTCAGCGGCAAACAGAGTAGCGATAAACTGCTTGAGAAAAACGAAGTATTCCTTTTCAGTGCCCCTACACACTATCTGACAAGCTAAACTACAAAGTCTGGGATGCCGGACATCCATGTAATTGTTTTCTGTTTTGTGCCCCGGTGAGAAGATGCAGATTGTCGATAAAGTAGTTCTAAAGGTTAATATCCTGCTTTGTATGCCGCAAAAAAAGGAAAGAGAAAGCTCGAAGAACATATATGCTCACAGGGATCATGATCCATTCATGCTGTGCAACGCTAGCTCACTTTGCAGAGCGTATAGCGGGTTATGGGGTTAGCACTGGTCACAGACTCTTATCTGCCACCCTAAATACTGAATGCGTCACGCGGATTCCCGATATTTTCGTTTAGTTCGTTTATTACCAGTAGATAAATTTATGCTTGCTATAGACAACATTTATTAGTTGTTTTTGCATTCTCTAACATTATTCAATTTATCTGCTTTAACATGTACTGCTATGCCTTGCATTTTTTTGTATTTTTGTTTTTCTTTGTGTATCAGTCCTGCAATAGCCCTCTTGTAGGGCTGCAGTAAGTGTAAATAAATAAATAATGACCGCGAGAGCAGCGATGCCCTTCTACTAAATCGACGGGTTTTATTTAAAAGCCACCCAAAACCATCTGTTCTGGCTCTTGAGGCAGTAGAGAAGATTTAAATTTATTTTTAATTTCATTTAATATTGTGGACTCTATGGGGCGTGTCAGTCTGTTTGTCTAAAACCCTCTGGAGTGTTGTTGCCCAACGACCCCACTCAGGCATTGCTGCAGCCATCCAAACATGTGGTGCCCCTGAAATCTACCTAAAGATTCTGATCAGAGTTTTGCTTCATTGGACAGCGATCTTTGTTGCCTGCTTATGTGTTTATTCGTGTCCCTATTGCTAACCAGGATGCCAGCTTGGGAGCAACGCTGTCGATGGCAACGCTGGTCCTTGGACTCTGCATCACCTACCTGTAGTTCTAAAGAGAGAAGAGGCGCTCGACCGGTTAGTGTTTCATCCTGTGCTATAGTTTATTATAAGAAAAAAAAACCTGTTCAAATATTTTATTTTACCTAGCATTCAGTCGTCTTTCGTGCAAAAAAAGCTTGTTAATTCAATGAACTGATGATCAGTGAGCAAAAGCAATATATGAAATTCAAGAAAAAGGAAACTTTTGCACGGAGTTGGGGATGTCACACGATAGTTTGTAGCCGTAATACACGCCAAGTTGTGCGCAAGGTCACATGCAGTAGGTTAGGGAACCTATATATGTATCAGGAGTCGTACATGCGAAAATTGTAATTTTAGTTAGGTGGGTGGATGTGTGGTCCGTTTAACTAGTGTCAGCTTATAATTTGAGAAAAGTGCGAAAACAATGCGGGTAGTAGTGCCACCGGCTTAAAATTAAATAGCGTTTACCTCATCGTCCTTGTAATAAAGACGGCTATGTACATTGTTTTTCTTCTGAACACTCTCTAAGTATGTGAAACAAGAGCATAATCCGGCCCGCTCACTACTCCTTCCGATTTCCTCAGCGGAAAACACTTTTCAATGTAGCGTCATTTCTCGGTCAGCACAAGCCCAAACTAAGTGAGGATTGGTGCATATAACTGCCCCCCCCCCCCTCCCCCCATAAAAAAAAAAAAAACAGCCCAACTAACTCCATCTTCGCCTGCCTCTTCCGGTCTGTGTGTACCTTTGTAAGCCTTTCTTCAAGAGGTTACAGAGGAATGTGGTAGCCAGCACACACAACAAAGAAGCTTGCGCTGTGCTTACTTCGTGAACAGCGAGAAAAGGCACATAAATTCATGTCACATCACGCACACAAAGCAAAATGGTCTACAGTATCATCGCATATCAGAGAAGATTTCTCATTTTCATTTCTGTCGGGGATTTTCTCTCACTGTGCCAAATTCTTGGCGCCATCACTGACATGTACCTGATTTCTTAAGGTGTGCAAAATTTACATGCCAAATCTAGGCTTTCAAGGTTGTTAGACACCCTGTCAGTTGTAGCCAACAACGCGCTGTGAAGAGAACATGTGCCAAAGACAAGTTCAAGTCAGACTATGATAAAACAGCATAATGGTAGCATTAGCAGCACGATAAAATGCAGCATATACTGATTGAATGTAAAAGCGCTCATGGAAAGATATTTGGGTTCATGCAGTTCATGAGTCAGCTTTCAATTAGCAGCTTTCAATTAATGAAAGCCTCTTAGCCGTAATGTTGATTTGACGCGTAAACGTACATTACGCTATAAATGGAATGCTGAATCCATCAAACTATTTAAAGGAAGCGGAAGTATGATTCATCAGGAGATCCTGTAATACTACAAATTCTATTTTCAAAGCTAGAGCTGATGCTTCCTTACAGAATATTGTGTGTATAACACAGCACTCGCCATTTTGATTTGAAAACGAACTTATAAATAACCTTGCTAATATAAACTCGCTCCTTTAACATGGCAGTCAAGCGCCAAAGTAATTTGTTGCCATAAATAGCCAAACTCTTCTCTTTTCCTTTACAGTTGCTGTTGGCGGTGTTGTCCGACCCGCGTCATCGACTCACGCCGGGTTCAAATAATTCCGACCAGCCCACAGCAAGAGTCGAGGCCTACACTGATTCCGCCCAGTTTTACGGGCGACACAACGCGCTGCACAGGGAATACAACGGGACCAACCAACAGAGGCGCACGTGTACAAGATGTGGGAGCGTGAGCAAATGGTGCTCCAAAACGCGTGGAGCTTGGGTCTTGTCGGATCACCATTTGTACACGCCCGCACTATTTCACGCGGTGTTAACGGTGTACACACCTTAGGGATGAAGCCATATTCAACAGTGGCACACGTCCGTCAACCTTGGGCTGCCGTAACCATTATATAGTTAACAATATGTTCAAACGGCGCGCTTCAAAGGCTCCTGCTTCGCGCCAGCTTCCTTGTTGCTCACGTGCTTCGGCTTTCGGGACAAAACGAAAATGCATCGAAATCACGTTTGCTCAATTCCGTGTAGTTACCTTCATCACTTTCAGGCAGAACAGCGCAGCTTCATCACCTATTGCAGTGTTTCCTGAAAGAGGTAATTACAGATAATTTTTCGCACTAATTCCCTGCCGTAAATTATATTTCCACACAAGCACTGCTTGCCTGAGCGATTGGAGCCAGGTTGCAGGAAGAGCTCATCAGAGCTACGTCCTCGGTATACCATCGCTGCGGCGTTGCTGCATGCACCTGCCCTCTCCTTATTCTGATATCGCGCTGTCGTGTCCGTCCAACGAATGCGCTGCACAAGCACAGCGCCCAGAGCCTATGCAACCAAGTCATGGCAATGCGCATGCCTTCTTTTCGGATTACCTCAAAAAAGGTACCTGCAATGATCTCGAACCATCAGCGCTCTGAATAAGCACTTTGAGATTGAACTGGCCGCGCTGCAATGTAATTGCAAAGCAAACAGGATTAAGTCCCATTTATTATTGTACTCTCAATACCGACCTATAAATATGAAGACTATGACACAATCGTAGGCTATTCTGTCCAAGTTCCCCATGACATTTTGCACGCGACTGATGCGTCGCCTGGTTTCAGAGTTCCCTGAGAGCGCACTCTGAGTGAGCGTTTAAGAGCATTTTCAGAGCTCTGCAACCTGGCTCAACAGTGTTTGCGCTCTCTAAGACACAAAACGTGTCAAGAGAGGCCCGTGTATGAACTGCCTTATTATCCTCGTTCATTCATCACACGTAAACTCGAAATTAGCGCTGTTCCGTCCTCGCAAAGCTTGCGGCAGCAATTACAGAAGTTGTGGCAGGACTTCTTCAGAAGCCTGCTTGCTTAATTTTTCATGGAATACACTAAATCTTAAGACTTTTGTTTTCAGCGGCAGCACATATATTTACTTAATGTAACTAGAAGCAACCGTACTTTAATGATATAAATCACCATTTGTTTCGTGTGTACCTTAACGAGGATCCTGGCTTTTGCTTCCGCAAACGGTGTGCAGTTGGCCTTTGGCTGGTAGCGCTTGCGAAGCTTCCGTCACTGGTCGTAACTGAGAGGATAAAATAATAAAAGCGTGCATTTCATTGCAAATAAAAATAACCACTCGCTAGCAATTCTGGTTATAACATTGTGTACAGCGCAGACAGTGCATGTCTTATCGGCTTTTTTTTTAATGTTCAATGAAAGCGACGCGATTTAGCTGCCATGCTGCTTGTTATCATTTAATCTTAAGGTAGTTAAAACTCCGCTGAAACCCTGAAGGTGTAGATAGAGGGCTACTTCATCGTTTGTCGAACAGACTGCCGCCTATATGACTACATCAAAGGTGTGCCTGTGCTTTCAATATCGATTCCACAGAAATTTTGGTTGCTTAGGCGGACCATCTTGTACACCTTGCGTCACAGTGAATCGTTTCACAACGGCGGCCATACATAGAACCTGTGCGTTGTGCCCGTAGGCGTGTTAAATGTTCTTTCTTATTTTCCTAGTCAAATGTATACACCTGATGCTGCAGGCTCGTTTGACCTTTTCGGTTGCGGTTTCCGGTTGAGTGTCCACCTTTCGTGTCAGTGGGATTGTTGTCGCTCTTTCCTTGCTGACATATCACTGCAGAAAAGAAGCAAGCTTAACGGTGGAGGTGTGAACTTTGCACTGCGCAGTTAACATGTAAAGTACTTAAATTTAACAAGATTTATGTCGAATTATGTGTCTTTTTAAGCGCGTGTAGTAAAACATTTTGCAGGAACCGTTTTAAAATTTTAGGAGTTTATGATGAAACAAAAACTTTGCTTTCCAACCACTCAATGAAGATATTTTCATTAGTATGAAAGCTATATTATTGTTCCCACGTTTTCTCTCATCTCAATCACGATTATACCCAAGTGCAGTTGGAACGTACGCGCTTGACAGATGGCAATAAACTTCAGAAGCTAATGTTAGAGACAGCGCTCAGCGCTGACAGTTTGACTGCTGCACCAGCGCTTATATAGATAGCTCATACCTTTTGTTCTGTAAGTTCGGTGAAATCAGTCAGTAGCACATGACAAAGGTATGCTTTGTCATAAGTTTGTTTTCATATGCGCTAGCAAATAACGCTTCCCACCAGTGCTTTCACAAAGAGCCGATAGCACGCGCTACGCGATTCAATAAAACCAGTTATTTCTGTCATCGCGCTGCATTAGGATGCAACTCGAAGATATACATAACTACTTCGCCTTTAGAAATTGCTTGCACCATGCTTTTACACCTAACACTAAGAGGCTGCAACATCGCCACATGTCGTATAGCTGTGTTATCGGCCGACTATTTTTAATTGTTGGTGTGTGCTTATTCTACCTTTTTATTTTGTGTACATGTGTATAGAGAAATCTTTCAGAAGTTTTCACAATTAATTTTCTGCTTCGGGACCATGTAACCGCTGTGCCGTATAAACCTTGTGTGCTGTCTTCAAATAAACTTCCGCGTTTCGCCTCCCCAACAGCAGCCGTGGCTCCTGGGGGCTGACGCGGGAACTTTTCTGACATTTGCTGTCAATTGTTGAGCAAATAAAATAACTTTACCTGATTTTACTTGTCGCACAAACCAGAGTGTGAGAGGATTCTTTTCGTCAGGTTCTGAAAACGAGCTTGTGTCATTTTAATTAACACCTATAGTATATGTCATAACCGTAATAACTCGCACTATTGAAGTCCACTTCAGAGATCGACACTAACCGGTGCTCTGAGAATCTCGGTCATTGCTCTACCTATCGGCCATCCTCGTGCTTTCAGCCAGCAGTGCACATCATGCGCCCTTCATTTCTAGGCATAATATATTTGTGTAAATCTCTTAGGATATCAATTAAGTGCACGTTCGTTGCCTTCGTATCCGCACCTCTGGTTAGCAGCCTCCTCCCATGTTCTCAACTGCATCAGAATTTAAAGAGCAGCTGCATCACTTTTCGAGAATTTAGAGATATTCAAGGATTCAAATCTACATAGGCTGTAGGTAACGCATGCAAAGTGTTTCTGCGCTAGCATTCAAACTTATGGCGTAATCGACGATTACACCTCGAGCTTCTTCTCACAACACTAAAGTTCTGCGGAGAAGTTCAGTGATGACGTCACGGACGGTACTATTTCTGATGTTCATTGCATTCGCCCACGTTCTGCTGCACATTTTCTGACGGTGCTAATCAACATTTCTAGGGCTGTGAAGCTTGATAGCCGTTCGGTGAAGCCTGATAGCCGTGGCGATCTTAATCGCTAATTGCGGCATTGTTTCAAATGCTAGCGCCAAGATATTTCGCATGCTTTAAGTACAAGTTATAATTATTCAACCGCTCGAAACTCACCGAAATCTAAAACCGGTGCACCTTCTCTTTAAGTCAAAAATACCAGAAACTGAACCTTGCATCATAGCCCACACACGTTACAAATACTCGTATCCAAGGGCGGCTACTGGTTCTTCTTTCACTATAGACAAATGGATAAATGAGCCATTTATCTCAGCCACCGCTGAAATTCACCAGAGACGTCAAGGGGGCCGCATATAGATGCGCACTGTTATTTCAGAGCTTGCTCGTCTGCTCTCCGCCCGCTTCTTCTCATTCTTCTTCTGCTGCTGCTTCGCTTCTTCTACATCACACATCTGCTTATTCTTAGCACATTTGGCGAAATTTATTCGTACCGGTACATATCTCCACAAATATACAGCACTGCTTGACCTGCCCTGCCTACCCTTTCCCTCCAGCGCTACTATAGTGCATATTCTAGAGCACTATAGAGCTACCGCTGACCATCTGGCTCACCTCCTGGAACCTCTCCCTTCAATAGACCTTCGACAACTTCGTGTTGTCTAGACCCGGCTGTGGTGTTCTTGCGGTACACATACATCCATGGACGCGTCGCGCGCTTTCGGGTTTTATACTTAGGTTTAGTCGTGTTAAACTGTTCCTTAATCTTTACGGCAAGATATCCTACGTAAGTAACGCCCACTACGACATCGATGTGTTTATGCTGGAGAGTGTGCTATACAGAACCAGCGCTTCAGAATCTGGCTTTTGTAGGGCGTGGATGGATGGATGGATGGAATATAAGAGCGTCCCCTTTGAAACGAGTTGGTGCCAGCTGCGCCCATGTTCAAGCGTTTTTTTTTTTTTTTGTCTCTTACATCTTGAACGCTGTTATTAACTGGTCAAATACTTTCTCATTTCAGTTACTATTTTTCTTCTATCTTGTATATTGTTGCGCCAACTAGTATTTGACATTTAACTGTGAATTTCATTGGTCGAATGGACGGCTGTGTATTGAATCCCCTCGAGAGCAACTAAATTCAGCACACAGCGGCTCTCTCATTAACTAAGGAAGAAAAATGCAGCTTCCGCAGGCAGCTGCAGTCGCAACATCTCGGGCGGGTGCTGGAAATTGTGTCAAGAGCATGTGACATTCCCACTTATAGCAGCGCTTCACGACATCGCATTCTACAAATTCTATGCCTGATGACGCTCGATCCTGTGAAAGAACATGCCCACGTAGGTGTGCGTATGTTTCTGTCCAGGCAGTCGTTAAATACACAGTGGTGGCTGGCAGTTTTTAACGCTTTTAATGTGGTTCAGGAGACACGTACAGGTTCGGACTTAAGTAAACGGAGTACACTATTTTGTTCTATTTGCTGTCACATTTTTCTTATTGTGAATCATGAAACAGCATGTTTTTTAGAAGGCTGCAGGCCTCGTTATCATTGTTATTCACTCTCTGCCGACATTCTCCATAAGAGCTCCCTGAGTGCGACCGTGTTCCTCACTGGATTACTGCATGCACCTGGCGAAGTTACGGAGGAGTGTGACACCGTGAGCTCCAGGCATCTCTTTGCAGCAGACAGAAGATCAGGCGTTCAGATGTATGCGTGCACACAATGAAAGAGTTTTGCCTTATCAGTCAACTCCATAGACACCTAGCCACCCCATTGAGCTCTTAGAAAAACTGTACTGCGGCTTTAATACATAGTGGAAAGTTGCTGTGTTTGTGAATGCTCAGTCATGTCTTTTGCAAGTGTGCGGAATGGCTATACGATGAATGAAAGCACTATCGTCCAATTCAAAGGCGCACTAAAACACGAGATGATGTGAGTACACTTGCTCTAAAAGCGCGCCCCTACAGTCCTATGGTAGCGCTTGGATTTAGAATGCGCGCACGCACATTAAAACCCATGAACGGGCGACTGGAATTAATGCTCCTGACGATAAAATACGTTGGGAGCATGAGGAAAGGAATTTCGTCAGTTGTAAGGACTCTAATATTATGATTATGCTCTTTGATTCAAATTGCGTGACTAGAAGTCAGCTCGAGTCCCGCACACATAAATGCCTGCTTTAATTATACAACTTCATCAGAGACTTTTTGTCCGATCGAGAAACGCGGGTAAATGAGCCCAAGAAATCAAATCGGAGAATTATAAATTAGGCAGCAAAGGTACACCACAGGGTTCTGTGCTGTGATTCTTAGTTTACAACGTGGCTATGACCAAGCTCTTGAGAGATTTGAGGCTATTGGAGGATTAAACCACAGCATGCATGCTGATGATATCACTTTGTGAATTTGTAGGGGCAATAATGTTCAAATATAGAAGGCCCTTCGAGTGGCCATCCAGGAAGTTGACGGTTATGTCGGACATAGAAGACCTAATTGTTCCTCTAATAATCAGAACTGCTTCTTTACCAGCCCAAAGCTAGAGCCGGTAAGGAGGATCCGCAAATATACCACAGACGCAGGGGGATACTAGCTGCAAAAGCAGAGAAAATCAGAGAATGCCAGTGTCTTTCATAGCAAATCATTAAGCAAACCAAAGGGCTGCGCACAGGAGACCACGACGGTTATCCACAAGATTTGCAGCAGGTGGTTCGGGATGGGAGAAGCGAATCTAGTTAGTTTCACCAAGGTCTTTGTTGTAATTAAAAGTAGCTTATGTCACTTCTTTCCTCTTATTTATGGCCTTCGGGAAGAAGAAGGTTAAGAAAATATTTCGTAAAGCCTAAGCAGACGCTGGGTCTTCCCATTCGCAATGCAAAGAATAAGCTTTTAGTTATTGAAGCAGTCAGGATCTCGCATTGCAGTATGAAAGACTCACGGGAAGTCCTACAGGCGGGAAAACTCTAGCTAGACAAGGCATTAACTATGAAGGACCGCAAAGCATCGATCAGCTGCCACGAAGCGCGAGGAATCGATTCGCAGTCCCACCACTGCCTAAAAACATGCACAATATCCATAAAACAAAAAAAAAAAACGTGGAGAGAAGCTGGCTGAGGCTCTCTACAGGCGTTTCAAAAACTCAAAATACGTGGTCCATGTTGATGCCACAGACCATGGCGACGACCGAATGGTCATCGTTGTAGTCAGAGCAGAAAGTCAACTGATAACCAGTGGTGCCGTTCCAACAGATTGCTCGGAGACTGGAGAAAAATCTGCTATAGACCTTGCAATTGCAAGAACGTCAGCCAAATTATAGTCAGCGACTTGATGGTTGCGGTGAGGAATTTCGCTAGAGAAAGGACTTCCACCGAGGCGAAAATAATCTGCAGACAAGCAGGAATAGCAGGTAAATTCAAACAATCTGAGAGCACATGCGCCCGCCTTCCTCGCAGGCAAACGACGAGGCCCACTATTTAGCTTGAGGACGTAGCGACTTGTTGGCCTCGTCGAGGGCTTCACAGGGCGGGACCGTTTAGTGTGTTACAGAGAGACCACAAAGCACTATATCCTAACGTGGGTTAACTATCCTCCTGGCAATATTTCATTAAACAACATCCGTGCCACCACTTGGCGACACTTGCAAACCGACTCGTTCCCAAACCCGATATCGTGCAGCCTCTACAACACGGGTGATTACTCTAGCCGGTGCAAGCTATGTCAAGCTAGAGTTAATCTCAATGATATCCTCTGGGAATCCCTTCAAGCTCCCTCTGAGGGAAGAAGCATGATGTATTTAGAGCAATAGAAGACCTTACAACGTACTCAGCTCCGATCCGGAGATTCGACTAAAAACCGTACGACCGGCCGAAACCGCCGTTGGGTCCAAGGATTCCTGGCTGCCATCTAGGCGGGAAGGCTAAAACCTTCCCTTCATATGTTTTACCGCAGCCGCTTACTGGATACGCAATGAGTGGTTGTGGTTTTACAATCAATCAATCAATCAATCAATCAATCAATCAATCAATCAATCAATCAATCAATCAATCAAATAATCTTCAAATGATATACTTCACATTTGTGCATGCGTCCTGTATTGAGCAGACCATACAGGTTTTCTAAGTGCACGTTTGGCATCAAGATACATATCGGCAACTGAAACTGAAAATGAATATTTCATTCAGTTTCTCTGTGATAACTCAATTTTGAACGTTGCATACCAGTGCAGTATATTATGCCCTCTTCCCGGACACGCTTAAACCACCGACTACAGTTGCATGATGTAGCCGGGTGATTCGCGTGGCCCACAGCGCTCGAGCTGGTCATGTTATACCTTCTGCTGTATGCAGTAATTAATTTGATGCGCTGAGAATGCGTCTGTGCTGTTTCCATTGAACGCATGCCTTTCATCTTTCTTTTCGCATTACCATCCTGTCTTATTCTTTCACGACCTTTTACCGCCGTAAATATTAGGCAGGAGACTATTGTTGCTAAGGGCACACTATAGCTTAGCTTGACTAAAAATTTCTCTGTCTATATTGCAGTAAGTTTATCTCGCAGAAGCCCTTGAAATATGCGCGCAAACGTTAAACATGCTGGAGTGCGCGGTATACGCCCTCGTCATAGAAGCATAGGTGTGAGCAGCGGTGACCCGCGCTATGATTACAAGTGTGCTTCGAAAAAACAATAAAGAAAAAAAAAGTGTGCTTCGAAAAAAAAAATAGTGAATCGAGTCTTACTCGCAAAAGTGGTAAGATTGTTCTTTTTTTTTTTGAAGAAAATAGAACATTCAGATGAGTAGATTATTATTTTTTGCCGTTTTTGGCACTTATTTGTTGACCTGCATCTTCTACGGCTTTGAGAAAAAGAAGAAGAATGGACACCCCGCAGCGTAAGGACATGCTTTGTTTTCTTGTCGCGCTTTCATGCGGTAAAGTGAGGAATCTTCTGGAACCTCACTATTGGCTTTCCAACTACCCGATGACAGCAATTACTGCAGAGGGTTGAATCACCATCTCCGACGTTTCGTCGCCCAAGCGTAATCGTTGCAACGTTTTGCACTCCGGCCCCCGCTCGCTCCATGGTATCAAGTAAGCGAAATTAGTGCTTAGTAGGAACTGCTGACATTGTAATATGCAAATGTTGCAACAGCGGAAATTATACTTGTGTGTGCCATCCGCACAAGTTTAAATGTGACTCAGCGAATAGAATAAAGAACTCCTGCATGCCTATAGTTTGGGTTATATTTAGTCGTGTATCACTGTACGGAGCAAGCAAGCGAAGTTGAAACGTTTTGCTCATACCGATTTATGACTTGCACTCCCGCACTGTACGTAGGAATGCACCGTTGGTACTTGTAAAGTGCACCATTGTGGTTGCTAAAGTCAAGCTTCATTGACACTATTTTTTATTGCGAGGCAAGTATGCAATATTTTACAATAGAGTTATGAACATAATGAGGGGAATACTCTAACATAGCTATGCGTAACAAAACGAAGTTCTAAATATACGCCGCACTGAGTATATTTAAGACAGTCATATATAGCGTTTTACGCGACTAATAGTAGGAGGTTGATGACTGGGCACGTTGGTATGGGTTCATGCTTAACCATCCAAAAGACGAGACACAGAATCAAAGAGGGGACAGGACAAGGGGACCAGCCTTGTCCTGTCCCCTCTTTGATTCTGTGTCTCGTCTTTTGGCTGGTTAAGTATAATAGTAGGAGGTTACAAACTTGTAGTACGAACAGCAGATACGTTGTTTGTTGTTGCGAACTCTCGTGATCTGCAAAAAATTGCGCCCATAAAAAACTTCCTGATGAAAAAATTCGCTTATCCAAAATGTTTGGGGGAGTATGGACGCTGGTCAAGAAGTGCTCACGTCACTCAGAGCAAGTATCCAAGAGAAAATATTTTTGTCGGAAGATTTCGCGGAACTTCGTTCGAGAAATGCGTGTTTATTCGGCTCAAAAGCGTAAAGCCGGAAAGAAGTAAAGTTAATTTCGAAGGCCATCTGCCATCTTGCGAATTCTCAATTGTGCACCAGTGCTGTACAAGCTGTGTGGGAATGGTGAAACTGCGAGAGACCCAAACGTAGGTTCCTCAGATGCACTTAGAGAATATTCAATCAATTAGCTTTGTCTGACAAAAAAAAGGAAAAACTAGCCTGTAGGAGAGGGAGGGGGGGGGGGGGGCACAACGAAATATTGACAATTGGAGGGGCGGTCGAGGCGCGCCCAAGGTAGCACCGCTGCCGATTCCAGATTCTCGAGAAAACTCGAGTTTTCGATTCGAATGAAGCAATTCCAGTGGAGGTTGGTTTCTGAAACGGAAAAGAGGACTTGAGCGCCGCTTGGATGTGATAGCTTGGAGTAAAAGTTCGAGTGAAGGCCTGTTTGCCTGTTTGCCTGTTTGTTAATGTGGCGAGCTTCGCCTTAGGGGTAAGATGAATAGCGGCCGGTCATAGAAATCGAAAGCCATCGCCAGACGCCGCACATGTCACATGACCACTGTCTGCGTCATGCAGCCACTGGTGAGGTCCGGTCGCCAGTGAGCCAAGGCCCCTGTGAAATGGCCGAAACGTTGAAGTTAAATGGATAGCAGATTCTTATAGAATACTGGGTTTATTATTTTATTTCTTATAGGTACGCCGTCTGAGAGAGCACTGTAAGTACACGAATGCTTATTTGCGGTTAGTTCATTAAAAAGATTTCCATACATTTTCAACGAAGAAATGGGAACGCGGAAGTTGAACGTTTGAACCAGCGCAGCTTGAAATTATCTGGAAAACAGATATTTTTTTTCACATTCTGCTCAGAAAAGCTGAAAGAGATTGCTATCTACACCTAACGTCATTTTGATAAAATGACATCTTGATCAAATGACATGTCGCATAGCTGAAGTAACTCCGGCAGTTGGGCGGCTTTATGAGCACTGTGGCTTGGGTCAGATTCGTTTTGTTTAGAATGAAGCTGCATCTCTTAAGGTTTAAGGGGGCATCCTGGGACAAGAATGAAGACATGACGACTGAAGCCATTCCAGAGCGAGAATAGGATGGCGCCAGCGCCTCCTCATCCCTCCCCCAAACATGTCACTTGATTCATGCAGGGTCATGTGCCGGAGGCAGCCGTGCGGGCGTTTACTGCTTTTAACTCCAAAGCGAGGGCCTCGTTCCAATAGAGGAGAAGCAACTATAATTACACATGTTTACATTGAGGTTGAAACACGCTGGTAGAAGACCGGCATGACAATCGGTCGCCTTGCTCTTGAGCTAATGCGCTTCGCGAACTCTGTAGACGCGGCGTTCCCCTAGCCCCTACCGTCACTCCTCAGGGCAGCGGGTTTCTGGATTGTCCTCATTGAATTAACAGGCCGCCAGCGTTTACCGCGGGTCGCTGCCATAACACATTCCCGGAATGGCAGCAGGGCAGCATGCGAGGTTATCTGCTCAAGCTTATTGATGCGTTAAGTGACAAGCATAGCTCTAGCATTTTTTTTTTTAAGTCTTACGTCTTTTACTGTTATGGCATCGTTCCCAAGTGGCTTATTGGATGTTCCGCTATAGGTAACTTGTTCTTGAAGCCAAGTTTAAATCATTTGCTCAGTGGCGACAGAGACGAAGCATTTAGGTCAGAAGAAACGATGCTTTGAATATTAGATACTGACAGAGCAGACGTGTTCATGAAGGCTGTATAGGGTGTGTCTGACGTGCCTGTTTCCGTAGACGGCCTCATGACCTGTATGTTTCGAGCAGTGGCCCTGCTTGTGCTATCCAACGTCCGAGAATCGAATGACACTTAAAAGCAGGTGACCAGTCGTTTGTTGATTCCTTATTTACTGCACATATGATTACATTCGGCTGTATGATGTCAGTCGGTCAAGAGCTGCGATGTCGTTCACACTTTTTGAGACTGGCGCTCTTAGGTATTGCCGTACCTTAGTTTATGGACTGAGCTTTGCGACAATGTCAGGCGCACGCGGTCAACAAAATAGACCTCTACAGGTTACTTGTGAAACTGGTAGCTCTGTTTTTTAATAAAAAGCGAAATGTGCACTTGAGCTGAGGATCAACGCTCAAAAAGTTGTCAGAATCGTTGAATGCTCAATGCCCATTACGGCAGAAGCCGGAAGATTGTGCGATGGAACCGAGTATATGAGTTTGTGCACACCTCTATCGTCAAGCGCAATCATATGTATTGAGGAGCTGTTTTTCTGTGCCAGTTAAAAGCTCATTTCAAGCTAGTTCAAACAAGGAACACTTTAAAGTTGCCGTTTTAGCAAAATATAGCTTAAGTAAATAAAGAAATGGAGCTTCAACGAACATTGGGAAGGTTTAGAAACATTTACTTCTGTTCAGGGCCCGTCAGTAGCCGCAGCCAGACCTTGGCAGTGAATTTGTTATTTAAGCTAACAATGATGCCTCGCTGCGAGTAGTGCGTGGCCGAAATTGTCGCCATCTCGAAGCGAAATCATTCTATGTTTTTAAGATGACTGTAATCAGTGCAGATTTCAAGTTACACTCTTAAATGCAAAAATTTGTTTAAACTCATTGAATGAATCCTTAAAGTACAAGTACGTCTGAAGGTCACCTTCGGCTTCTCACCTCTGCATGTTGGAAGGAACGATGATGAGGCCGAGCGCGAGGCGCAGCACACGGTCTTGGCGACCATCATCATCGTGGTGCCACTCCTCGTCATGCTCGCGGTCGGCATCTGGCTCTACCTCACTCTCCCCGGCGTCGGTGAGCTCTGAAGGCCACTGCGCGCTACTGTACACTCTGTTGCACATAATACTAAACAAGGCTCCGGAAGTAAATTTCCCGCTTCTGAGGCTGCTGAAAATGCAATGTCGGGCATCTGTTTCAGATACAACCACTACCATTACTCTACCATCTGTCCCGTACACCACTGAACCGAGCACGTCGACGAGTAAGTGCTGTCCGTACGGCGATCACTGCAGCGCATGTCATGTGACAAATTGGCGCGCTGTGGGCTGCACGTATATGGCGGCGAGAACTTAACGATCAGTCTAAGTGTTATGCCACCAGCATTTTCTGTTAGTGTTATCTGAACTCGTCTCCTATCATGAACGAATTTGAGGAGTGCGTAAAGGTGCTTTACTTATTCGTAGTTCGTGATTATCAAATTTAGAGGGGCGAGTTTTGTCACCCATTGGTGGTAATTTTATTATCAGCCGGATAATTAAAACCACGAGCAGAATGGACAGTCATGCAATGGCTTCATAGTTCTTCGTGAATTTTACGCCGCCTTCCTGGAGAAAACCTACGATGTTAGACGTGAACCACTTGTTTCTAGGTCCTTTGTAGTAACAGGGCGGTATGCATGCACGGTGGAGGGGTTTTTAAGCTCCTCTTGCCTTGCAGCAAACCTACGAGAACCCCATCCTCGCACAAAACTTTTTTGATCTTTTCACCTGTTGTGAGGCTCCTTTAATTGTTTATTTACTCAAAATCCAAATTTTATTAAGTTCCGGGTATTTCTTCGGGTAATTCTCCAACTGGTTAGGCTAATCCGCAGTGTAATAACACTAACTGCGCTTCGCTGTGTGCTGAAAAAGTGTCTATATGATTGTACTTGGTGCGTAGTTCTGTTTGCTTACTGCGACTGTTTGTGTACGTGCTGTTTTGTTTCGGAGTAGCGCGTACGCTAATAGACAAAGTTCTTAGAGTAGAGGCTTAATGACGACAAGCAGTAGTACACGGCAACGTGGAGCATGCATTCCCATGTGTTAAACATTACATTTTATGCACGAAAGATAACGTTGTCATTTTGACCGACTGTAGCACTGACCGCCTTCTTTCCAGACAACACGAACGTCACTGGTAAGTATATTAGGGATGTCGCTTATTTGCTCCTATTCATTGTCTATTTTAGTATTTCTACATGTTTTAAATCGCTCTTGGCGCTATCGACACATCTTTATGCGTTAATTGCTTATTAAAGGGATGAGCTTTGTATGAATCTTCGCTATCTTCATTTTTTGTTCACTCCTGCTTGAAGTTGAATGACTCCGCAATATTGATAAATAAATAAATGGTACAAGTTCCTTATGTTCTGGAATAGATTTCCAGTTTTTTGAAAAATCGTCTACCCCCCACATTATTCCTCTGTGCCTATATTGTGGTGGTCTTTTTCTTATGGGACCTTGGTAACATGTTCAGAGCTTCTTATACGGCAATAGCCCAGGTTGCGCAAACTGTGCGTTCAGTGGAAAACATTTATTGAAAGTTGAAGGTGGTGACTTAAGGTAAATTAGTGTGCTCAAGGACATGTAGATCACCTAAGTGACGCAAGACGAGCACAAGCTTTAAACTTAAGTTTATTTCCAGGAACAAATTATTGCACATAATTCGCCAGCACAAGCGCGCAGGCTTTAATACCTATGACAAGAGAAGTCATGGCGCCGTTGTTTCGATGGACCGCACTTTATACAACGTCACAGAGTGTAACTGGCACGTAACGGATACACTGTTTTTATCTTCATGATATAATATGAATCGAAAAGTTCTGATGTCATTTTATTCCACCTGCGCGCACCTTTAATTACTTTAACAGAGACCTGAATTTGTGTGCTAAGTGTGTACAGCTAAATTATATTGCCCTCGCTTTCGAACTGACCTCTCACACTCAGATTGCTCTGCACCTTTAAAAGGGTCACTGTTGAACATGCCGTGCTCACTCACACATGTAGTTAGCTTAGATTTGATGACATCAGTATTGAAAGCGGATGACTTTTCATTCTGTTGTGCTGGCAGCTGCTAAAACACTGTCCAAGAAGTTAAAGTAGCAATGTAGAGCAAACCCTGAGATTGCTGAAGAAATAAAAAGTTTGATAGTATTTGCTAATGGTCCACAGAGCTGCATAAAAAATCAAGGCGGCACTTAGTCATATTAAAGAATTTTATGCCTCTAATTTACGCTTGCGTGTTTAAGATACCATGTTAGACACTAGTGTACATGTATCAACCCAAGGTTTTAGACTACGACCATGAAAAATTTATAATGAAATTTCTTGTTGGCAACACTCTGTTTAATCAGACAAACGATGCTTGCGAGGTGCCGTTCATGTTTAGGTCAGGTAAGGCATGAGAAAAACGGCAATATAGCCCATCATTAATCATTTCCCTTTATTCCAGCACTTGAAGCCGATTTATTTAAGCGTTGCAGTGAACTGAAACTAGGTATCAGCGATGGTATTGCAGCTTTACCGCGACAGATTTATTACTCTAATATTCGGTGAAAAAAAAAAAACTTTTCTCGGTGGCTACGGTGGCGTCGACCGTTTGGAGCCTCACAGCATCGAAGAAAACGGGACCCTTGAACCTAACGTCTGAATTTTCGCAATGGGGTGTCCACTTCTTTGACCACAACTCTACTAGGGCGCCATCGAGCTCGAAATATTCGCTTGAGAGGAAAGCCAACAGCTACAGGGCATCGCATACAATTTAAGTCACCTACTAGATGGAAAATGCATGCCACCGTACAATAACTGATTCAGAAACTAGCGGTAACGTCCCTGCCATTTATTTGCAAAGGCGATGTCAATCGTTTAGCACACTGTAGAAAAAAAAAAAGGCCTCTACGCGCATGAATGCGAAATCAGGGTGTAGATGAGCCGTATGTGAAAGTACTAGAAAATATGTATAGTAGCTGCAGAGCAACCATAGTTCTCCATAAAGAAAGTAATAAAATTCCCATAAAGAAGGTGTTAGGCAAGGGGACATGATCTCCCCAGTACTAGTCATAGCTTGCTTAGAGGATGTATTCAGAGACTTCGAACTAAAGTAGTTAGGGATAACGGTTGATGGAGAATACCTCGGTATCTGAGATTCGCTGATGACAATGCCTTGCTAAGTAACTCGGAGGATAAACTGCAAAGCATTATTGGTGACCTAGAAAGGAAAAGCAGAAAGGTATGCCTAAGTATCATTATGTATAAGATTAGGGTAATCTTAACAGCCTCGGGAGGGAACAGTAGTTTACGATAGATAGGAGTAGTAGGCGAATATATCTACTTAAGACCGATAATAATTGCAGATTCGGATCATGCAATGAAAATAACTAGCAGAATAAGATTCGGATGAAGTGCATTTGGCAAGTACTCGCAGATTATGACCAGCAGCTTATCGGTATTGATAAAAAGAAAATATATGTCTTGCTATCTCATGACGTCGCACACCTTGGTGATCAATAGGCGCTCGGCCCCTTCCAATTGCCATCTGCCAGAGACCAACTCGGCTTCGTGACGTCTCATGGTCTCGTGACGTCACACACTGCATCGATAAATAAGCTCTCGGCTACAAAATTTGGATTGGTCGAGGAGTTGATGGCGTCACTTGGTGTTGCACCGTCACACACCTCACCTACCAATGAACGATCACGTCGCGAAACCTTGTGTTCTGATCGATGATTGGTCTGCTTTTCATGGATTCACAAGTTCACATGGCCTCTGTGGGCCAAATAGAAAAATTCGTGACACGCCGACTTCTTCACTAAATGTATATTCTAACGCTATCGCAATTATATAAATATGTGTCCACCAAGCCCTCGTGTCCCGCAAGTGTTCCCTGCGCTTTGCTAGCTGAGTCGCTTATATACACGTATACACGTATTAGAAATGATATCATTAAATAGCAACATGGCTCTGGCATAAAGCACAAGAAGTCCCTATGCGTACTGCAGAATCATCACGGCATATTAGATCCCCTGACATATGAGGTTAAATGGACACACGACAAACGGGTCATTCACTGTATGAATGAACGTATGAGATCTGTTTGGAACTATATGTGTTCAAATCGTGAGTTAGTATACATGAGCAGGGTATCTTACCTGTGAATCGGCTTGGTACACAAATTAAACCATCTGCTAGTATAAATTATGGTTCCGCACTTGTGCAATGATGAAAAAGCACGAGAACTTCTCAACGCATGATTAATTAGGAAGAAAATAAAGGCTGTCTTTACTGTTGAGTGGAGTGCGTGTCCTTGAATCAGTGGTCACGTGATTCCCTTATTGTCAAAGGTTTACAATACGCTTGGGTTTTTACGCTGAAAAAATAGTTACTCGGCCCTGAAATAAATCTCGGTTTAAAGTTCATGCTTGCCCCTTCTTACCTCTCTTGTGCGTGACCCATATGTGGAACCCATCAAGCTGTTCCCGACAAGAACTAACTTAGCCAACAGGCGCCCCACAGAGTATGTCTTATAGTGCGTTGAAGAATAATTATACGTTGAAGCTGTCTACTTCAGGGTGTGTAACAATGCTTGGCGACATAGGGTCGTTGATAAGTAAATATTCCCGGCAAGAGCAAAATACCGGCAGCGGACTTATCGTCGCTACTTTCACTCATTCATGCTTGGTAACGCGTGTAGAACTTTTTAGGCGTAAACTGCTCATGCATTGCACAATACTTATTCAATGTTAAAGCAGTTTATTCAAAGAACGCTTCAGCGGAGAAAGATGAGCGTGACACCTAAAATCATTTGTTCAACAAGGGTAGAGGGGGGAAGCCTCAGTTCGCAGGTCGAGCCAACGTTTCAACAAGTGGACTTGTCTTCGTCTGGGCCCAGACGAAGACAAGCCCACTTGTCGAAACGTTGGCTCGATCTGCGAACTGAGGCTTCCCACCCTCTACCCTTATCCAGTGCTCTTTCATACAGTGTAAGCAGTCTTCTTTCTTTCGTTCTACCAAAATCATTTGTTGTAATTTGTTTAGTAAGGCGTATGAACAATACGGGGTGGGATGAAGATAACAATCACTTTTAGGTGACGAGGTTTCTTTTTTCATGCACAATACTATTGATCACTTTCTTTCCAGTCGACATGACCCTATTGGGTAAGCAAACGCTCATGATAAAAGATACTGATGACTGCTGTTGTTTACCGCGGCTGACAAAACCCTTGTGCTTTACATGGACCCTTTTTTCTATACTTAGGAACACGTGCAGTGTTTCTGAGACGTAAACTTGAATTGTATTGAAGCATACTTGCTGAAAGACTACACTCAATAACAGCCTTCAAAAGACAAATATAAAAACCCAAATCCTCTTTTGCTCTTGTCTGCTTAACAGCGTGTAGAAGGAACATGTGACGAGGATCGAAATCACTTGAAGCTATAAAGTTTCATTCTTCTTGCACTACACACTATTGCGCGCCTTCTTTTCAGTCAACACGAGCCTCTCTGGTAAGAAAATACTGAATGGCAATGGTGTTTATGGCCTTTGTGTTTTGCATACCTGCTTTCCTTAATTCTTTGCAACACGCGCGAAGATTCTAGTACGTAAACTCCGCGTTCATTGAAAGATAGTTACTAAAATTTTAAGCACTTTATTCAAAGCACAGGGTACTTAATAGCAATAGTGAGCAGGGGCACATGCCTATCAAGATTCTTTTATACTCACTTGTCAAAGCATAGGAAGAACATGCGATGCAGATATTCACTTTTTGGCAATGAGCTTTCCTTCCTCATGCACAACACTATAGCTCACCTTCTTTCCAATCGCCACAAACCTCACTGATAAGCAAGTGCTCGCGGTAACGAACATTGATGACCTTTATGTTTTACACCAGTCTTTTCCTTCATTCTTTGTAACAAGTGCAGAGCTTCTTACTTTTTCAACATAATATTTGGTTAGAGAAATTACATGTCCATTGCAAAGTGCTTAATAACTGTCGAACCCAATACGGAATCTCAGCTTGAGTCGCTTTGCGTCGTTAAACCCTACAAACTAAACCAAACCAAACTTTTTAAAGCAAGCGGCCTAACTCCGTAAGAAACGTGAGCGCGAGAATGGGACTATATTTTGCAAGATGTGACATCGCAATAGCACCAGTAGTAGGCTTTCTTACTCGCTGAGTAGGGTGGCTTGAAGCGAACCATGCATCATCTAGCCAACCTCCTTTTACTAATCAAGAGCTGTTATTTCGCGAACTGTAAGCAGACGTCCCTGTTTTCTTAATGCTCAACTTTACACAGTGAACAATTGCGTGGCAAATGTTAGAAGAGTGCAGCATTGCATCCTTATCACACTACGTGTTGCAGTGAACCAGGATTTGATTTTTGACGTAACTACCATTTTTGCTCTTCGGCTTCGTGGAACACATTGACAACTTTATGGTAAACAAAAATCTGATATTTTCTCCTCGAGTAAGCTTGATCCTGAAGTAAAACATTAGTTTTTCTGCCCTGTATATTGGTAGAGAGGGGTACCTCTGATGCGACGAGGAAGGAACTACGAGACGAACGTTGAGAACTGGAGATTTGCCTTCAATTGTCAGTGTTTCTCCAGTATTTCTTTCTGAAGCTGAACAAACTTAAACGCAGTGCAAAGTGCCTGCTGATCAGTAACAATATTTAAAAAGCAGAAATATTTGTGCATATTTTCCAAGGTTCCTGCACGGTTTCTTGCCTGAATGGGTGCCGCAAGGGTCCTAACATTCTACGTAAAAGTGGATTTTATGGCTAATTACTTCATACTAGCATTGTAAATTTTTGCCTCAGGATACGAAGCAATTTTTGTTCACTCGCGTGTTTTTGTGAGCTCAGCAGCAGAAAAGAATAAATAGTTTCGGTGGTTGCAAACAGTTCGTATATACTTGTGGGAAATATTTGTTCTTTAACAATATTTGCCATCTATTCTCTGTTTCAGATTCTACTAAATTAACGCAATCAGATTCTATTCAATCCGATTCTACAACGGAGCCAATAATTCCAACGTGACAGACGACTTACGCGGTATGTGACATTTAATTGACTCTCATTCCAAGATCAGGTTAGAGGAACCTTTACCAGAGCCATATCTTTAGCAATAGGAAAGTTACAATGAAAGAATCTAGCAAGAGAAGGATTTCTAGCTTCCTTATTCCTCACCTCTTACAAGCTCAACTGTGTACCTGATTCAACTCAGGGGCTCCTTGTCTCACTTAGTTTATTTCGAGGTTTTTATTGGTGCGCAAAAATATCATATTTAGCAGAACATGCATGATAACAGAAGCAGTGACTGTTTTTAGGAGCTCTATCACATACCTAACTCGATGTGCGGACGTCTGTTCAGCCTATAGTCTTTGGTCTCGCGTTAACTCCAGCTTGAGCTCAAATTTTAGGCCCTAATAAATAAACGAATGTCTAATTTTAGAATGCTGGGACATCATTGAACAATGCTTCTTTTTTGTTTTAGATAACGATACTGATTTTTTTTTTTTAATTCAGTAGGCTATACAAAGATGCCTGTATTCCTGAGCAATTCATTACAGACTATGCTGCAAAGCACGGGAGGGGCAGTGGTACTTAAGCTGCCAGAAGCCGAACAAAAGACGTTCAATATGCCCTAGTTTAAGCATGTTTAGCGAAGCACGGAATGTACGCTATGAACTGCCTTCTAGAATTTCAAAACAATATTTCATTAACTGGCCCACTAAATATTGCCGGATACACCGTGAGCATGCTCGTTTTCTTTAAATGACATTATTGATGAAATGGAGAAAGAAGAGTGACTTAATCTCTTCTATTCAATTAGCGATACTGCTGTTCGTGTTGAGTTCGATTTTGTGTAGGTATTGTTGCGGTGGCATTAAGTTCTTTGTAACCGTTTTTTTTTTAGCACCTTCATTTTCTACTTGACTGCAGTTAGATGTAACGTCCGCACAGTCGTTCAGGTGATTTAAACGGGAAAATCAACATGGTATATTTCAATGTGTGGTTCTCAGCATGAACAATGCGAAACAATAGCTAGACCTCAGTTACCGGGCGCAAAGAACTTGTAGTTTGCAGGTTGAAGCCAATCTCGAAAATGTTAGGAAGAGTTATGCGAATGTCCTAAATAGCCTCTTAGATCCCTTTTGCACTCGTACAATACTATGAGACCCATGGCGATGGCTCACTGTTAAGGTGCTTTGCTGGCACGGAGTCGCGGGATTGAATCACTACCACAAGACGATTGTTAATGCTTTCGATTAATTCGTAATATACCCATCGGTAAACCCTAGTCAGTATACCCTAAGCCAGAATACCCTAGCATATCAGTGCACACTAGTTGGTCTAAATTCTGCAAGACTCTATCTACTCCGAGGTTCCTCGTAATCAGCGTGCTTTTTAATTACCACAGTGATATCGCGTGGTGTGTTTATGCACTCAATTGATGACACCGATACAATGCAAATAGCGTACAGAAAATGAAATATTTAAGTGAAAGCTTTACTAAGCCATGTAAAGCCAATATCACGGTTCCGGGCGCAGGCCACAACCAACTTCCTCTTCGCGCACCTTCTTCTTCTTCTTCTCGTCATCAATTGTTATCTCTTTCTCCTTCTTTTCTTCTTCTTTTTATTTCTTCTTCTTCTTTTCCTCTTATCCTTCTTCTCCTCCTCCTTCTTCTTCTCCTTCTCTTGTTCTTTTTTATCCTTCTTCTTTTCTTTTTCTTTTTCTTCTTGTTTTCTCTTCTTCTTGTTCGTCTTCTTCTCCTTGGTATACCTTTGACTGGCTTCTGTAAATAAGGAGCTTACTACGCGTAACCAGTAATTATGATTTCGCTTACACACTAGGTTTATTCTAGCTAAATCATCAGCAATACTTTACCAGTTTTGTTGATATTTATTTTTGTTTTGTGTTTTGCTTTTCAGGCCCGTGGATGTTTATGAAGCTGTAGACGGGCCAACTCAAGTACTAGCGGAATTGTTCGAATTACATTTTAACTGCAGCTATTTCCTTTGCTGATTAGTGTGGTCGAGCAGTCGAAATATTAGTTTTGGAACTTCTGCGAATAGCTACTAAATAGATGCCAGATGAGCAGAATGCTGCGCCTGATACCAGCCAAAGAGGGTGCAAGCAATGGTACTCATCTAATAACGAATGCCTATACTTCGAACAGCGCTTCACAAGCTGTTTATTCATTTTTTTTCCTTCATTTATCTC
The DNA here is from genome assembly GCF_055883805.1 of Amblyomma maculatum. Taxonomy (NCBI): domain Eukaryota; kingdom Metazoa; phylum Arthropoda; class Arachnida; order Ixodida; family Ixodidae; genus Amblyomma; species Amblyomma maculatum. The sequence continues at coordinate 352,262,137 of NC_139344.1, read as the reverse complement.
AGAACAGCGTAGACTCAAGACAGAGTTTGTGATTTCACGTACTTTTTGGAGGCGAAGCCCTAAGTGGAATTTTCCTTGAATAGGCGAGAGGATAATTGGAAATGGACGTGGGGCGCTTACTATTCACAGTCGTGTCGAAGTTCGACGCGCTGCGCTCGTCCGTCATCGCTTCAATCGGGCACTTTCCACGGCGGCGATTCATCGGAAGACGGGCATTCGCTAGCGTTTGAATCAATTGTTAGTCCTGCCACTGCCCAATAATATAGAGGACAAATCGCTGATTTTTCATTATTTTTTCGATATAGTGCTCGAGAGCAATTCACTTTTTGTGTATCGCGACAGCATGCGCATGCGGCTAGCTTGCCAAATTGCGTCGTGATCACTGATGTCATCTTAAGCATCTCTCCGCTCCTTGCGCGGGAGTCTTGATTGCAATTAAAAACTTCTGTTTATTTAAAATTATTTCTTGCTTAATTCACAATATTAAGAGGTGCTGCTGCGATGAGAATGTCTTCAATAATATTGATACGGGGCAGAAGGCTAGCACAGGAAACCACAGCAGGTGATGAGCAAGTGTTCACAGCACAGCACAGCAGAGCAGAGCACAGCGGGTGTTCAGACAAGCCCCAACGGTTTCTTCAGCTTCGTCGTCTCTCACTCTATTTTCTATCGTCGTCCTCTTCGGTGGCATATACGTAACAATATAAATAAACTATTATCTCACTGCGGTCAAAAAACCGCTGATACTGCACTTCACAATCCGTATATCAGTACGAAATATATGTTGAGCATTAAAACCTAAATCGAAAATGAGACTGATATTTTCTAGCGTATGCTCGCATGCTGCGTGGGCATGTGGTTGAGGTCACCTTCGCGCTTCAGAAATCATAAACGCCGTTTACTTTGGCTCCCTCCAGCAGCAGCCGCTAAGGTGAGCTTTCACGTTCGACGTCAATACAGTGGGTCAGCTTGCAGCTTTAAGCACTACCTGCGTGCCCGTGAAACGAGGCTGCGCTTCTTTCCGCGCACGCGACATTTCTCCCAGCTTCTCTAATATACTTTTTTTTTTTTTTTTTGCTGACCACAAAAAAAAAAAAAAAAAAAAAAAAAACGTAAGTCGGGATATGGCAGACAATTGTTTCAGCTCTCTCGTATCGTCTGCCACTTCACAATATGTGGCGCGAGAGTCCAAGCCGAGATGCACACTCGGTATTGAACGTTGTACATCGCGTTCTAACTTGAGTCACTCATGAGATGGTTAGACAGCCAAGAAGGCAAAATGTGCCTTTTAGAAAACATGAAGCTAGCTACAACAGTCGGAACAACGACATTTATGCAGCGAAAATGATTTTAGCAATGCGTTTATTCAGGCTAATTTCTTAGTATTCCTCATAGCTAGGTAAGTATATCGACACATGGTTCATTAGAAAATTTGTTCCGCCAATGACGTGTAAAAACTAAGCTGAAACATACCTTTCATAGCCGCCATCTATGTCGAATTGCCCAAAGTCTTTGAAAAGCCAGTTTCGCTCATTCACTTCTGTTTTTAATAATTTGTCAGGGCGCGAATTCTTTAAAACACAAAACGGCAAAATTAAAACTCGACGCATGGCCAGTTCAGGCGCCTTATCAAACACCACACGGCATGACTTATCAATTGCGTGTCTGCGTCAGTGCTTCTTCAGTCAGTGCGCGAGACTCGTCGTCAGCGCCTGCATTGCCACCGTCTATTCAAACACTGCGTCTTAATACCGGAAGCGCTTCGGAGCTCACCATCATCATGAGCACAGACGCGTGTGACGTGAGCGATTTCGGAGTTCGTCTTAGAGGGAAAGTGCGTAATACGCCCTTGGAAGCGTGTGCTGCGCATTTGAACAAACACGCAACAAACCTTGTGACACTACTGCTCCAGGTTGCTTTTTCTACTGTGATGACAGCCTCTGTTTTCCTATAGGAGCGGGCGCTAGCATGCCGAGGACACATTTTTCTTTCTCCAAAATTAAAAAAATAGTGCATTTTTCTAAACAAGTCCTTGGAAGTGTCACTTCTTTCACTCTTGATTGCCGGGGTAACTTGCTTCCTCAAACGTGGCTTCAAAGCCCTTTTCGTTAGCTTACCATACCTTACTTCCTTCGTAGTGAAAGCTAAGGGAAACAGCCGACGGAAGGCTTAGTGTTAGTACTCTGACTCTGATAAATTAAAGAGGGGAGACACTTAAGCTCCGAGTTTAAGGGTATGATGCGGCAGCATTATAGGGCCCCGTCCGCGGCTTCCTTGCAGACACTTGTTCGCGCATGCGCACTTTACCCTTCCCTTAATCACAAATTCCTTAATTTACGTGTCTCTCTTATCACAAAAACACTATTCAACATACAGTAGTAAGCTACGCCATCAATATGGCAGCTTGCAAATCCGCCAGAAGTACAATTTGGGGTGTTAACATCCTAGGTCGCTCAGGCTATGAGAGACGCCTCAAGGGTTGTGGGCAACTTAGACATGTTTTTTTTTTTATTTTTTAACATGCAGCTAGTGGCTGTCCGAAAACTTTTCCCGGTCGATGACAATCGTTTGCCACAAAATATGTGACAACACTACCACACACATGAATAGGCACCTTGCCAACTTGTGGCGAAAGTTCAACATTCTTACGCAGCAATACAGATATAAAGGAAAGCGCCACCGGGAACTCATGAGCCTTAAGCGCCAGTATCGACTCATCAAAGCAGTACCAACAACAGCTCGAAACAGATGCATGGCACATCACCTGTGCGACGCTCGGCCGCGAACCTAGTCTTAAAAAAGTTGTGAGAAATTCTACAAAGCCTGCTGGCCAAAAAGAAAAGCGCACCACCGCTGGCAGAGCTCTTCCTGCGTGAGAATCCCGCCGCCAACGCGGAAAAGGTGAGTTGAGTTGTATACTACAGGTGGGATTAGCCTTGCTTATTCTGACGGCAATTGCTCCACCGTAGCGTCACATATGTGTTAAAGTCCTAATATCTCTGAAATCTGCCCAACTATGCGCACATTCACTTATAACAGCATATATTCCACTCCAGCAGTCACCATCTATAAGCACATTCACTCACAGTATAGCATAGTCCACTCCAGGAAAAGGTGATCCACGCGTTCTTCCCGCATGCTTCTGAGATACCCATGCCACCATTGCCGACAATCGCCACGACTGACAACAGAATGGTTGAACTTGAAAAACCATTTACATTTGGTGAGCTATTGGCAGCACTAGCCTACGGCAAACCGAAATAGGCCCCCGGACACGACGGAGTAACATGGCAGGAGCTCAAAAACCTTAGCGACGAAGCTCAAGATCAGCTTTCAACTATCAAACTATTCATGAGAATCCGGACTGGTGCCAGATGCACTCAAACTATCAAAGATCTACCCCATACCGAAATCGGAGAAGGACGACACAAAACCAGAGAACATACGGCCAATAGCTCTCACGTCAACCATCTGCAAACTGAGCGACTGATGGCCACAAGAATACAGCATTACATCGAATACGTAAAGCCTGGGTTGCATCCGGCTCAGGCAGGATTTCGGCCGGCCGAATATGGGTACGCATGATTGCCTTTGGCTGCTCAGCAGGATAATCAACCAAAGATCTCGCTAACACACACCAGATTACATCCTCGCGGTTGATATGCGCAAATCACTCGACAATGTAAAGTAGGTAATCCTACATGAATTAGCAAGAGATATGCAAAAAAACATACAATTGAATATGCAGCTTCCTTCCTTCAAAGCAGACTTATTAGGCTTCGTGGAAAAGCTTCAGAATGGAGCCCCACAACCTATTACTTGGATAGGGGGGTGCCCCAGGGCTCAATCCTCGGCCCTTTGCTTTTTAACTTGGCCATGACCCCGTAGCAGAAGCGCTCGAGAGAGACTTCGGCCCGCTTCGCCACCTACGCAGATGATGTCATCATATGGACAGAAGCAGTGGATTACTCAAATGAAGAGGTCATGCAGGCCAATCTGCAAGCAGCAATCTTCAGCCTCACTCACAGCTTAGAATCATTGGGCCTACAGCTGTCGCCTGAAAAGACACAACACATTATATACCAAGAATGCCACGAAGGTCAAAGAAAAAAAAAACAAATTGCACTGCGTATTGGAGAACACATCACGTCTGCAAACGGGCAGGCAAAAATATTGGGGGCACAGATTTCTAGTTGCAACAGTCTTCATAAATGGATTCGTAAATGGCAGCGTAACTGGACTCCATCGTTGCATATGATTCGCTAGATTTCGAACAAGCACGAAGGAGGCCGGCAAAAATCGTGCCAAACACAGCGGTTACTGTTGGCAGGATTCTGTGCGGGGCACCCATGTATGAGTTCTTTAATCGCGACCTGGAAGACATCGAAAAGCTGCACAGGGCCTATCTTCGCACCATTACCGGGCTTCCTATGCACACGAGGGACGAAGATCTGCTTCAGCTGCTTCAGCTGGTCAGCTTACCATCCTTACGAGACATTAGAGAAGCAAAAATATGAATGTGATCCCGACTAGAAAACACGACGTAAGGGAAGCAGATCATGGCATAGGACAACCAAATCAACACTACTCTGAGGCCCCTGCGGATAGAAACTTTACCCCCGTGGGCCCCTGTTTGTTTTAGAACGACGAGCTCTGCGCCTTTGTTTAGGTCTGCCCAAATCATTGGCCAATGCATTGCTATACTTGGAAGCTCGGATACCTAATCTAAATTGGCGGTTCCAGCTTCTAACTGTGCGAACATATTTAAGGTCTTTCGAGCCAGTCCCATGGAGTGGCTAACCCCATATTTACTTCGATCCCATCATACTTCTTTGACAATATTCGGCTTAGGTATAAGCTCCCTCAGGTTGTGTTTTCTAGTTCCCTGCTGTCCAAACTTTCAGTATCAGTAACCTCTTTAGTACAAGTTGACCACCGGCGGCCCGATACTATAATTTCATATGATGACACCCTCCCAGGGAATGCTAAGCATTTGCCTGCCAATATATTAAATGCCCTTATAGAGGATTACCTAGACAATTTTCCGAGCCATATTGCCATTTTTACAGATGCGTCTCAGCAGAATGAAAAAGCAGCTATTGGCATATATACTCTCAGGCCCTTGACTGGAGTTATTCATTTCGGGTCACAGACTATACGCCAATTTTCGCTGCTGAGTTTCTGGCCATTGAGTTGGCCTTGACTAAAATCTCTAGTAAAATTTTAAGGTTATTTTTCTTTCTGACAGCCTATCCGTGCTGTCATCGCTCGAAAATTCGAAGGACACTCTGCTTTGCCGTTCACTTTATTTTTTCCTTCCTCCTCACATTTGAGATTTGCGTTTTCAATGGGTCCCAGGACACTGTGGTATTACATATAATGAAAGGGCAGATTTTTTTGCAAAATCCGCTCTTAGTGGACCTCTTGTTCCATTCATACCTAATACCGCTTACTTAACTTTAGCACGATTTCAAAATTTCCAACATCTCCATCACCTCAGTAACGAGCCTCTCCTTTCTGCACCAAATTATCAACACCTCAGATGGCCTCGGCGTGGCCGCATGTGTGTTTCAAGGATATGTGAAGTGCCTATGACTCTCTCTTGCGCTGCAGATTACCGAAACTAAATCGGTATTTCTGTCGTTCGGGGCTATCCGCTACTAACCTCTGTGAGTCTTGCAAAGAAATTGAATCCATAGATCATTTTTTTCTCTTTTGCCGGAGGCTCGCATCTCTCCGCAAAATTTACTTAGCAACTCCCCTTTCGAGATTAGGCCTTCCACTAACCATTCCGGTTCTCCTTTCCTTCGGAGCAATCGTCAAGGGATATGCCTTAAAACCAGTTTGCGATTTCATTCATGATTACATAATTTCAACAGGTAGATTCCTATGCTAGGTACGATTTCATTACCTTCTCTTTTCCTTTTTATTTTTTTTTTTTTCAAATTCTAGTTAAAGATCCATATTTATCTGAATGCTCCAGTCCTTGAACACGATTATTCACAAACTACAATGCCCCTCGCCGTGAGTATGTGCCATTTTGTCTCAGGTCATCATCATCATCATCGACCATGTACTGGTTTCCTGTTTTCACTGGCTTGCCGTCCAGTGGCATTTTGGTGGCGGTGGTGGGTACGTTCATCCCTCATGACCCTGGCGTTGAAGTTTCGGCCCCGTGCGTCTGCTTTGATCATCGGCAGCGGGCTCCTGCTACAAATCGCCCGGTTGTTTCCCAGCCAGCCAGACTCGACCAGAGCTCGCCGTTCCCCCCCTGCCCCGTCCTCAGCCCTGACCACAAGACAAGACGCACGAGAAGCCAGACCAGACGACCCCACCAACCATAAGGACGCGAACACAACACACGACGATCGAGAGCCTGACCATAACCCCCCCCCCCCCCCTCCCCCTTCCCCCGCCTGACCAGAGACGCCGCCACATGTGACCACATCGCCCCTGACCTTGCCGTGAAATGTGGGCCTAGGACTCGGCCGTCGCATCCTAGCGACCTGTGGCCCCAAAACTTCCTGCGCCAGACTTTATCTGGTCGTAGCCGTGGCGGTAATCTGTTGCTTTCCCGCTCTTCATTATTCACCCATAAATCGCCGTCACGACATGGTTCTGATCAACGTGGACATTCTTCTTCGTCCACGATCGGCACGATCACCCGGTGCACTAGGGTAAGTTATGGACGAGGAAGAAGTGGCCAGTGGCATGGGGAGCAGCGCTCGCGCTAGGCCCTCCAAAATTCATTAAAAGACATTGTCATCGGTCATTATCCTTTCCCTGTTTTCACTGGCTTGCCACCCATAACGATATTTTGGTGCTGATGCCTTTTAATGTGCAATTCGACTATGCATTCCATTTTTTTTCTTGTAAGCCGTTGCACGAACTACGTGCAGGGCATTCCCATTACAATAACGACTACAGTAATACTTTGAGCCATCACCTATTCCGTTACCCCCCCCCCCCCCCCCCCTTCCCCCCGGCTTACGCAAAATATCGATGATGCCTAAACCACAGATTTATCGCCCAACCCTAGAAAACGTATATTGTGGGCCTCGAGATATGCGAAAAATACTCCCGAATTCCGCAACCGCCAAAAAAAGAGAGAGAGAACGAAAGAGAAAGGCTGTTTTGTTCACACATCTTTTCAAATTTTCGCGATATCAGGGTCAAAAGGCGGCTCTGCCAAAAAAAAAAAAAAAAACGATTGAGGTAACAAATTTGTATTCTTTTTTATTTTCAAGCACGGGGGTAAGTTTTTGTCTGCGTCCAATAAGGAGCGCACTGTACTGTGATAACCAGCGCTGATACATACGCCGTAATTCGATTCCAGGATGGCCGTTATATGAGTGGAACAGGTGGTGCTTTCCTCGAAGAAAAGAGACTGCATGACTTCCTTTAAGTTAAAAGACAGTCTTATTCTATGCCGCATGACAATCCTTCGATTTAAAAAAAAAAAAAGGCGGTGCTTTTTTTTTTTTTTTTTTTTTTTCGAAAAGGGACTATTTAATCCTCAGCTTTGCGGTCCGAATTTCCAACACCTCTGCGTGTCGTTGCTTGTGATGCTGATAACTTTATACACGTGATGAGGAACAGCTGTCAAGTCAAGCTAGGTGCACATTTTCTAGCATATTGCATTCTTTTTTTTTTATTTGTCTCCAAAGAATTCCGCGTGCCGGGGGGGGGGGGGGGGGGGGGGGGGATAATGACTCGTGATATTACGGTATTTACTTGACCCGACTGACAATCCATTTATGCCTTATAGCCCTAAATGTTCCTCTGACATGCAAAAATCTGTTATTAAGTCATTTGGTTAAAAACACATTTGCTGGAATGCTATAGCTAAATGTCTCAGAGGCAATGCGGTAATCCGATAGAAAGAATACTTGTAGAAAAATGGTTTCTCATGGGCAGACAGCTGGTTTCTGCGCGTGCGTGACCATGACATCAAAGGGCAGTTTGATTCCTTCCGGAGTCATCGTGGAAAATTGTAACAGCGCCGTCTTGCACGCCTCCCAAAACGCAGCACGTTTTTCCTCGGGAACTTTGCTGTCCAGCTTGAAGAATGGGAAGGATACGCCTGCATACAAACAAACAAAAATATCCATAAGCAAACACAAAATACACTTAAGAGCTCCGCCATGACGCACCACTTGTCAATATATATTTAACATGTGGACACTATTTCAGCGAGGTATTATGGAGACACATGCAATGTAAACGTGAATGCCACAGGCACTTCCCTGTTCCCTTCGTACCATCTAGAAGCCGTGACCGCTTGACTTTTGGTCGAGCTTGGCAACTATTCCCCCAGGAAACATAAAACTTGGGCCCAGTGTTGGTACTGCATTGGCAATATCTGGACCAATGTAGGGCCGATCACTGTCAACATAGCACCAACAATTCAAGCGTTGTCGGGATTGTCGGCATCGGTACTCTGGCATTTTTTTTTTTAATGGTTCATAGGAAGGGAAAGGCGCAGTATCTGTCACACTTGCTCTGTGGACACCTGAACCGCGCCGTAAGGGAAGGGATGAAGGTGGGAGTGAAAGTGGATAGAGAGAAAGGGGGGCCGTAGTGGAGGGCTACGGAGTAATTTCGACCACCTGGGGATCTTTAACGTGCGCTGACATCGCACAGCACACGGACGCCACTTCGTTTCGCCTCCATCGAAACGCAGCCGCCGAGGCCGGGATTCGATCCCGGGAACTCCGGCACAGTAGTCGGGCGTCTTACCACTGCACCACCCCGGCGGGAATACTCTGGCATGCCTGAAGCTGAAGTTGGCAAATTACATGAATAGGCGCTGATTGGCCGTCGTTTCGACACGTGGCCGAGATTGCAGAGGCTGCCAACTCGGCCAGCTTCTTCAAAGGGAATGGTGAGATCGCAGTCGAACCCGAGATCCTTGGATCCCGAGTCAGGCACGCTACGCTTGGCCACTCGGGCACTTTCGTGTGGCGTGGTTAGGCAGTATTTTATGACGGTTGTATATATAGATAAACAACAGTATGTTAACGAATACTGGATAACGGAGCCATAACACTGCATGTGCTAAACGAGAATCCGCAAGGAGAGCCCGGCAGACGCGCGGGAGTGATTACCGCTGGTACTTCATACCTCTAAAGATGAAGCCGTAGTGTCCCTTCATTTTTCTTCGCGCCCCTTTACGCAAGCGTTGTTTCAACTTCCCAAGAAAACCTTTATTCGATACATCTCGCCTGAGTCCTGAGCACAGTGTTCATGCTGAACAAAATTCACGTATTTGATATTCCCGTAAAGAATATTTTGTGTTGTGCTCTGTTGTATTGTATTGTGTTTTATGACACATAAACAACTAAGGCCATCATGTGCCAAGAAGAGAAGTTGTAGACCGCGAGCGTCTTCAGATTAACACTGAGAGCCCTTTATATGCGTCACTTTCACAGTCAACAAGCCGTCCGAGACAATGCGATTATTTTTACTCGATATATTGCACTTATGTGTGCTGAAGTGATGTACGAAGAGTTCAATTTTAATATTAAATGTATTGCGCGGAAAACTGCTGAGCGTTTGCTTTTTAAATTTGCAGATAACTCGCGAAAAATATCGATGCCAAATGTTTAAAAAGTTGCCTGTCGCTCAAACAATGATGAAGAAGTTCCTTGTTGGATCAGAAACTGAAAAGAAAGTTACTTTTATATCCGTATAGCTCGATGCTTCAAACAAAATCATTCCGCTTTTCTGGACAAGACATAGGGGACCGGAATATGGATTTGACGAGTGAATTAGAGTTGGCCTGTCATAGTGGAAATGGAATTTCGGCTGGCTCCCTGAAAGAGTAGCTGATGTTCAATATCAACTTGACTTTCTGCCAGCGTGACACTAAGGTGGGCTTGGCTGCCATCAAAACTCAGCGTGCATCTTTGATTTGATACGCACTGAGGCAAGCCTCGGCCGTCGGAAAGACCCACTGGCTGGTGTAAATTCGGCAGTCCACCAGTTCCAGTCCAGCCGAAGTGACGGCCATTCTCTCGTTGGTCATGTACTGTTCCTGCGTCATCGGCTTGCCGGATTTGCTTCGGTCAGCGAACATCGCCCTCAGGTCCTGTACATAAAGGAAGGCGCGGTTGTATCTATACAGAGCGTTCGTCCCCTCTGTATATTCTCATAAAAATTCTGGGGGATACTTAAGTGTGTGACGCCATAGCATTAAGTATAGTCTTTTCACGCTTATCTACAAATAACTTAATTGCTTTCTAACATATCACACATTTTATTAGCATACAGCGCTAAGCGACCACGTTATTCAGCCACTAGTCGAAAGCGACTACTCGACATAGTGACGCCAGCGTGAAGGAGACAGCGAGAACAAGCTGAAAACGAAGTGCCCCGTCTCGCGCTCGGACTGGACGTTCTTGGACTGCGCCGACACCGGCTCACTGCGTTACCGCCACTGCGGCTCTTTGACGTCTTTTCGCTAACACCACAATGTAAAGCCCCCGTATTAACCAAGCCGTATGATTGCGTTTGCGTGGCCTTGGAGTGCCTTGCCTGACTCGGCATTCAACAGGACTAAAGGGTTGATTCTGGATCCATCTTCCACGCTGAAATGACCAACCCGAGTTGACAGCTCCTCCCAAATTTCTTATATAATGTGATCTCGTCGAGTCGCACAAGCCTTCGAGGAATCAGTGCTTGTCCATATAAAATGACAGCTACCACCTTCCTGCGCTATTCCTGAGATTTTTCGCTCACAACTACCATGCCGGATTTTCTCTGTACTATGCATTAATCGCTAAAGCGTTACAACTCACGTAATTTAATAAGTTAAGACTCTTACATGTCTTCATGTAAGGATTTTCGTACGAAGCAGGCGTGACCACTCATAGAGTATATACTGCATGATACAGAGCAGGAGAAATAGAAGGCAAGGCTACACATGCTGTCGAGGGAATGGATGGATGGAAAAACTTTATTTTCGTCAGAGAGCATGTATGGATGGTTCCGTGTTAGATGGTCATCAACCCATGGCTGACGGCGACCTGGGTGGCCCACTCCACGGCCCTGGTCTGGACGACCGGGTCTGAGCTGGCCAACACGGCCTCCCACTGCTCGAGGGAAGGATCACGCATAATATCCGCCGGTGGCGGTGCTATGCTACAGCTCCATAATATGTGGTCATAGGTTGCCAATTCCTGACACCATTTGCACTCCGGCTGAATGTCCGGGTAGATTTTGCTCAACACGTATGGGTTTAAGAAACATCTAGTCTGCAATCGTCGCCAGACGCATTCCTGCGCCTTCACCAATTGCTTGTCCGGGGGTGGGTAAATCCTCCGCTCAAGTTTGAAATGATTAGTAATGTCATGAAAGGATACCAGCCCATCTCTCGTGGACCTTCCCGGAACGTCCGGCTCACCTACTCGGCTGACGAAACCTCGAGCATTCATGTGAGCCGTCTCGTTCCCAGGATTCCCAGAGTGTGCTGGTACCCAGACAATTTCCGCCTCCGTAGTCCCTCGCCCCGTGGCCCGATTCAGCAATCGCGCCGCTGTGACAGATATTCTGCCCCTCGCCAAATTTCGGATGGCTGTTTTGGAATCGCTGAAGATCAAGTCAGCATTACTACTAGTAATAGCTAGTGCTATCGCCGCTTCCTCTGCAGTTTCTGGGGAGCGGGTTTTGACTGATCCGGAGGCGATCAAGCGTCCCCGCCCGTCCACCACCGCAATTGCAAATGCGTCCTTGTCCCTATACTCGGCGACATCTACATAGACTGCCCCGTTGTACTTCCCGTACTTAACATGTAAAGCTTTGGCTCTTGCCTTCCTGCGGTCCTCGTGATGTATTGGATGCATGTTCTTGGGCAAAGGTTTTATGTACAAGCCCTTGTGCATTTCCCGCCTAATCTGAATTTTAGTGTCACCAGCTGGAGCATCAACTCCAATGCCGATCCTTTCCAATATGTCCCTTCCTGCTTTTGTTTTTGAAAGCCTACCGAGCTGCATCACCAAGTGCGCCTCCCGTAGTTCTTCTAGGGTGTTGTGCACCCCTAATCCCAGCAGCCTTTCGGTAGACGCATTGTGAGGCAACCCAAGGGCCGCTTTATATGCCTGCCTAATCATAGCCTCCACCTTGCCTTTTTCCGTCGCGTCCAACTTCAAATAAGGCGTCGCATACACAATTCTACTGAGCACAAACGCCTGCACCAGCTTACACAAGTCCTTTTCCTTAACACCTCTCTTACGATTAGCGATTCTCCTGATTAACCTCACGGTAGCATTGACCGTATTTTTAAGCCTTTTCAAGGACTCGCTATTTTTCCTGTTAGTCTGCAGATACATACCCAGGATCCTGATCGTTTGAACCTCAGCGACCGGTACGCCCCCCACTTTGACCTCTAAAGGCGGTGGCGGCACATAGTGTCTCGCATGTATCCCTCTTGGCTTGTCCCTCAGCACAAAAAGCTCGGACTTGGGCTGAGAGCACGAGAGTCCTGCTTCCCCTGCTAGCTCCTCAACAATATCCACCGCGTGCTGTAGAGTTTCTTGCAAATGTGCGTCACTGCCTCTTGTTACCCAAAGAGTAATGTCATCCGCATAAAATGTATGTTTAAGTCCCGATATCCCTTGCAGCCTGGGTGGTATCTTGATCAATGCGAGATTAAATAGGAACGGCGATAATACCGACCCTTGCGGTGTCCCTCTGCCCCCCAATGGGAAGGGATCCGATTTCATTTCTCCGACTATAATCTCCGCAGTCCTACCCTCCAGAAACGATCTGATGTACCGGAAGGTTCTACCCCCCGGTCTTATGCCCGATAGGTTCCTCAATATTGCCTCATGGGTAACATTGTCAAAGGCCTTAGTTAGGTCGAGCCCCAAGATAGCCTTGGTGCCCGTGCCGTACCCAGGATCAACAACGTCTTTTTTTAGTTGTATCATGACGTCCTGCGTTGATAAATTAGCCCTGAAACCAATCATTGTTTCAGGTATCAACTCCTTGTCCTCTACATAACCCTGAAGCCTGTTCAGGACCACATGCTCCATCAATTTGGCTAAACACGACGTTAGCGAGATGGGACGCAGATTCTCAATGCAGAGCTTCTTCCCTGCTTTAGGAATAAATGTAATCCTAGCATGCTTCCACTCTGGCGGAATCTCCCCGGCCACCCAAAATTTATTCATCAAATTCGTGAGTGCCCCTACTGACTTGAAATCCAGGTTCCTCAGCATCTTATTAGTAACCCCGTCCGGACCCGCTGCTGACGTGGTACGAAGCTGACCCATTGCAAACTCCACCTCCGCCACCGTAAAGTCTGCATCTAATTCAAGGTTTTCCTCTCCCGAGTAATCCGGCAAGCAACCGCCCGCCTCTGTGTTTATGTAACGTCTTCGGAGTTCATGTATAAACTCCCCAGTCGTGCCTTGATACCGATGCACTAACCTAGCCATTTGCCCCTTCTGCGCAGATTTGGTTGCCGTCGGGTCTAAAAGGTGCCTCAACAACTGCCATGTTTTTTTGCATCCGAATTGCCCATTCATCCGGTCACAAATCTGCCCCCACTGTTTGCACTGCAACTCCAATGTGTACGTTTCGATTTCTCGTTCTAACTTGGCCATCTTTCTACGGAGCACACCATTATGCCTTTGTTTCTTCCACCTCCGAAGGAGACTCGCATGTGCTTCCCACATGTGTAACAATCTGGAATCAGCCGTAGAGCCCTCCTCCTCCGCTGGAACCTCTTTTGTGGTACTCTTCACGGCCTGCTTGAGTGCCTCAACCCAGGCTCCTAAGTCCTCGATTTCCCCGGTCACTGTATCATTCCTGACTTCCCGAAATCGGTCCCAGTCCGTCACTCGAGTTCCTTTCACCTTGTCTTTGTGCTTAGCAGCACTAAATATCGTGGAAAGGATATAGTGATCACTTCCCAGTGGCTGTCCCGTGTTTACCCACTTTGCATCCCTGATACCATTCACAAATGTGAGGTCTGGAGAGGTGTCTATGCTCACGCTGTTGCCTATCCTTGTATGATCTAGCGGGTTGTTCAAGATCGTCCATCGCAGGTCCTGGGCAACCTGCCAAAGTTTATTTCCCTTCGGGCTGGCTCGGATGTAGCCCCACTCCGGATGAGGCGCATTGAAATCCCCCACCACGATGAGTTGAGACCTAGCCGCTAGCCGTTGCGTCTTTATCAGGAGGTCTGGCAAGCCCACCCCCTTATCTTTTGGAGAAGAGTATACATTAAGAGCAAAGAGACTCTTATCGCCTTTTCTTTTGGGTAAAATCTCTAGCAGGACGTAGTCCTCCCTGCTGCTATCTATGGTATGCTGAATCACTGTGGTGTTACGATGGACTAGCATGGCCGTAAAGACGCTCGATACGCCCCCTCGATCAATTTCTGGTGGTGTAAATGTCTTAAATCCCGGTAATTTAACTGAGCCGCTAGCCTCCTGCAAAGCTATAATGTCCGGCTTACTATCTAGATTTTGTATGTGCAACTGCAGGTTCCCCCGCTTGCGACGGAAGCCCCTGCAGTTCCACTGCCAAACCTCAATTTGCTGGCGAGGGGCCATGGTGAGGCACTAGGTTCACTAACATCGGCTCCTGACCGACTACGGGAGGCAATCTAGCCTCTAGCATAGCATTTAGGTGTTTAAACATACCCATTACTTGGGTCTGGAAACCCCTTAAGTCATTGGTGAAGGCGTCAAGACGCTCCTCAATCTTGCCTAGTCTGGCTTCGATCTTGTCGACCCGACCTTCCAACCTATCCTGTCTTTCTTCCAGTTTTCCTACTCTCTCTGCAAGGGTAAGCATGTCCCTCCTAAGACTAGTGACTTTAACTACTGGCTGCGGCGTGTCCGCCGCCGAAGTTTCTGCTATTCTCTTCGCATGAGCTCCCTCATCTGCCGGCGGCGGCCTTTTGACCGTCCCCCGATTCTCCACTTCCATAGCTGTACAGTTATCGTCCACGCTAGAAGCGTTCGCCTGCGCCGCTTTCTGTGGGGCGTCCACGCTAGAAGCGTTCGCCTGCGCCGCTTTTTGTGGGGCCTGGGCCAGCGGCGTCTGTACCCTTTCTACTCTGCCGGTTTTAAGCGCGCGTTCCATCTCTGCCATCCTAGCTTCCATCTTTTTGATAGTTTCGGCTTGCTGCAACACCTGCCTTTGTAGCTCCTTCTCTCGAGCAGTCTCATTTTGGGAGCCCGCGTTTGGCCAGCTCACCTTTTTCCTTGTGGCACTGGGACTTCTTCCATGACCGGAACCTTGCCCTCCTCCTTTGCCAGGCTCGGGTCCGGGCAGTGACGGGAAGGAAGCTGACCGGTTCCTTCTCTTGCTATCGCCTCTCGCACCGCTAGATGACCGCTTCCTGGGCCTCGAACGCCGCTCTTCCTTGCCAGTTTGGCTCTTGTCCTTGTTGCTGTGCTGCGAACGCCGCTCTTCCTTGCCAGTTTGGCTCTTGTCCTCGTTGCTGTGCTGCAGACCCGTCGGCTGCTGACGGGCTAGACGAAACTTGCAGTTGCGGCTTCCCGTGCTGTGCGCCCCATGGCACACGATGCAGTCCGGCGTGCAGGTCAGCGACTCTCCGTCCGGTGGTGCAGGATGTTCCTTCCCGCAACGGCGACACAAATTAGTCTTCGGACGATAGCAAACGTCCGCCCGATGTCCCACTCGTCTGCAGTTATAGCAGGTCTCGACTAACTCTCTATACGGGATCACAGCGTACAGACAGTTCCAATAAATAACTTGCCGGGGAACGCGCTTCCCGCCGAAAGTGATCTGAATCGCCTTTGACTTGCCCAAAGGTCTGGCATCCAAAATGTCCATGTCTTCGTTCTTCTTCAAGAATCCTGCGCGAACTTCTGCCAATGGGCATCCGTTGTACGCATTGTAAATTACTCCGCGCACAGAGTTCTCCGGCGCCGCCACGTACGCCGAAACCTCAAGGTCACGACCGCCCAGCTTGAGCGTCTTTACATTCGCATATGCCCCACTACGATTCATACACGGCGTGCTCACCGTCATCGTGTTGTTTGTCTCATTGACCCGCACCAGGTCTTCTTCCACCGCAGTCGCGTTCGTCAGCTCTGCTGCCGCTCTCAAGGCACATCCGAGCTCCCTCGGCGTCACTATACTCAAGTCCCAATTCTTGGGCCGGCACACAACCTTGAAATCCTTGGCTGGCATCTTCAGAAACGGTCCCCGTTTCTTCCACACCGGCGCTTTCCCCCGCTTGATTTGGGCTGCTCCGTGCGTCTGGCGCCCGTCGCTGCCCGCCTGTTTCTCGGTAGGCCTACTCTCGGAGTGATCCCCGTACACAGACTTCTTGAATCGATCTTGCGCCTTTAAAACCCAGGTCCATTCTCCCGCCTCGAACTCTTCGGGCGATATAGATTCTCCCTCAACGGAGTACTCCATTGTATTCAGCCTCGCAAAGGCCCACAACCACAAGTCACAGCCCCGGAGCCCGGTGCCGCAGGCGTCGGCTCGGCCTAATGATTAGGCCTGATTTGCCGCGCCGTGGTCGAGTACAAATCGTGAAAAAACCCCTAAAAGGGGGGACACTTGCCAAAATATGGTGTCCACAGGTACAGGGCAACTGCCTGCAGACGAGTCCACAAAAAGCAAGTCCAAGGCACAGCGCGTTCCGCCGAAAATCGGTCTCAAGGCGGGAGCTCATGCGGAACACGTCCGCACAGCGTCCGCTCTACAACCCTCTCGCTGTCGAGGGAAACTTCGAAGAAGAAGATTATGAAGAAGAGGAAGAACTCGAAGCATGAAAGTTACAAGGACATGCTTAGAACTTTCTAATGACTTGAAGGACATTTCGTTAAACTTTCCCGGCCTTCTCAGCCTGTGACCATGGCTTGGTGTGTCTTCACCGCTAGCCATGTAGAATGAAGCTCAAAGCCCGCTGTGGGCTTACTGCCGCCGTCTCCAGAACGTTCTACGAGCGCCGCTGTTGAAGTATCCTCCTCCCTAGTGCCGCTGTTGCCCTTCCCGCTCTGCCATCCTTTCTCAAAACCCTTCCCTGGCGCTGCTGTTTCTCTTTCCTGACTCGCTCAGTTTTTCTGTACCTCAGAACGCGACCTTATAACACAGAGCTAATTAAGGTTTTCGCCTTAAAATGGTTAGAGTGCAAGGGCCCCTCTGTGGCACTCAGTGACAATACATTTCTGTAGGAAATGCCCAACGTTTCTGGGGTGTAGAGCGAAAGTTGGAAGTGCTTCCAGGCTTCGCTCCCGACTCAACTAAAAGCGGAGGCTAAATGGCCTTCCTACCGCTTCAATGAAGAGCTGGAGGGGACACAGCATAGAGGATTAGAGGAGAGAAGAGGGTGGAGGCATTATAGCAGTGATTCAGGTCACACCACACCCGCTCGCAAATAGAACACCTCAAATGCAATTACGGAGCAAACACTGCTGTTATTGCTGTAGTAACGCGACCGCGTTAAATGGCACGTTAAACAGAAAGTCTGTCTTCGGCATCGGCGATGCGAGCGAAAATATCACGGGCCTGGTAGCTGGCAGCCGACATATGGCCGAGCCCTGATTCTTCGATGGATTGGTTGTGCGACGACTTAACGAGACCACTTTATATCATAAAGTTGGTACGAGCTGCTAACTAGAGTTGCTCATTTGAGGAAGGACAGTGGGACAGGAATCAACCTTCCAGAGCTCTTGGATGCCTAGTGCAGGCTACGCAACCACGTTTATACGGCTTGTTATATGGCTTAAGCAGTACCCCCCCCCCCCATATTTTTTTTCTTATTTAAATTTAATTTAATCTGCCTGTCACTCAAAAAGAAAACGACAGATCACTTCTCACAAGAAGGCGCAGCACAAGAGATTTCGTGAATAGCCAACCGAAGCTTGCTGAGAAAGTGAATACTTACGGGAACAAAGCCCTTCAATTCATCTTTCTCGCAAATGAGGTGCCACCCGTCTTGGATGCCGGTCTTGGTGAAATAAGCCACCAAGCACTCCCTGCCGTCTTTCAGCAGCTTGTGGACGTTCCGGTAAGCCTTCTCCAGGTCCCGAACGTAATGGAAGACCAGGAAGGAATAGATGCAATCAAACGGGTCATATTTGTCGACTAATACCTGCGCGTCACTGTGCTCGATGTCCAGGAGCTCGAACGAGACTTCTGGTTGACGACAGGTACTTCGAGCAAAGAGTATCATCTCTTCGGAACTGTCTGCGCCTACGAGGCGTCTGCATGGTTGGTTGGTTGGTTGGTTCATAGGAAAGGAAAGGCGCAGTATCTGTCACACTTGCTCTGTGGACACCTACGCGGCAGTAGCTCGTCCTGCAAGAAATTTCCGGGGCCGCAGCTGAGGTCGAGATGTTGGTCTTGGGCTCCGGCTGGTCTCCTGAAGTTCACGCTGTTAATAGCCTTAATGTTTTCGCGATAGCTGTTGTCCTTCATGCATGCGAATGCTTTTGGGTCAAGGTCGGCGAGGCATTTCTTCAACTCCTGGGATGGCGCTTGAGCACTTTCCATGTCTACCTCCACTCAGGCGATTCACAGTGGACGAAGGAGACAGAAGTTGAAGGTGAAGAGCGGCGCGACGACCAGCGTCGTACTGTGGCAGAGGGAAAATGAGTGCTCGAGAAATATTAGAAAGTATTCTGAGCAAGCGCGCCACTATACTTGAATGCTGGATGAGATAAGCCCTTGCTACGATGCCGAAAAGCTCTAGTGCAAACCGGCAACCTTCAAGAAAGGAAAAGAGCCATTAATTTATAGTCGCAAGTCGTGGGTAAGAAAGAGCATGCAGGGGAATACCGAGCAGCCGTCAAATGTTCAACTCCGGGCCAGTAAAGTTAATTGATGAGACGTTATCTCCAGCGAAGAAAAGTTCAAGCGATCGTTGAAGAAAACGAAAGAAAATGACGACGCAGACGTAAGAAGAAATTCGGATCGACGGCTAGGAGATATAGTAAGCGCTTTTTAATCTGAAGCAGTAGAAGTGTGGTAAGGGAATGTGAACTAAACTTTTAATGAAGTCTTTTTGACGTCTTGCACAACGCAGGTTATAAAAATTAAAACGAAGGAACAATATACTACACAGCTTGAATTGAACTCGTGCTGACATTGAGCTGATTTGTTTGCGATTGTGTAGAACAACATTACTCGCGGCACACTATTGGAAAACAGAGTACTTATGGTAAAGGCCAAAAAAGGATGCAAGGAAGACATAGTACGGCACGACGTTGTGCTGGTACTGCACCCCCCCCCCCCCCCCCCCTTTGCATCAGCGGCTGCTCAAAAACTGAAATCGCACATGAGCGTATGAAGCAGACTACATGTTCATAACATAGTACATTGCAGTTAGAACAACTGGCCACTACAAACACGCTACGAATGGCGATAAGTTAACGAAAGCATTAGGAATGTGCGAATAGCGCTTTTTCCGAACAGAATCAAATACCAATAGTGTACCTTTGGCACTGAATTGAGCATTGATAAAATATAATGTTGTACTAATACTCACTGCTTGTGCAAATACTCTCACAATAAAACGCTAAAACGCCAGAGGTTGAGTCAGCGGCTTCGTGTTTGGGGGGGCACAACTGTATACAGTTCGTAAAAGGCGAAGCGCAAATCCTATAGCTAGGAGACGCAACGCGAAATCAGAATATTAACTCCATGCTGCCATGAAATTCTGACCAGTTCGGCCACCGCTCGCCATGCTTTTGCCTTTTCTTCGTCTGTACATTGCCATTTCGCACCCATCATTTTTTCGCGATAGCCTATGGCAATTTCTTCGCATACGCCAATTCAACTTGACAAATCCTCTCATGTGGGTACGTGCCGCGTTTTCAGGGGCCAACAGGAACATAATGATATTCTTGCAATAAATAAAAAAAAAGAAAAGTGTACGTGTCTTCGAAGTGATGCGCAAAGAGAATGAGCCACTGAAAAAAACCACTAAAGCTATCGAATCGCGTCATACCCAGAAGACGGATCTGAAGTGTGCGCCGAATCGCCAAATTTTTCTGTTTCATTTTCGGTGAAAATGAATTAAACGCGGCTAGGACTGAATAACTCCTCGAAACTCCTTTGGAAACACCGAAATAAGTAGCAAGCGTAGCCAAGACCATCGCCTCCGAGTGCGCGCTCCCTACAAGCCCATCTGGCCCACTTGAACGCCCTGGACACCTACCTGGCAGCTGCCGCAGATAACAAGCGCCGAGAGGCAATACGGCCTGCGTATTGAAGACCACTTCCGCAAAAATACGAGCACCGCATTATTTTGTGGCAGCAGGGCCGCTTGTCATCATCATCATCATCATCATCATCATCATCATCATCATCATCATCATCATCATCATCATCATCATCATCATCATCATCATCAGCCTGATTATACCCACTGCAGGGCGAAGGCCTCTCCCATATCTCTCCACTTAACCCGGTTCTGTGCTAGCTGCATCCACTTGACCCCTGCGAACTTCTTAATCTCATCCGCCCACCTAACTTTCTGCCGCCCCCTGCTACGCTTTCCT
The DNA here is from genome assembly GCF_055883805.1 of Amblyomma maculatum. NCBI lineage: Eukaryota > Metazoa > Arthropoda > Arachnida > Ixodida > Ixodidae > Amblyomma > Amblyomma maculatum. The sequence continues at coordinate 352,241,639 of NC_139344.1, read as the reverse complement.
TCCCTTGGAATCCAGTTTGTTACCCTCAGCGACCATCGGTTATCCTCTCTTCGCACTACATGTCCTGCCCATGTCCATTTCTTCTTAATTTCCACTAGAATGCCGTTAACTTGCGTTATTTCTCTGACCCACTCTGCACGCTTTCTATCTCTTAATGTTACCCCTACCATTTTTCGTTCCATAGCCCTCTGGGTTGTCCTCAACTTAAGTAGAACTCTCTTGGTTAGCCTCCACGTTTCAGCCCCATAGGTGAGTACAGGCAAGATGCAACTGTTGTATACTTTCCTCTTGAGCGATACCGGTAAGCTGCTAGTCATAATCTGCGAGTGCTTGCCAAATGCGCTCCATCCCAATCTTATTCTTCTTGTTATTTCCTTTTCATGGTCCGGATCTGCGGTTACTACCTGTCCTAAGTAGTTATATTCGCCTACTACTTCCAGTATTTCGCTACCTAATGTAAACTCCTGTTCCTTCCCGAGGCTGTTGAACATTACCTTAGTCTTCTGCATATTGATTTTCAAGCCTACCTTTCTACTTTTCCTGTCTAGGTCATCAATCATTATTTGCAGTTCATCTCCCGAGTTGCTTAGCAAGGCAATGTCATCAGCAAATCGCAGATTACTGAGGTATTCTCCATCTACCCTTATCCCTAACTGCTCCCATTCCAAGTCTCTGAATACTTCCTCTAAACAAGCTGTGAATAGTACTGGGGAGATTGTGTCTCCTTGCCTAACACCTTTCTTTATGGGAATTTTGTTACTTTCTTTATGCAGAACTATGGTTGCTGTGCAGCCATAGTTCTGCATAGTGTGCAGCCGCTTGTGATGAAATACAATATAATCCTCTGTGTTCAGTGTTGGCCCCTTTACGCCCACACGCTGCGTAGAGAGCAAAAGAGAACTATACTGAAAGTAACGGGAATATTAGTGAAAACCTGGGGAGGTGCAGTGCCCCAATTTCAACCCCGGCATCATGACGTCATATAAAAGAAGGCTCTTTCCGAGGCAAAAGGGAGGGAAGGAATGAGTGTGCAGGATATCACAACAATAATTTGTTGTTTAGACGTCTTGTGGTCCGTAATCTAATGTACATTTCTCCATTCCTTCCTGCATGGCAAGTACCATGGTGCCACATCTCCCTGGACGTGTGTGTGTGTGTGTGTGTGTGTGTGTGTGTGTGTGTGTGTGTGTGTGTGTGTGTGTGTGTGTGTGTGTGTGTGTGTGTGTGTGTGTGTGTGTGTGTGTGTGTGTGTGTGTGTGTGTGTGTGTGTGTGTGTGTGTGTGTGTGTGTGTGTGTGTGTGTGTGTGTGTGTGTGTGTGTGTGTGTGTGTGTGTGTGTGTGTGTGTGTGTGTGTGTGTGTGTGTGTGTGTGTGTGTGTGTGTGTGTGTGTGTGTGTGTGTGTGTGTGTGTGTGTGTGTGTGTGTGTGTGTGTGTGTGTGTGTGTGTGTGTGTGTGTGTGTGTGTGTGTGTGTGTGTGTGTGTGTGTGTGTGTGTGTGTGTGTGTGTGTGTGTGTGTGTGAGAGAGAGAGAAAGAGAGAGAGGGGGAGGGGGAGAGAAAGTTGACTAGGTTCATAAGCGCGCGTCTTGAAAATAAAGCAGGAACAGACCAGTCATGATGGCAAGACAATATAATTTTAGTGCCGAATGGCAGATTTTGGCTGATTGAACGCCCGTCCTCGAGTGTATATAACAAGCTAAAACAAATACACGGCACAATTGCAGTGCTCACACGTTTTTCCCGGGCGCCATTTATTATCTCACGTAGAAGTTTGCTCAGGCAGAAACAGAGCCTGTACAAAAAAAAAACAACTAAGACAAAATATTTCACTATAGCAGCAAGAAATAACGCCAATCGCTAGACAAAACATCACGAAAAAATACTGAAGTGTCCGCGTACAAATTGTAACGAATCACATATGTCACATCTTTCTGGACTGTAAATGAAGATAGGCAAACTTTGTGACGATGCGAAGTGCTCAGCCAATATGTAGGCGAAGCCTGAAACCGCCAACGATATACTTCACAGCCGAAAGACTTCCGAGAAAGTCAGATTCGTCTATAACAATAACGTCAGTGACAGAGCAATGTCACGAGAGAGTGCGAACCGGCACTGGTTATTGTTTAACATACAGCGTAAAAAATAATATAAAGATGCAAAATATATCAGCCCATCTTCAAACCGCGGAGCAAAATAATTAATATATAATAAGATGTAACTGAAAAATGAGCACTTTGAGAATGTTCTGCCGTGTGCTGTAACCGAAATATTGGTAAGAACCGTCAGAGAGCAAGCGTCCAGAATCTTAGGTGCGCTGCAGGTTCACCGGAGTAATCACTCACTTTGGAAGGGTGGAATCGCCATCACTGAATAACACCAAGCGTTAGTGAGATCGGTTACTCTGCGTAGGTGTAACAAGAAATGCACTAAAAGGAACAGTGACTCTTGAAGAAGTCCTCCCTGTTGTCACAACCAAAAGTGGTTGCAAAAGCCGGCATATTGTGCAAGGGCAAAAGGCAGCGCTCCATCGGCGACAGGGGAGAGGGGTCCTGGATCCCGCTGCACGACCATAAACAGAATCGTAGGAAGAACGTAGTCTGGGCCTCGGGCCAGACCAATTCGTACTCCTCCTGATCCGCTGCCGAGGCTTTCAAATCCTCCGCCAAGCTTGCATGGGCCAGCAGGGCGCTTTGAGCCAACGCGTACATGGCGTCATCTTGTTCTTCCAGGGTCCCAGAGACGTTACCTTTGAAGCCAAGTTTATTGTGCAGGCGTCGGAGGCAAGCCAAGGTCACGTTGCGTTCCAGCCTCCGCAGATGCGCGCTGCTTCCAAGGCGGTCAGTCTCGCCTCCCTGAGAGTCCATGACGGCCTTGGACAGCCCAAAAGCAAGAAGCGAGCCTACGGTGCCGTAGTTGAAATACAATGGCACCCCTGTCGAGTAGAGATACGGCTCGGTCAGGAAGACCTCCGGAAGCAGTACAGCCTTGAGTGAGGACACGTAGTCGACGTCACCGAAAGGATCCACGCTCTCCAGTACAAGCTCAGCCCGAGTGGGCGGAGTCCGAAAGCGTACCTCTTGGTTGTGTCTCAGAGTCTCCAGGAAACGAGCGATGAATATGCGCGCTGCTCCGAAGCTCGGTAGGAAGGAACTGTAGTCGGCAGCTGATCCTCCGGTGGCTGAATCGTAGATGCCAATGGCGAGCGAGGTTCCTTGGAAGACCTTCATAGCCCGTTCCCGGTTGCCGTCGCGGAGCCAGAAAGAGGTGGAACTATAGCTCATTTTAGACTGGAGTTTGCGAAATATGCCATGCACGACTGCCGCGCTATCTTCAGCTTTCGCAACGAATTCGGCCACGATGCTCTGCCACGTCATTGTAACCGTCCGCTGTGAGAGGCCAAGGCAGAAGCGAATAGTGAGCTCGTCATAGTTCTCCGCGAGCTGCTTTTCGCTCTCTATACTCGCGACCTCGGCTTCCAAGCTAGTGGCGAGGTAGGTCGCCGCAGTTCTCAGCCCAGAATTAACGATCAGGTCGAAGCATTGCTTAACGGAATCTGTGCCTGTCACCACTGCGGACTGTTCGGGTCTTACTTGGAGCGTGGACGGTAGTACCCTGTTAATGGCGAATATCCAGTCTTCTGCTTTCATGTCCAACAGAAGGTTGTCCAAAAACGCCCGCAATTCTTCAGTGCTCTCTGTACTGTTCTGCATGTTCACTAACTGGCATAGTTCGGCGTCAAGCTTGGCGAGCCGCTCAACAGTCTTGCTGACATCTGTTTCGGGCAGGCTCTTGAGAATCCTAGTGAGAAAGGGCCCGAGGTCTTTTTCAACAACACGAGCCAGCTTTGACATGAGACACTTCCCGGCGGAGATGTGAACCACGGCTAGGCCAGAGACATTGACGAAGTTGAGGCTAATTGCCGCGGTGGAGATGCCAAAGGTTAGGGAGACCCTCAGGGTGGCTTCGATGAGCTCGGGAAAGCTGTCGGCGCGAAGAACGTGCTTGGTGCCCATCATTCTTCTGCCAAGCCGCACGACTTCCTCCAGGGTTGTCTTAAAATGCACGTACCTGCAACAGGCGCCAGTCATAAATTATAGAATAACTATAAGTCCTATTTATTCCATGACGGGATTATTTATATATCACTTTATTAAAAGAGATAAAAGGTCACAATTTCTAACCCTAGCGTTTACAGGCTTTGCTCTACAGGCTCCTTTTCCTAATTTGTATCTATCATATACAAACTACGAAAAGGAGGTGCTGGAATAATATAAAAAATCAGACTGTACACTGATGACTGCGTGTTATACAGGGAAACTAAATATAGTTCAGACCGATTAACTTTACAGTATGGCCTCAATAGCATATCCCGTTAGTGTCAAAACTGGCTTATGTCTGAATGTTACTAAGTGCTGCTATATCTGTTTCACCAGAAAGCGCAACCCCATTCGATCAAATTATCACATTAACGGTCATTAGTTAACATTAACTCATCAGGACGATGTATTTGATGCCTGTACTGCTTCACTTTCCAACTTCGGTGCTGACAAGTGTTCCTGTCTTTTGCCTCGTCCCGCCTACTGTAATGACCACCAGGGCGATATGTAGGTACTTGTATAAATAAATAAACAGAAAACGGTCAGCCCCTTGCCACAGTAAACGAAGCTAAATACCTAGACATAACCTTTTCTTCAGATTAACATGAAATCGTCACTTTCAATGTCTACCAGAAGGCAGGTTGCGTTCTTAACTTCATTAAAAGAAATTTCAAGCAAGCCCCCCAGAACGTTAAGGAAATCCTTTATATAACTAATGCTCGTCCCATCCTTGAATATGCCTGTATTGTGTGAGACACCCACACAGCATCTCGTTAATAGCTTAGAAGCTATTCAGTGCTGCTCGTTCTTTTTTTAACTTGTTCTTACCAGTTTCCCATCAGCTCCTCTACTATTAAACGCCGAATAAATTGAGTGGACCTCTCCTTGGGCCGTGAAAGATTTCGCCTCATATTATTGCGGGATATGCTCTATAATGAAGCCTCATTAGCTAAATGTATATATTTACAGGCACCGAGTAACGTGCCTGAGTGACGAGATCACAGCTTAAAAATTAAGGAAATTTTAGTCCGCACGTCTGCTCATAAATACTCGTTTTTCCCGCGCATTATCAGTAAGTGGAACCGGCTGCGTTCCGAGATAGTTGAAACTGCTGATCGTGCAAGGTTTTGCGATATGCTTATTCAGTACCTGTAGCTTTGTTTTGTATTTTTTTCCTCTTGTGACCACTGATTGATTGCCCGCGATTGTTGCCTGTGTTTATTACTTTGGTGTAACGATTGATTGCCCGTGCTTGTTGCTTGTGTTTATTACTTTGGTGCAGTGAATGGTTTGTCTATTTATTCACACCCCTTACTGAAATCCCCATCAGGACGCTGAATTTGATGCTTTTATTAATTCAATTAATAACTTCGGTGCTGTCAAGTGTTCCTTTTTGTCCCCCTACTGTATAAAGCCCACCAGGGTGATATGTAGGTACTGGAATAAAATAAATAAATGACTAAACACGATCATGCTCACGTAACTCTGGGTAAAAGTTACTTGTTGAGCTGTCGGTATGGGTCTCCTTTTGTGTTTATCTCGCGTTCATTATATTGCTTTCGATCGGAAAACGCGAGATTAACTTATAATGAAAACGTTTACTGCAAATCGCACTTATGCATGCAGGTTTATAAGGTAAGTACGATATCGCCGCCGAATTTTCATAACGCCAGGGTATAGACATATCTTTATCGCAGTGTGCTGGAATAGAGAAAGTGCAAAACGGGCAGCCAGAGCCAGTCACTTTGCGTAGAGCACAAGCGCAACAAACACAAGCAGGAATGCAGATTACATATACACACAATCTGTTATCCATTTTTGTTTGGTATGCAATTCAAAATAACCCCACGATGCTGGACATCTTCCAAGAACAGCGAGCTGTAGCCGTTGAACACTGCCGCTACTGCAGCTGCGCACGCAGATGGCCTCGAGTGGAACCGGTGCGCACTTTCCCCGTTTGGCTTATACGAGGCGCCACCAAAAAAGTGAAGATGGCGGCCACCAAGCATCGAAACTAAACTTTTATATAGGGGCTGGATGACCACACATCTTTTGTAATGCCATGAACAGTGACGTTGGCAGGCCACCAGGTGCACAAGGCCATGACTAGACCTTGTAGCAGCTTGTATTTGTAACGCCGAGTGCAATCAAAGATCCCTCTCCCCCCAAGAATTTCAGAAATGCACCTGAGGAATAATGGAACAGTCAGCATCTAAGATTTTTTTTTTATTTTATTATTAACAATTCTTATGGTCGCAAAATATAAAAATGACTTTCTTTTTTGCGAAAGCTCACTGTGCTATATACGTGTTTGGAAATGTTTTTTTTTTTTTTCCAAATTTCAAATTTTACTTTAATGTCAAGAAAATCAACTTTTTCCTTTTGTAAAAGCAACCGTAAGAAAGATTATTTCTGATACCTAGATGTTAGCGTGCAAATATTGAAAATCATAAATCAGCCAGACCCTCCCGGTGTATGGATCAAAATGAGCCATATAAATTTGCCTTTTTTTTTTGTCAATTTGTAAGTCCTTTTTATTGTCATCTTGAGTCTGATAGTTTGGAATGTATTGAGCGTGGTTTAAGGTATCCCTTCTACAGCGCTACTTTACCATAGACTGCGTATAGGATGTGAAAGCAAATGGGTTACGACCGGAATCCCAAATATGCTAATAACAGAGATGATTGACGTCCCGTTCGTTATGTCGTGTGTAAACCGTACGCGACTACGGAGGTAGTGGATTTGGGTCCCAATTGGAGAATGTGGCTGATTTTGCGTCTACTTCTTAATCAATTGTCTTCTAGTCACAAATGATTGCACTAGTAATCTGCCATAGATCGCCACAAATAATTAAAAGAAGGTAGAAACATTCCCTTATGTTTAAAACAAAGTGAAAACATTCCCTTCGGTTAACCGAAGGGAATATTAACGGAAGGCAAAGTAGGTTAACCGAAGGCAAAGAAACGAAAAACGAACATTTTCCTTTTTTTTCTTTGCCCGTTGACTTCTTTATACACCGGGTGTCCCAGCTAAATGTAACCAAGGTTTTAAAAAAAATACGGTGAAGCAGTCAAATCAATTAAGAGCTGTCCAGAGTCGCCCATGCTAATAAGCGGTATTTTTTCGTTCCCTAAAGTAATTAGTAAACACTAATTACCTATTTTAAGTATTCGCTTCAGCGAAAAGTGTCAGTGCAAACGTTGTAGATCTCGAAAAAAGAATAGCTAAGTTTTTTCCATCAAAGTAGCGTAATTTTCTTTTTTTTTTTTCTTTTTTTCTTTCTTTTTTTTTTTTTGTCAGCGGAGAACTACGCTTGGCGAAAAAAAAAAACAACTCCGTGACTGCGGCGTCACTTTAAAGCCTCGAGGCACTTTCGAGACAACGAATCCCCGCTTTTCTGGCCCGTGCTCTCTACGATGAAGCTGGTTGTATGCACCTGGCAAATGATTTAAAATAACGGTTGATCACCTGACAGCATTTCTTCAAGTCTCATAAATAGGGCGACGGATGTCGTAGAGTGATGGAAACAACGTAGCTAACCGTTTTTCGAATAGATCTACAGCTTTTATATTGACACTTTCTCTCTCAAGGAAATAATTAAGAAAATAGCTAACTAGTACCTACTAAATAAGACAATTTTAACAACTAAAACAATTTTACTACAGGCCGTCTATACAATGGCCTTAGCGGAAATCAGCCATCTCGAGAGAATGAAAACAGCATTCAACGAACGCATTAACTGAAAAATTACGAAATACTTCTAGATCACTGTGTTAATATGAAGTCTCTAGTACCAGCTATACCAAAGCAAAGCTTGATATAAAGCCACGCCGTTGTGGTACAGTGGTTAGGGCGCTCGCTGTTGCGCCCAAGGATGCGGAATCGAATCGCGGCAGAGGCGGCCGCTTTTCTACGGAGGCGAAAAGCTAGGCGAAAAGCTAGGCACCCGTGTGCTTAGCTATGTCAGTGCATCTTAAGGAACCCCAGGCGGTCGAAATTTCCGAAGACCTCTACTACAGCGTCTCTAATAGCCTCAGTCGCTTTGGGACGTTAAACCCCATAAAGCAAACCAAACTAAAGCTTGATAAAGATTTGCGTCATGCTGAACCCTAACTGGACGAGTTGGTACCACTTGTTCCCACGGAAAGTAAGTGGCTTGTGTAAATCAATAGGCTGAAAGAATAAAAAAAAAGGAGCTTTTCAGGGTGGTAGAGGTGGCAGCAGTTTTCGATTGTCACCCGAGTAAATAAAATGCCTCAAAGTAAGGAAGCCCCTTCAGAGAAACAAGTGGGCGTGTAGGGAAATAAGTAGTTTTGTCTGGTACCACTCTGCGTAACGATCTTCGTATCACAGTTTTCTTTTCGCCGCGAACCAAGTCGTGTAAGCAGCGGAATCGCTTACATAAAGACTGGGAAACAACAGCGATATATGAGAACGAACACAAATAGGGAGAAAAACAACGAAACGACGACTCGTCATTAGGTTTTATTCGTAATGCTACAGAAGGCAAAGGCTGTCCCTATCAGAATCAGAAGAATAGCACAGTTCACTGATTTTAGCGATGTTAAATTCTCCTATACACCATTCATTATTAAACTGTAATGTCAGGAGAACATTATCCACACGTTTAAACTGCTACCGATCCTGTGCGCCTGCTTTTAAATAATGTGCACTATTTTAGCCGCGCATTCATACAGGATTCGTGAACTGCAAGAAAGAGGTGATCTGCAATAATACACATCACAAACAGCCTCCTTTTTCATGAAATAATTCGCACATCTTGGGCTAGTTAGTTTCTCATCGAGCACCCATCACTAAGCCATTCAGGACGAGTAGACAGAAAATATAAAGGCCCAGCACCCGGAACTGTCCATACCCGCGTAGTATTACCAAGCGACTGTCAGTCTTCCAGATGAACTTTCAGATTGTAGAAATCTATAATTCCTGGGCTCATTGCTTGAACTTAAGTGTCAAAAAAATTACAGGATTGCACTTAGATTCGCCTAAGAGCTTAATGGCGAAAGGCTGTCCTTCTTCTCTTCTTCCTTTTCTGCCTAAATCTTCTCTGCTCCCTCTGTCCTGCGTGCTTGTGTACTCATTATCATTTCATTACTTTTTTTTTTTGGCTTCGTCGTCAGAACCCATTGCCATGACCTTACTGGTGTTACGTTGACGTCAGAACCTATTGTGACGTCTCACTCACACATCACGTGGAATCTCGCAGAATCTCGTTCACACATCTCGTGAACACATCTCACAGACTCAATATATTCACCCTGGGCCTAGAAATGCTTTCGTCTTACGAAACAGACGATAGGGGGGGAGAGCGTGGTTAGTTGATTATCAGCTCATGATAAGTCGCAGGTGCTCAGTGATAGCTCAACGGCTCTCTGGCTTCATTAACGATCGTCTGCCCGTTGTGAGGACATCTGTACTGGTTAATTTTGTCTGTCCGAATGCGCCCCATGAAAAAAAAAATACTAGCGCTTGCAAGGAATGCGTATTACATTAATAAGAACGACCACGGTGAAATGGACCCCAGCAAAGAATGTATATATCAGTCAAGCCACCTAAAAAGCGTGCCCGGTTGTGAAACTAACTTACTTGTGGCATGCCCTGTACGTCTCGGCCGCCACGTGTCTCCCGCGGCGGTCTCTCTCGAGGTTGGCACCGATCAGGCCGTGGTGCAGTTTGAGCGCGAACGCCTCGGACACTTCCTTGGCGAAGCTCGAGTTGCCGCCGATCCAGGAGCCGCACACGTAGCGGTAGAAGCCCGAGCACGTGTCATCCCCCAGCCTGAGCAGGCCGGCCAAGTACTGCCTGGCGCTCAGGCACTCGGGCGTGTCGCACAAGATGCCCCCGGCACTGCCTCGGCCTCGCGAGATGAAGTAGGCGATGCCCGCGAAGATGACCACGAACGCCAGCAGGAATGCGCAGCCGAAGGAAGCCAGCAGACGTTCTTCTTCGGCGTCGAGCGCGCTGCGGTCCCATCTTTCCAAAGCTGAAAAAGAAAATGAATTTACATGAATGACTACTGCAGGTGAAGTCTTTAAAATGGCAGGCACAGGTAAAGCTTCTCTCTATATCATTTTTTACTGTGAGGCAACTGTGGATTATTGTAAGATACTGTGATAAAAATGCTTACAATATAATGGTCTACGTTCCACGTATTAGCAAAATAATGTTTTGGACCTTCAAAGAACTTCACTTTGAAAAATACTTTCGTCCAGACTGCCTGGGTGTGAGTGATAAGCTACGGCTGCTCAGATTACGGATCTTAAGTTCAGAGTTAGCGTTGAGGCAATCCCTCCAGCTTGATGAGAGAGACGAGGTAGTGAAGGGGATTGTTCACCCCACACTACGACACCGACACCCATTCGAATGCAAGAAGTGATGTACTCACTGCCCAGGTTACGCCCTTCTGACAACAGCTGTACCACCGCAGCCTGAACGATAACGCTAAGATCACACTATCACAGACCGCCAATTACTTCTTCGTTGTAAACATTCATACGCAAGGGAACATTTTTTCGTGAGTTGTCCCTCCTTTCTCCCTCCTCCTCCCTCGCGTTTCCTCTTGGGAAGCAAAATCGTATATAAACCCTACCAGTGATGATTGCGCTGCCCAGACGAAGACAAGGTCCCTTAAGGAAATGTTGACTAGCTTGCGAATTGAGGCTTCCTTTTCAACCATCATTCGGTTCTCTTTGTTATCGTGCAGCCATCTTCCCCTCAATCTATCCTGCATATAACTTTTTTTATTCATTTATTTTTTATCATCAGCCTGACTATACCCACTGCAGGGCAAATGCCTCTCCCATATTTCTCCACTTAACCCGGTTCTGTGCTAGCTGCATCCACTTGACCCCTGCGAACTTCTTAATCTCATCCGCCCACCTAAGTTTCTGCCGCCCCCTGCTACGCTTTCCTTCCCTTGGAATCCAGTTTGTTACCCTAAGCGACCATCGGTTATCCTCTCTTCGCACTACATGTCCTGCCCATGTCCATTTCTTCTTTTTAATTTCAACTAGAATGTCGGTAACTTGAGTTATTTCTCTGACCCACTCTGCACGCCTCCTATCTCTTAATGTTACCCCTATCATTTTTCATTCCATAGCCCTCTGGGTTGTCCTCAGCTTGAGTAGAACTCTCTTGGTTAGCCTCCACGTTTCAGCCCCATAGGTGAGTACAGGTAAGATGCAACTGTTGTATACTTTCCTCTTGAGCGATATCGGTAAGCTGCTAGTCATAATCTGCGAGTGCTTGCCAAATGCGCTCCATCCCAATCTTATTCTTCTTGTTATTTCCTTTTCATGGTCCGGATCTGCGGTTACTACCTGTCCTAAGTAGACATATTCGCCTACTACTTCCAGTACTTCGCTACCTAATGTAAACTGCATATAACTATAGTCACTTATTCAGTGACTCTGCATAGATAAGTCACTGACTGCACCCACTCTACAACCCACCTTTGGCGTATAGCCATTGACCATTTTAGTGAGAGCGCAACTTTTTCTGGGCCGTCTCCTCGCATCTACCTCTAGGTCTCGATGCCAGAGATTATTTTAGTGAGATAGCATTAAAGACCCCAGTTCCGCAGAAAATACGGCGTCGGTGCGTCTCCGGCAGGTGATAACTGGCAGGAGACATGACCGTGCTCTGATTGGTCGCCGGGTTGTGTGACCTCACGAACCCACGTGACATAGCCGAATTGACTGGCGCTGCCAATTCAAATTAATTTCATCTTTTAGTTAAGACAGGTGTGGTCGAAATCCGGCCTCTCGGCACCCTTGGAGCCGGAGTTAGAAACAAACTTTCCTCAGACAAGCATGTTCGTACGGCTTGGTTTAAAACCAGGATATATCATCTATATCGGGTGGTTTATCAGATACTGTGTAATGTCACGGCAGTATAATAATGGTATTTGTACTTTAAAGATGCACCAATAAACGACTACTGATTAAGCGGGTTGCAAACCGAATGCACGCTAAAGAGGGCCAGCAAGGTGGGCCAGGAAGCGGGAGCAGCTAACACTGCCACGTACGTCATACCGTTTAAGACGGAGCATAAGTTCCCCCCGCCCCCCTTCCCGTTTTGTTATACGTTGGTTACCTTCGACAGACTCGTACTGTACCACGAAAAATTGTTTTACGGAACTTGGCACACATAAGAAACAACACAGGACACCAGGTAATGTCCTCTATTGTGTGTGTGTGTGTGTTGAAAAACAAAGAGCGCCTAAATATTAATTTGTCAGACCATTACCAAACTGCGGCATTTAAGAAAAGAGCATACTACCTCAGGCCTCGGAGGACAACTTAACCGCATGAGGGAGAAGAGAGGATCAACCGCTGGGAGAATACGAGGTAATGTTAGCACACGCTGCTCAGGCCGAGTCGAACGCTTTAATTGCATTTTGTGTATTCTGACGCCGCAGACCGAAAAGGGGGCGAGGGAGACCGAGCAGGGTATTAAAATAAAAAAATTACGACCGATTTTTATAGTTCATCAAATGCGAAGTAGGTGCGTAGCACTGCTCAACCGTCGTACTTCAGCACGTCGAGCACGGCGAACCTGCGCCGCAGTGCCAAACGGCCCGGCTTTATTCATTGCGACGCGAAGCAAACGAGGGGCGCACCCGTGTCCTCAGCTTTCCTTAAACCATCTTCAGAAATGAGCGAAAACAGGCACAATGCATCCCTTTCCAATGCAATGATTTGCGGCCGAGTGGTATGGGGTGGGATCATAGGGCGCGTCGCCACCTTCTCCCCACTTCAAGTTTACGAAAAGAGTGAGAGTGAGCCGCTTCGAACAGACAACGGCGAAATCCGTGATTGCGGCTAGTAGTTCTACACACTAAAAAAAGCTGCTGATGGCTCCTCAAGAATCCAGTGCAGCTATCTGCCACCCATGAGACACCCTGGAAAGCGACATGTCTTTCCTTGAATGCATTTCATGCTTACATCTTCTGTAGACGACGATATCGACTGCTGTTTTTAACGCGTAAGCATTAATAGGCTCATGCCACAGGAAAGCGCCAACAGAAAGGCTGTTCGCTCTCCCATAACTGGCCTCCTTGAAACTGCCAAATTTGACCGAGACCGAGTGGTGACCTCCAAATTTAGGTAGGTCGCCTGCAAAGTTTGGACCCCCCTGGAGCCCCGAAATATTAATTCGTCAGAATTTGGCCAAAATTGGCATCTAACCTAATTTGAGTAGGGTCAACTCAGTGTTGCAGAATTTAAATGGGCCACCCCCAAAATTTGGCCCACTGGACCCCCCGTTTGATTTCGCCCGAATTTCACTAAATTGGTTGTCCGACCTCATTTGACCATGGTCAATTCAGTGGTTCCTTCCAAAGTTAAGTGGCTCAACCCCAGAATTTGGTCCTCAGACCACCGAAATTGCCTTCGTTCGAATTGGTCCTTAATTGGTGTCCAACCTAATCTGAATATGATCGAGTAAGTGGGGATCTTCAAATTTAGGTAAGCCACACCGAAATTTGCCTGCTTGCAGATTCTATGACCGTGGGAGTCTGCGTGAAGCCATGGAATTATTTGTTACATTCCTTTGTTGCGTGTCTTACCCCTGACACTACCCTCAAAGGCATCGAAGTCACTCACGGTGAAGAGTCCTGTAAAGGATCTTGGCGGAGGCGCTGGAAGCAACTGAGCGCCAGGTGTTGTCCATCCTCCTCGTGGAAGCGAGGCTGTCTTTCCGGGAATAGTGGCTCGCTCTCCTGGCTTGTCGTCGGTTCTCGTAGGAGGCGTCTTCGGTGTTGTCGTCCATGATGGCCACCTGATACAAGGACCCGAGCTAGTGATTGCCCTTCGACACAGTTTCCCACTGCAATCCTATAAGGAAATCTGCAGTGTCTTTCTGTTGAGGCCATCAAAAGGTCTCCTTAAACGCTATGGTTATGGGTTGGTTAAAAGCAAAGAATAGTCGTTGTGACGGTCTCACTCACGATGAAGATCGGAATCCACTGTGGGAACCGAGAAAAGAGCATGGATCATAAGAAAGTTGATTGTAACGTCCTTGTAGCTTTCTCGACTGCCATTTCATGCCTCATTATTATGCATAGCCAATCCTTTCTCAATAACCGATTTATTATCTTAAGTACCTTGAGTGTCCCTTTCTTTGCTGCAAAGTCTGGAAAATAAGTTTCTTCTGAAGAACTTCTTACGCCTGCACACATCACTGCAGGTAAAAAAGATGTCTTAACACACCGACATACCATATTACCTGTCCACTGCCATTTAAGGAAGCAATAAAACTGTGTGCTTTCCTAGCCTTGCATATTGTTGACCACCATGAGTCGTTCAGTAGCGCTCGACTATGGAGTTACTATACACGCTTTGCTAGAGTTGTGCGAAAGTGTCGCATAAGCAACCAAGTTGTGCAGCGAAGCCATACGTAGTCTTTGCAGGAGTCGAGCAGCAAAACTGGAAAGGCTGTCGAGAAGTGATTACTTTGACTGCCCTTATAGAAATAAATCACCGTCGCTATACAGCTCGCATAAAGGGCGGCACGCCAACCCTCCGAGGGATGATACATGCAGCCGGTGTGCCCGTCGGGTTGGCTTCACGGTGGTACTTGGTACCTTGGCGGTGAAAGGAAAGAAACGCGGAACTCTGGCGAAGCCTGTCTAGTAAGTCTACCCTACTACTGAGCCGGGGACCAGGGAATGACCTCGGCCGTGGCGGCTGTTTCGAAGGTGGTAGAAGGCAAGGCGCCCGTATGCTCTGCGCAATGAGAGTGCACGCTGAACAACCCCTAGTAGTTAGAATGATCCGGACAACTCCACTGCAGCATCCATCTAAGTCTTAGTTTGTATGGAACGTTAAACTCCACAAACCAAATCTCACAGCACCTCAAGAATTTCAAGCAAACGAATGCTGAGGGGTTGAGACGCGCGCTTAAAGGCTCCATAAGCATTTTGGACGTAAACCTTTGAAGACACAACCTTTCATGATGACATAACTTTAGATATAGATTATCCTGTAGTATACTAGTACAAAACTTTCTGCTGGGGGATTTTGATAAGATCATGACGACGGACTGTATATAAGCGCTGAAATCTAATTTTAAAAATCTAATTTTTTTGCATATACTTTCCCAATGATTTCATTTTAGCAGAATGCTTCCTAGAAATATTGGAGGCTTCCTCGGCACACACACAAAAAAAGCTTAGGAATAGACGAAATTCTCTGCTTCCAACTTTACCAGGCGGCACAGCCCGCCGGTGACGCCTCTGTCGGCCGATCACTGGAAAGCGATTGCTCCAGATATATTTAACTGCGACGTTGTAGACGTCAGGGTAGGGTTTCAGTGGAAGTTGTGTCTAATCGTCAGGGCACCAGCGGATCGTGGATGCGCAACATACTGCTCGCGTAAAAAGTCACCAATCATAATCCACACGTATGCCCGCAACTAAAACCACCTGTAGCATACTTCTTGGCTCTGCTATACCTAAACGCTTATTCCAAAGTAAAGACGGCACAGGGATTCCACGGAGGTTGGCCCAATTAGGCTGTATCCTTAGTTGTCCCTCCCAAGCCTTTAACAACTATAAGCTCAATCCTTGACACCAAGCACCCTGTCCTACATTCGTCGTATACGTCTCAAGGACGCAGGGCAAATTTCATTCAAAGATGGCAAATGACGCCATGTTGTAATGACGTCACGATCAGCTACTTTGCTGATACTACAGTGTGAAGTACATCGTAAGTAAGTCGACTGATCTTAACGACGTGAAAACGCTACAATGCTATTTGTCAGAGGACCTCTGGAAGGCATTTTCCTCTGCATGCTGGGTTGTACAAGGATTTAGTTTTCCTACCTTCATTTCGGTATACGAAAATTTTTAGTACGATATTCTTCTTACCTTTGACTTCCGCCTATTTATGCGTTCTTGCGCTTTCGGTTTATCAGAAGGCTCAGCGTTCGCCTCCACAGGTGCCCCAACAGCGTGTGCCCCATCAGCGGGTGCCTCAATAGCGGGTGCTTGTACTGTGGGTGCCCCAACAGCGGGAACCTCAACGGCGGGTAGACCAACAGCGGGTGCACAAATAGCTGGCGCCTCATAAATGGGTCCCTCAGCAGTGGCTTCTTCAACGGGCACCAGGGCAAGAGCGGCTGACTCGGTGGCTGGCGCTTCAGACAGGTTGGTCTTGTCCGTGCGGTCATCTCGCGTGGGAGAAAAGTCCCTCTTTGACTCCTCGGGAGACTTGTCTCCCTCTTTCTTCCCCTTTGAAGACTTTTCCGCCTTCGCCCGATAGTGTTTCTTTGTCTTCGTGGTGGCCCCAAAGACCTCCTGTCCCTCTTCAGTCTTGGCACAAATCACCTGCAATGCAGTCGTGGCTGATTACGCCGTGTCTCCTTTGAAAATAGAACCCGATTTGACCAATATTCCCAGGCAGTTACCTGTTTATAGATAAAATAGTGATTTATTGCTCGGCGATAAATCTTGTGAACACATGTCCGCAGTATGAATGGTACCGCCTTCTCAGCTCTAGAAATATGTCGCGAACGGAGACGTGGTCATTCACTGACTGGTCTATGGTCAGCAGAGGATTTTAAGGATGGGTGGAGGGGCTGTTGACCCGTTCGAAGCGAAAACGTTTATACGAAAAAATAATGCTAAATGTAAATTTTTCTCACCAAAAATCTTCAAGAAATACTTGCTTAGAATGGGCGCACCATTTGGGAACTGTCGTCTCATAGTGACCGATTAATTCACCCCTGTAATTAATTCACCTAATTCACCCGGTATATAGTTCTATAGTTCTGTCAAAAGTTAACACTGAAACAGAAGTGCGGGCTTGTCAGAAGTCCTAGATCGAGGATAGATCGCAGAAAAGACAGCGATGAAGTAAATCACGTCAACATGGGCTCTGTGCCGTCATGTTTTAGGAATGGGCGCCAAAGAGATGCGCTCTAAAAAGGAGCAGTATCTGTCTCACTTCTCAATGGACACCTATCATATATTAAGGGCGTATGTCGTCAGTTCAAAGCGCTATCTCAAACTAGCCTCCAACATTACTTCAAATATATACAAAACGGAAAACAAAAAGGTATGATACTGAACTCTGCACAGGGCGTTTGCATAACAATTTTGACACGAAGGGAGAGTTTTTTAAGGCGAGAGCCTTTCTAGGCGCATGGAACGAAATCCCGCGCGCGAGATTTGTGCGTGAGATCTGCCATATTCCGCGAGATTCCGCGAGATGTGTTCTTGTCTAGCGTTGCTGCCATCTGCAATTTCGCACTCGAATGCGCGGTAAGAAACGCCACGAGACATGAGCGATGGTAAACCATCCAAACTCACACTTGCTGGAGAAAGTGCGACAGATACTGCGCCTTACGTTTCCTCTAAACCAATTATATGTAGCACTGCAACGAACGCCGATAAGAGGCAAGCGATCAGGGACAGAAACAACAGGAGAGGAAGGGTAGGATTTCGCTATTCTCCTCTTAGGTCACATCTAAGAGACGTACCCTCTAATTTTTTATTCCCAATTCTCTATATGTTTGGCGCAATTTCGTTTCAGTGCAAATAATGATCCGTCCGACATTGCAGCCTTATTCATCATGACCACGAATGATGGTTGTGTCTCAAACTCAATACATAACATCCAGCTGCTACGCTTTTCCTTTTGCGCCGGTGGCATAATGCCATAGCAGTGGCTGTTTATAGCAGCTGTATTGCGTGGAAGTCTGGCATGCGAAATCATTTTGACTTCCAGAGACGAGCCCGTAATTCTTGCTGTCTAGCGCAAGGCCAGCGGACGTGGCCAGAGGGCGCTGAAGGATTGCACTGGATTGGATTGAAAAACTTTATTTCGTCGCTCAAGCAGGTCTAAGGAGAGACGTACTAGATGGCTGCTAGTCCTAGGCTGGCGGCGACCTCATTAGCCCGCTCGATGGCCCGTAGTTGGATCTCCGGGTCTGAGCTGTCCAGCACGGCTTTCCACCACGCGCGAGAACGGAATGGTATTAATTCCGCCGCAGGCGGTCATTTGCGCCATTCCAGAGAATTTGGTCGTACGTTGCTCATTTGCTGCATTTATTGCAGTTTGGACTGTGGACTGGGTACATGAGGGCAAGCACCGCTGGATTTAGGAGGGAGCGTGCTTTTAGTCGGCGCCAGGTAACTTCCTGCCCCTTCGTTAAGAATTTGTGGGGAGGAGGATACGTGCACCTTTACAATCTGGAGTGGTGGGAAAATACCACCCTGAAGCTCTCCTCTTTAATCCCCCTTCCCCTCTCCTCATTGTCCATTTCTTCCTAACATCTTCTTCCTAACCGTTAATCCCCTGCTCAAAAATATGCATCCCGAACCTTCAGCTGATTATATTTTCGGTGACTCAAAGGCTGCGATCTGCAACTACGCGGTCGGACGGGTGGCACCATATGCCATCGGTATCTTGTGGTCCGGTATCGTCCCTTCTCGCCCCATCCAAATCATCTGGATGCCAGCACACGAGGCTAATCCTGGCAACGAGGCAGCCATTTGCATCGCTCGTGACTCGACTGGCCGAGCCCGCCTCCGCCGGGTGGATATGCGCGAAGCGCTCCTCACGTACCACGATATTATCTTACATTACCGCCTTTCTCATCTCACCTTACCCCCTCCGCCCAAATCTTTTTCCCAGCCCCACCAACAATTCTGGCACCACCTTCAGGCCCACACCTTTCTTACCCCAGCTCGTCTTGCCCTCCTCCACCCCGGGACGTACTCGCCGACCTGCCATTTATGCGGCAGCTCCCGCGCCGATTACTCTCATGTCCTATATTCTTGCCCGGCACACTTGCCCCCTCTCTTGGCATCTTAACAATCCGCAGCAGCGGGAGGCTGATTTTTCCAGCACCAAGCCGCAAGTCCAACTTCGGCTGGTGACGTGGGCGGAAGTCGCCGCTGGACGCCACAACCGACAGCCCGAAGGCCGCCCGCAATGCTGCTATTTCATTTCGTTTTTCTTGTTTTGCCTTCAAATTAAAAGTTTTTCACCACCACCACCATTCTTCTTGGTTGCGATCCGAGATAGCATCTAAACCACCTGGACGTTATCATTCGAACTGCTTATAAGAAGGCGCTCGGGTTACCCATGAAAGCATCTACAATACGGCTGATGAACTGATTAGCGCCCATTTTACAAGCCAGGTAATGCGACTGGCCACAACCAAGACTGTCGCAGGGTCTTGGAAAATTTGAACCTTTGCTTTCGACAACTGGCTGGGAGACAAGATATGCCTCAACAGTGGAAGAGCGAATTCATTACGCTTCCGCTCCCGCAAAACATGCACCCGAAGCATCATCATGCTAGACGAGTGGCGAGAAGCAAGAAGATGAACGAATCTTATTCAAGAGAAGAAGGAGCCGTCTTCGTGGACGCTGCAGGTCCTGTAGCGGGGATATCAACAATATCAGTGGTGCACCAAATGCAGGTCGTGGACGGGCTTTCAGTTCGTAACGGGGATACGCAGGCTATGGAGGAAGTGGCGATAGCCCTAGCCGCAACGCACTCTGCATCGAAATACATAGTTACAGATTCCCAGGCAGCCCATAGAAAGTATATGCGTAGCAGAATCATGCCGCTAACCTGCAAACTTCTGAGTCAATTCCGGACTTCAGCTGCACGGAAGGAGCTATAATGGGTACCAGGTCACCAGAGAGTTGAAGGAAACGAGCATGCACACGCTTCGGCCCGAGCTTTTCTTCCCCGGAATCCTACCTCCTCCTTTGCTGATTTAGGCTCCCCCTCTCCGTTAACAACATGATCATAGATATTACAGCATTTGCAACTTGAAAGGCAGACATTCCTGAAGCCCGAAAGGGTCTTAGTAAATCAGAAGAGTGTCACCTTCGAAGGTTACAAACTATATCATTTAATTATCCAGCAACACTTCACGCCATTGAGCCCGAGTCATTTTCGGCGCAGTGCAAATTTTGTGGCCAGATGGCAAACTTATGCCATATGGTATGGGCTTGTCAACAAAATACCCGTATTGACATAATAAATCAGCCAACGTGGGAAAGCTGGGAGGCGGCTCTGTCCAGCTCGGACCTCAAGGAACAACGAGCCCTCGTCGAAAGAGCATGGGCCGCGGCTTTTACCAACGCTGTCCCGGACTAGGGACCCGATCAGCCTTCCCTTAATCTAAGCCAAGGTGGTTTTCAATAAACGTTTTCATCATCATCATTTTTACCATGGTTGCATCAAGAAAAAAAGATTAAAAAATGAACAAGAAATAAAGAGACAGACGCGTGGCGCCATCTATCGAGGTTGACACAAAACACCACATCGCAAAATTCTCGTGCGGGTCCCGCCAGGGAGCAGTAGATGAGCCTAGAGCTTCTAATTAGCCTTACTTTATGGCCTAAAATGCGTGTTAGGAACGGCAAAGCTATAGAGAAAAGAACATGCAGCAACATAACCTGCAGCAGTAAGAGAAATCATTTCGCGTTACGGCACCTAGGGAGACATTACACCCTTGGAGATTTCATGTGGATGAACGGCCCTGGAAGTGCATCCTTCTAACGAAACTATTAAAGAAAAGTTCGCAGTCTCACCCTTTGTATTGGCCAGTGTTTGCGGCGAGACAGAACAGAGGCTACTCACTCGACAACATGGGATATTCGCATGGCGTCTTGGGCAAAGGTAATTAAAGTGAGGTTTGCACCTCAAGTGCCACCCTTCATGGACCCTTGTAAACCAATACGGCTCGACACATTATGACCTCTTACGTTATATAATTTATTTCTTAGGGGTGTCATAAGGGCTTCGATATACGGCTAACGACAAACCTCTTTGCTTGGTTTTTAAAACCAAAACTGTGCTCCAATTTGTGCGATGCGAGGGGCACAAGTAAATCGATCTCGCAGCCGCATATCTGCCTTGGACTAGAAACATGAGTCTTCCCATCGCAAACGTGGCCGCTCAGACAGCATAATGAGCCGTTAAGTTTTCATTAAACATGAGGTTACCTACATGTTCTAAGTCGATCCAGATCTACGTTTCAGGAGGACAAGACTCCAGAGTATGACAGCGTGTGTTAACGACAGGTGCGGCAAAACGTACCGACGAAGTCTTCGCACGCTCGGCCACCCCTGAAGCCTCAGTGGTATCATTCCTGGGGTCACCCCGTTGCTTGGATTTGGAAGCTGCTCTCTTCATTGTTGACTTACGGGCTACAGTCTGCGCAACCTCCTCAGCTTCACCTGGCACCGTCGTCGCATCACCGTGGAGGGCCTGTGGCACGTCTGCGCGCAACATCGCCCTGGGACCAGGGCTTGCTGCGGTGCTTTTATCGTCTCCCCCTGGAATATTAACGGGAGGTGCCATGAGTTCACTGATTCCCGCAGTACTGGAAGTTCCAGCTAGCAGTGACAAACCTTCGCTCTAGCGCTGCTGACTAAGTAGGGTGCCTCACTTCTGTCCTCTGGTGCGCTCCGCCGTGCTTGCGTCCAAGTATACGACCAGATGGGGAGTATTCCCGCAGACTGTGTCGCTGAGCGTCGTTTTCGGGTCTCTTGGTCTTGCGTTACTGTCAGCAACCCCTCATTCACGATCTCTCTTACGAGGAGAGAGCTGCGCGGGCAATGAGAACATTTTTCTTCTTCTTCTTCTCCTCCTTCTTCTTCTTTTCTTGTTCTTCATCTTCTTCTACCTTGATAAATGGCATACACGCACGAAGGCGGATTGGCCAGGGTTCAATGTGGACTAGCAATGTACTGAATTACTGAATTAGTGTAATAAATCAATTATCAACTAAACAAAAAAAAGATTTAAGATCCCAGAATTGAATGAAATGGAAAAAATACGGAGCAAGAATTTTAAAGTTTGTAAACTTGGAATACAATTAGCAAGGGAATCTGTCCGTAGCTGTGATGTAGTTCAAAACTTCTTAATAGAAACAAAACGTCTACCTTGCTAATATGCTTTGAAGTTTTAATCTGTACAGATAAATCTTACTATTCTCCTACTGCGTGCATTAGTATTCACTCTTTTATATTTTGGTTTATAATATTTACATTTCCTTCTCAATTCCCTAGCATTTATTTCTTTTATTTTTGCGATGTAGTTATACATCTCAAAATCTAATATCTCTGCACCCCAATTCTTGGCCGATCCCCCTGTGTGGGTATGTGCCATCACATTAGAGGAGAACAACAACAACAGCAACAACAAATCCTCTTGCACTCGCACCGAAAGAGAGCAGAAGCGGGACCGACAAAGTAAACCTCAGTTGTGCTATTGGAATTTCTAAATGTACCCTTTTCTGTTGCGAAAACCTTCGGCAAGCGGGAAGGACATGCTCAATATTTTCAATCTCACCGCAAGCCTCACAAATGTTTACGGGGCTGAACCCGCGTCTACATAAGCAAAAGAATTAGGCGGGATCCTGCATCGCATGAGAGTCAGCGTTACCTCAGACTGCTGTGATTGATATGAAGAAACTTTCCATGAGTGCATAAAATTTTGATATTCTACTGTAGATAGCAAGAGATCATTGCATGATGCGGATCTGTATTGATAACATCTTTCTCGGGCGAGGTACGTCCTTCGTCTTCCTCTTCTGGTCCTGGTAGAAGGCGCGCGAACTAAGAACGTGGGTAGATGATGAAAACGTTTATTGAAAACCACATTGGCTTAGATTAAGGGAAGGCTGCAGAGAAAAAGTAGGTGCGTTCTTCCATCACTCGGAAAGAAAATGAAGGCGCTCCTTATTGTAGGTAACGAGCTATCACACAAGAAATCCGATAGCAATAGATGCAATCAAAGACACATGCTGAATACCGTGGCCGTGCATGACGACCTCGATATACAGTAGTGCCAGACCTCAGCGTGCTGCTGGCCGATTTGGAACCTAATGAACAGGTCTTTGGCAAGGATAGGATGACCATTGAGTAATAGATAATACGAACACCTCAAAATACTGAAAGCTAAATTTAAGTTGGTTGGTTGGTTGGTTGGTTCATAGGAAGGGAAAGGCGCAGTATCTGTCACACTTGCTCTGTGGACACCTGAACCGCGCCGTAAGGGAAGGGATGAAGGTGGGAGTGAAAGTGGATAGAGAGAAAGGGGGCCGTAGTGGAGGGCTACGGAGTAATTTCGACCACCTGGGGATCTTTAACGTGCGCTGACATCGCACAGCACACGGACGCCACTTCGTTTCGCCTCCATCGAAACGCAGCCGCCGAGGCCGGGATTCGATCCCGGGAACTCCGGCACAGTAGTCGGGCGTCTTACCACTGCACCACCCCGATGGAGGCGAAACGAAGTGGCGTCCGTGTGCTGTGCGATGTCAGCACACGTTAAAGATCCCCAGGTGGTCGAAATTTCTCCGTAGCCCTCCACTACGGCTCCCCTTTCTCTCTTTCCACTTTCACTCCCACCTTCATCCCTTCCCTTACGGCGCGGTTCAGGTGTCCACATAGCAAGTGTGACAGATACTGCGCCTTTCCCTTCCTGTGAACCAATTAAATTAAAAAAAAAAAGTTTGGGCGCAAGGCAAGTAAATGGTGAACTGTGCACGAGGAATGAAAATAATAAGATGATCGAGTGAGAGAAAAACTCTAATCACCGAAGAAACATCGAATACAAAACGCACTTATTAACTTTTAGACAGAGAGTAACACTATTCAAATGGTGGGAACACCACTGCACTTATTGTGTATGTCCCTGAACAACACTGGCAGCCCGGGCGGTGGCGATGGTCTGCACAGCCGGGTCCTCCAAGCGCAGCAGGGTCTCCCATTTTTCCAATGTCTTGAAGCACTCTAGGCCTCGCGTGGGAAGGTCCGCCGGGCAGAGGGATAGAATGCGATGGAAAGAGGCAAAGGACATCTTTGAGCGAGGTATCCGAGTTTCCCAGAAAACTTACGCTGCTTGTCAGGAATGCCCCGCCGCAGTGGTGCAGTAGTTGAGATGCCCGACTATGTGTCGGAGAACCTGGGTTCGATCCCGTCAGCCGGCGGCTACGTTTCGAAGGAGGCGAAACGAAGAGCCGTCCCTGTGCTGTGCGATGTCAGTGCACGTTAAAGATCCTCAGGTGATCGAAATTACTCCGAAGCCCGCTGTCTCTCTTTCTACTATCACTTCCACCTTCCTCCCCTTCTTTGCGGCGTGGTTCAAGCGTCCACAACAAGTGTGACTGATAGAGCGCCTTTCTCTTCCTGCGAACCTATTATTATTTTAAGGCCTTAAATACCTCATACTCACAGCTACTTCACTATACTCACAGCGTCCGGCGTCCTGTCCCACTAAAGCTGTGAATCAAAGGACGTCACACTGTAGGTGTCAATCATCCCGACAGCCAAGCCGAGCACGTGAGAGACGTATCTTAGTTCTTGTAGCGACATGCCGGCGCGGTTGCCATGGAGACTGCCACCGCTAGTTAGGGGTTGATAGTGTCTGATAATGATAGTTAGTGATATTAATGATGATAATGACAGAATGACCGATTATGACGTCATCACCTGGTGAGATGACAAATTGTGACATGTCTAATAACCAGAACTAACATCATGATGACGTCACGACTAGTCATGACGTCAGTAGGCGCTGCACGTGAAAATAAAAGTTATTCTCACACACGCGCACACACACACACACACACGCATATACGAAGCTGACCCAGCCGGGCGTTCAATTCAAGCGCCCGTGCGGCGTCTTTCATTTGGCGCTTGCTCTTACGGCGCACCACAGAGCCGCAGAAGCAGGTGCAGTACAGCAGGCATCAGCGGCAGTTCAAATTGGTTTCCAGGCGAAAAGCAAGGCGCCCGTGTGCTGTGCGATGTCAGTGCACGTTAAAGAACCCCAGGTGGTCGAAATTTCCGGAGTCCTCCACTACGGCGTCTCTCATAGCCTGAGTTGCTTTGGGACGTTAAACCTCATAAACCAACCAACCAAATTGGTTTCCAGGAAATAAAAAGAGCCGTATCTGTCACAATTCTCCGCGGACACTTTATCCGAGCCGTAAGGAAAAGGGGGAAGGTGGGAGTAAAAAAAAAGAGAGAAAGAGGTACCGTAGTGGAGGGCTACCACGCAACCTCGAACGTCGTAACTCTGGGGATGCGCACATGGCAACCGCATTTTACGCGGCACCGTTGTTGCTGTCTTCCTAAAATCATTTGGCGCATTATTCAGTGCAGTGAATTCAAACTGGATTCCGAGGGAAGGAAAGCGTAGCAGGGGCCGGCAGAAAGTTAGGTGGGCGGATGAGAATAAGAAGTTCGCAGGGGTCAAGTGGATGCAGCTAGCACAGAACCGGGTTAAATGGAGAAATATGGGAGAGGCCTTCGCCCTGCAGTGGGTATAATCAGGCTGATGATGATGATGATGATGATGATGATGATGATGATGATGATGATGATGATGATGATGATGATGATGATTCAGTGCAGTGAAAAATTTGCCTGCTCACTTGCCTAATTGTTTCCTTGGTCCAGCTGTTTCTGTGTTACTTGTACTACTCCTGCATAGAGTTGCTTAGTACTATTACTGAATTCAGAACTATACATTTTTAGCTAAAAATATTTGGTGCAGTGGTAAGACGCCCGACTACTGTGCCGGAGTTCCCGGGTTCGAACCCGACCACGGCGGCTGCGTTTCGATGGAGGCGAAACGAAGTGGCGTCCGTGTGCTGTGCGATGTCAGCGCACGTTAAAGATCCCCAGGTGGTCGAAATTACTCCGCAGCCCTCCACTACGGCTCCCCTTTCTCTCTTTCCACTTTCACTCCCACCTTCATCCCTTCCCCTACGGCGCGGTTCAGGTGTCCACATAGCAAGTGTGACAGATACTGCGCTTTTCCCTTCCTGTGAGCCAATTATTATTATTTTGAAAACAAAAGGGTGCTCTAACACAACTGTCTTATCATTTCATATGCTGGCTGTAAATTTCAATAAAAGAACAGAGAAGCATGTAAGCGTAAAATTTGCTGAAAATTAGAGATGGCCCTTTTTCCTATTTGCCAAATATGGCACGCCGTCGAAAATATATTTTCTTTTTGCACTCAGTAGGCATGTTTTCAGAAATATGTGGCGTGACATTGCTCAGAGGACCCTACCGTTGAGGTAACGGAATTGCGCCGTACTATATCCTTGAATTTTCGCTACTGAGGATTTTGCTCACTATGTTTGCGGCTCGAGAAAGTTTTTGCGCGCGCCAAGTGACGGCCTTCACTATGTTCTGGCATTGCACATAAAGACTTTGCGAAGAAAAACTTGAAATCAGAAGCGAGAACCTATTCTATTGAAAGTAGTGACGGCCGCTCCCTTGCTGACAGGCTCAACATGTGGATATTTCCGTGAAGGAATTCATGATGTCACTTTCGCACGCAATGAACGGGCATAGCCTGCCTTCGAAATCTATGTGTACGTAACAAGCGCTTGTAGAAAGACCTTGCGCTTCTAAAATATATTTTGCTCAATCCATCACCAAAAACCACAGCAGTCACTCACACAAAGAACCTTTTATGACCAAGGCTGAAATGAAAAACAGTGCGGAAATGAACCGCGGACGTTCGCTTGCCATCGATTTTTCATTATAATCCATATTCAAACAGCGTGAAAAAGACGAAGACGGAACAACACAACACGAGTGTTGACAGATCTAGAGCAACTAATATAGCCTCTCTCTACCGAAACAATTTGTGAGCACATATTAAGAACCAGCGTTTCCAGTGTGGGGTACCTTAGTGGTTGTGGCTTGTGCACCATGCAGCCTGCCAGCTTCACACATTGTTTAACTAAAGCTTTCCGCAGTTTTTAAAAATAGGATTATTGGACCAGAGCCGCTTTCGTCGGAAGCAGTGTTAGCTGTGGTGGAGATTAGAAAGCTAGAACGAATTAAGTAGAGGGCTGGTTATCTGCCAACATATACCTTTTGGATACTATATACTGTATTTTAGCACTATTCTGATGCACACCACTGCTTACAAAGATATGCTGACGAAGGCAGTCCTCTCACTCGAAAATTCAATCGTTAAAGATTGCGGGAAGTCTTGGGCGAGGCACCCAGTAATGACCTCAGAGTCGAGGATAAAAGACCGCACTGTCTGGTTTATGATTACGAATGATGATTACGGCCACACTCACATATACACGGTGTACATGCGCCCCCATGTTATTACGTCAGCGCGCACTGTCGGACGCATGTCCCCAAGCAGCTCCTAAGATAGCAGACTGAGGCAGAGCGGAAGTCTTCAGAATTTAATTTCCTCCGTAGAGTGCTGCAGCCAATACGCTTCGGTATCGCTGAAATTTTCATCGAATTTGAGGCGAGCAGATCATGGCCTCCGAGAACAGCGAGGCAGCTTCCTTCACGGCCTATACATCCTCGAATCAACACCACGTGGTGGAGTCAGCGCATTGCGGATGGCCATGCAGTTTCCGGAGGCCCGTCACTTGGCATGGCCGTGAGTGCGGTGCGAGGTGCGTCCGTGCGACTGCTTGCTGCGGTGGTGCCGGTCCGAGTCCGAGGAGCGGTGGCGGGACTTGGAGCGCTTACGGGCGGCCCTGGACCGGGATCGGCCGCCACGGGACGACGAGAGGGACGAACGTGAAGAGCCCGCTGAGCGCGATCGGACGCTCGAGCGGGAGCGACTCCTGCGGGCGCACGAGAACGACTTGTTGACACGGGTTGCTAATACAGTAGCTTGGGATCACTGGCATCGCGAAAGCGATCCAGCGTAGAACGAGATGTGGAAGATGGCTACGCAGTATGAAAGAGAAGTGAACGAGGGTTGAGAGGGGGCCTCAGTTCGCAAGCCAAGTCAACGTTTCGACAAGTGTACTTGTCTGGGCATCGCGATCATCACTGGCAGGATGTAAACATTATTTTGCTTCCGAATAGGGAGGAAGGGATGGAAAGGAGTGAAAGACTGTTTCCTTGTGTATTGGTTTCTATGAACCTGGACCCGCTGGTCCCGTCAACTAAAAAAGAAAATGAAAAGGCGGCAGCGGCACTGAAAACTAGTGCGATGCAGACGATGAGTCAGCATCTGAAGCAGGCTTTATGCTGGCATATGCTTCTTGGAAGAGGACAGGCAATTCAAAGGGACCTGATAAGCAATGCCTGTCATAGCCACGTGTGGCAAGGGCATCTCCGTTGGGTGCCCCTTGAACCGAACGAATGTGTTTCGCTTGCTTAAGATAATCAGCGATCGGCTCTATTGCATCCCAGAAGATGCTCAGTATAGAACACTCCGCTTTTCCGTCATTACATTCACTGTGCTGTCTAAAGGATAGGCGAGGAGGAGGAGGAAGAACATTTATTCCGCCGAATATGGCGCGGCAGCCACCTCCGGGTCCGCACGCAGGCGTCCAGGGAGGCAGTCTGTCGCACCGCGGCCAGAGGACACCCGGCCCCGTCTAGGAGAACCTGAAGAGGTCTGATTGATCTATTGATCTATTGATGCATATTGTTATTAATTTACCAACGTCTGATTGATTAAAGCAGATATTTTCGATAAACGGTACTCACGAAGCGACGACCACACACTTCAAAATATGGCACTTCGGCAATGTGCCTTACGTCCGCATGGTCGCCCGATCACTTGACAACTTTTCTTTTCATGCAGCGATTGAATCACCGTTCTCTGCGTTAAGCTCCTCCGTTAAGGGCAAGTCCATAAAAGGGCCCACTTACGTTAGCTTTGTTTTTGTCTTAATTCAATAAAGTTTATTCACTCACCCACTTACAAGCCCATAAGACCATGTGTGAAAATGCGGCGGTGACGTGCAGTACACAGAGAGAAAGCAGAAGTGCACGACTGCTGAGGACGTGAGACGATCCTTATCACAAAGAGTGCCACACCCGATGATCCCTGCTTCTGATATCCAATTCATGTGCTGTGCTATAAATATACCTGATTTCGCAAAATATGCACAATGAATTTCGCATGCCGCCAGTCTAAATGCGGTTCGCTGGAAGAAGCTGCAGTTCTGAAGAAAAAAATAATAAATGTATGATCGCATGCGTGCCCATGTTCAGTTTCTCCGAATGCTCACCTGCGTGCCTGTTTGGAGGGCTTAGCGGGCGATTTGGAAACGTGCTTCTTGCTCGTCTCGAGCTTCTGCTTTGCTGGCTCTCTGCAACGTTAAATACGGAATGCAGCACAGTTATACATGTATGCAAAAACGCAAAGCAAACGAGCCTGCAGCTTGCTCTTATCGAGGGAGAGGAAGAAAAAATATCGGTGCAACCTTTCTTTCTCAGGAATTGGTCAAAGCATTCAATTGGAATGTGAATGGAGTTGGATTTCGCGAGCACGAATCCTTTCACGTTGGAAAACTCGTCGATCAAGCGATGTTTGCAGTGCACGTGCTTCTACACGCTTATTCGGCACTTGTTCGAAGACGACGCAAAGTCAGGGGCCTTTTGCTCGTTGGCGGTGCTGCAGCACGTGGCGTCTATCAGACGGAGTCACCTGCCCTGCGAACTCCGCACAATGTGCAATGGAGCACCGTGTGGCAAAACAGAGCTGCTTGTAAGGCGTATACAGAAACCACGAGCTGCGCCTGCGTGACAGGACTGTTCGAATCCTCCCAGTGCCTTGTCTGCTCTTCGCTCAAATTATGCGTTAGACAATATACACGAATATCCGCATGATATTCGCATACGACCGCTAGATAATTTACAATTGAATTTCATCCCTGATATACTATTTCGGTTTTGCTTTCATTATCTGAAT
Source organism: Amblyomma maculatum (assembly GCF_055883805.1). Lineage (NCBI taxonomy): Eukaryota > Metazoa > Arthropoda > Arachnida > Ixodida > Ixodidae > Amblyomma > Amblyomma maculatum. The sequence goes on along the minus strand of NC_139344.1, from coordinate 352,211,841 downwards.
GGTGGTGGTGTCTATATTTGGCCGGCGTGAGGCTCAAAAAACAAAAACGAATCTGCAATATATTTGCGATAAATAATTTTAATTAGCTACAAGACATCGGTCAGGTTGCTTTAAGGTCAGAATTAACAATAACCGCTATAGTTTGATTTTATTGCCGTTTTCCTCAAGTTTCACCTGACTTAGAACACAACCTTGACGCCACAGACATCGTTCGGTCGACGAAACTAACCGAAACAGCATTACGAATTTCTTTTTAAGCATAAACTATTTAGTGGTCATAGCGAATACCACAGAATACCATAAAGTAGCAATACACACAAACGTCTACTGCATAATTTTAAGGAAGAAAACATGCAAGCAAAACTTTGGTGTTTATACTCATTGAACTCCTAACGAAATCGGCCTATTAACTGTGATTGATAACAGCGATAAATCACTAATTACAGAAGAGTAAAATTATCGAAAAGTACACTGTTGACCCGGAGCATCACGGATCAGACGCATGCGTACTCACTCGTAAGGCAGCACGCACTCGACGGTGTTGTTGGTCGGCTTGCTCACAACAGGAGACACCGGGTGACTCACCAGGCTGGTGGGGCACCGCACCGAATAAGTCAGCTGCGTGTCGCGCAGAAAAGGTTGCCACACTAAAAACTCCCTGGTAAACAGGTTACGTTACAGCCACCATTACGAACTGCGCGCTGCAAGTGCCCCGTATGGGCACATCGTCACTGTATTAGCAGTGTAACGGCTGTACTATCCCTTTATCCATTCTGTACTACAGCCAGCCATTTTGTGGTAGTGGTCATGAATCTATTAGACTGAATGACTTAAACAAAGTAGAAACATTTTCAATGCTTATCACTTTCCACCTGAGCAAATTTATGTACTTCCTATTCCTTTTATCTGTTTTCCTCTATTGCTCCTTCTTTTTCGACATACGCCCACTAGTGATTTGCTGGAACAAAACTATATGATGGTAATTTATTTATTTACTTATTTATTTATACACACTGTCAATCCACTGGGGATTTTAACAGGAGGGCATTTAGTACAAAACATATCAGGGTGAAAAGGACTACATGGCTAAAAATGACAGATGCAGAATGCGTAGTCATATATATATATATATATATATATATATATATATATATCATGTCATACATCTCAAAGTGTAAAATGAGGGGAAAGACATGATTCATCAGCTGCAGCAACATGCGTCTATAGGTCGTGCAGCGCAGCATTTTTTTTTTTTTCGGAGAATATGCATTCCGGAAGCATTTACTGTCGACAGTAAATGTCAACAAGAGTTGTACCAAGCGTCTAGCTGCTTTCCTCTTTTTTGTTATTGTTACAAACGGAGCGCACAAAATGAGATATCAAGGGCCATGTTCAGCAAGGATTCATTATCCAGTTTCCGTTTCATTCAGCGTGACATCACCGCGAGAGTGGCATCAAAAGAATGGTCAGTCACAGAAATCATAAAATATCTTTTTTCTACGTTGTCGATAGTTTCCCGGTTAACCACACGCTGCGATAAGTAGCCAATAATGAAATTTGTTCGCTAATGAGCCAATCTGGTCCGGTTGCTCACCCTCACCCTTATGAAATACAACTCCCCTGAACCAAATATGCCCGGTCTACTGCAAATAACTTATTATCGCTGCTGCTCATTTGCAGCGTGATGCAAGTGCGCGTGACGAAGTTCTGCTTGTTATCTACGTCACAGTCGATAGAAACAGAAACATAACATTGCAGGCAGAATACAATTTTCTCATTGATTATTTAAAGCAAGGAAGATCATACGTCCTGCAGTCCTATTGTTTCTAAGAGGTTGACCACTGCTAGTAAAAAGGCAAGAATTTGGATCTCTTCTTTACGAGCCACTTTGCCCCCCGCTCTAGGTAAACTTCGACGGCAATGGCACGGTGATTAAGTTCCTCTAACTTCACAGCATGACACGGATGTAGCATGTTCTCAGTCTACTGTCAATCAAGTGCTTGGCTCCGGTACGTTTTCCACATAACCCAATAGCCCTCCTATAGCAGAGTTTCATGTGCATATTGACAATACGACACGGTTCCACACAATACAAATGTTGGTTTAATGATAATCTTGTTTTGCTTAGCATGACCCCAAGTTTTAGCCCTGCACGGTAATTTTGTTGGCATATTCATTTAGAAATACCAAGAAAAAAATTACAAAATCATGATTTTCTTTCACGTATATCATATTGCTAGTACTAAAGTAGGAATCTCGAATTTTGGAAGATATTCGTGCCATCTGCACAAACAGAGGGCAAATGTACCGGTCAAGAACAGCAGAAAAACGCACCTCGTCAAAGGAGTAGCTCGGGTCCAGCCACGAGGATACAGCTTCTTCCCCGTCCAGGATAACCTACGTCACATAGGAAGGAGTTAAGACGGCGATCGCTGGCATTGAACACCGACCGGCTGTCACGACAGAAGAGCTCTACACGACGACCCTACAACGAACTTTAGCGCACAAAAATGAGCATTAAGAAGACCACGCACTAATTGCAGAGGGGCCAGTTGGTGCGACATTTTTTGCCGTGCGTTACTTAAAAAGATCAGAAAGTGCAAATTAAGCAAAATGGCCTGCTTCATCATGCAAAGTTGTTCCTCATCTGTATGCTTTTGTGGTACCTTAATGAACATAACTTCCCAAAAATTGACCGAAACAATCTGTATGTAATGCCGCTATACCATTCAGCAAAACTAAAACTCGCTTCCTCGGGATATGAGGTAACTTGTCGGAATGTTTTCCAGAGACTGAAAACGTTAACAAGCCATGGTCTACTGTAATCGGTATTAGAATGTTTGAGAACGAAAAATAAAGGGCTCCAGTCGTTTTTAGTGCTACTGTTTTAATCTGCGAAATAGACTGGTAAAGAATTACGCATGGCTGTAATGCCGAATTTGTCGCAAACGCTGCCTGCCCAGTACTAAGCATGGTTATGTAAAACAAGTTAGAATGGATATATGCTGGAAGAAACTGAAAACCTATTTTGAAAATAATGGTGTTTTAAAACTACATAAAACGGCTTCCCAATGTTAGAATTTGAAAAGTTACTGAACTTTTCATTAAGCGTTTAAAATAAATATTGGCGTAGAAGGCCTGCTACCTATTACGCGCAAGCGTTTTGATAGAGAGGCCTTGAACTTTAGTAACTTGATCAAATTCCCAGTTGTTTCTTGTACTCGCTAAAGAAATATGTTTTAGTCATAAAATTATTGATTTCTAATTATTTTCACAATTTCACATCAACACCGCAGGTAAAAAATATAGCAACATTTCTTTATTGTTCCCTTAGTTTCCCTGACTGCTGCCTTCCTTCATACGAAAACGAACCAGAAAGGCTGACGAAGCTGTATGCCGGAAGCCGACGTTTTGCAGTCTGAAATAATGAAATTTGAGTGGTCTTCCTTCACTCTTCTCAGCGCACACAGCGCTATTGATACTCAGAGTGTCATCGTCTATTATCAATATCAAGGCGTTAAAAAAAATATTCACTCTTTCTACTTCCACAACGTTCAATGTAGCGGAAGACGGTTGAAATTTCTAGTGTGGCACCGAGGGGGTCACAATCTGTGCGTTATAGCTTCGGTTAAGCGTGAAGCGATAGCTGTAGCGTGGTCAGACATGGTAAAGCTCTTTGGCACGCGGCGCGCCTCTGTATGCTCGGGTTGACGTAAACGATCATGTGTCTCGCTGTGCAGCTGCTCACGCTTTAAGCGACTTCTTACGTCAGTTGACCTTGTTAGGTTAGGTTAGGTTAGGTTAGGTTAGGTTAGGTTAGGTTAGGTTAGGTTAGGTTTGACCTTGACCTTTGGCGGGAACATTGCTACCAAAACTGGCTGTAGCTTATATACCAATTTGACCTCAAAGCTGTTTCAAGGTCGTCGGAAGCACACGGCGACATTTGCTTCACCTCGCGTAGTGAAGCTATCGCTTCAGTACAGGACGACTGGTACAGCCGAGACAAGGAGGAGCGGTGAGATTCCAACATGGTGAGAAATGCACGTGTATATATTCAAGAGGTAAATAATTCATCAAAACATGCGAAGAAAAACCCAAAAGGAAATACACAAGCAATTATCATGCAGTGCAACCCAAATGTATGGGACCCATTAACAGCCAAGCAAATCGCGCTTTGCACGTATTTCTTTTTTCGTTTTTAATCGAAATAGTGTTGCCAAAACCAGGGTGATGCTGATCGAATTTGACGGTGCAAGGAATGGTTTGGACAAACGGTGCCACTGTACAAAGCATTTATTATCTGCTCAAGGTAAGCCCAAATAGCTATTTCCCAAAGCCTCTCAAAACCCCAATACGCCGAACATCAGCCCAGGAGAAATAGTTCGCCCATTGTACCGGTGACTGCCCGGCAGCAGTGAAGCACAATTTGGGGTATAGTTCAGTGGCTACGAGAGTTGAGAAAGTATGGTCTAATCATGTTCTTTCTAAGCGGGTTCAGTTTCTGCATGCCTACTCTATGACCCTTCTGTTCAAGCCCATACCGGTTTATTAGAAACGGGATTTGTAGCATTCTAGCTTCCACAATGCCCGGCTCCGATGCCAACGAGTTGGACCTCATACTCCCAAGAAATCCTTCTGGTCTAACGAGACCCCCTGATGCCTTTCGTGTTTTCACTACAGCATGCCTTTCCTGTGGCATTTAACAGTGAAAACAAGGAACATATATGCGCGGGCACTTACGGGCACGCGGTTGTGAAGCCACTGCAGGTAACGGGGAGCGTCCATGGTCAGGATGCTGAAGCTGTACAGAACATCCTGCAGAAAGAGTGAATGGACGAAAACAAAACACTCAGAGCAGTTCTGAAGCACGTTTCGGCCTCTGCTCGCATGCAGAGTACAGGCGAGCAGCATGTAAATATGAACAATTCTATACCGAACAACACATTCAAGATGTGTAGTGCGCAAATCTACCGTGCTGTCAGTGGGAAAATCTGCAACACACTGTTTCCTGTTCAGACTCATTGAGTTATGCCCATTCAAATTGAAAGGAGACGCGCTCATAAATTTCTTCGTTTTTGTTTTCCTTACCCTACCTGCACGCACCCTACCGCGGTGGCGCAGTGGTTAGAGAGCTTAGCTGCTGAACACGAGGACGCAGGTCCTATCCCATGGCCACGGCGGCAGCTTTTCGATAAAGGTGAAAGCAAGGATTCCGTGCACTGTGTGACGTCAGTGCACGTTAAAGAACCCCAGGTGGTCGAAATTCATGGAACCCTCCACTACGGTGCCCCTCATAGCTTGTATCGCTTTGGGACGTTAAACCCTATAAACCAAACCAAACTTTCCTGAAGGCTGCAGTGATTGTGACTTGGTCTAGTCGACAGGTCTCATCAAAGTCCATAGTTTACTAAAGCCGACTTACTAGTACTACTATCGCCAGGAGTGTTCATCATCATACACGTATCAGAAAAAGCGAAAGGACGTGACGAATGATGTAGACGATCAAGAAATGCCTCAGAAGAGAGTGACTGGTCCCGCAACTCGTCTATACCTTGGATGTGGAGACATCGAAGATACCGGCCATGGTAAGCAGGCGGGGCCCGATCCAGTGCCCGTTGTACATGAGGTCATGAGCGTCAGTCACCCCGTCCCACTCACGGGCCTCCATGTCGATGCCACGGGGCTGCTTGAAGTACACGTAGTATCCCTGCTTGCCAGTCTGCTCGTTCTTCCACTCGAAGAACCTAAGACGACAGTGAGGAGACGCGTCACCATATGCTGCTCCCTTCGCGCATAGAGAGTCCAACTAGTCGATCTAGACAACGCGATCGGACTTGTACGCTGCTAATCAAACGGATAAGGTGATGCACGTGAGCAAGAAACGTATAAAGGGGTAGATGACACGCGCACGAGGTTTCGCATAACCCCTACAGTTTGTCAAGGTTAGGTGTTTTTTCCCGAGCCTTGTAATCTTCTCGTTAGCGCCTCATATAGCCCCTTAAAGTAATTCATGTTAGCGAAGCTCAATGCAGCCTCAACCTCAAAAGCGGTATTAGATAACACCTATGCGCTGAACAAGATATGTTAAGCAGCGGAAAGAGGATTTATATGTAGGCTGGAAATCCGCAACAATTATTGTCCAGAGGAGAGTGCGACGTCAATTAAGGTTTGAGAAATGAGGCACGTCTAACGGTAAACTAAGAAACCTGGAGAAAGTGCACCGATCCGCAGTTGGACTTGCGAAAGAAATGAGAACGCGAGGAATTCTTGGATAATCAACGATAGCAATTTGCGGCCCAGAGAATAGCGTTGAAGCAGTTCATAAGGCTGATAAGAGTCAGTTTTATCGGCTCGGCTCTATACCTACTGCTATCGATGTTCGTTTTTTTTTTTTTTTTTTTTTTTTTACTGCCATTTATATGGTTTTACGTATGCACAACCTTGTGGTTCCGAATGCTGCTGTTGCTTTCTTTATATATATATATATATATATATATATATATATATATATATATATATATATATATATATATATATATATAAACGTCCGTCAACCCGGCACTCACTCCTCTATCGTTCTGCCTCCTCTACTGGCGGTGCTTTGCATTTTCGATTTTTTTTTCCTCTACATAAATGCCAATGGCCACTGGCACTTAGACAAACTACATAAAATTTACGTTTTTATGCTTTGTCTCACAAGATGTTTGCAGCATTGTGAAAGGCAGGAGCACCCTCACCAATCAGGATCATGCGCACTATAATAGGTAATTGTGCTCCTACGCACCTCTCGCCCTAGGATAGACCACTGTACTCCCACAGTCGCCTCCGCCTATTCGGAGGGTGAGGGTTGTGTCGTAGCACCTATTGCAGTGCACATGATTCTGAATGGACCAGGGCTCCCTTTCCTTGCGCACTGCTGCTAACATATAGTGAGACGAAGTGTAGTAAATATCTATTATCTGGATCTTTCTCGCTATGTCAAGTTTGTCCAGGAGCCAATACGCATATATTACTAACAAAATCACATCTCAATATTTTTCCGCCACTCGAAGAAAACTGGTGACGTCTACACTGAAAGGGCTCCGAGATCACAGTCCAGTGAATGGCAATGTATCCTAGCCTCTAGGATCTTTCTCCGTGCATTAATCGCGCATCTTGTCTACTCGTGAGATGGTTAGAGTGGGTCCTTGTTTATTTGCAGCGGGTCGACACAAAGGATCAGTGAAGAGAAGCCAACCGCCGGCCAAATTCATCTCCCGATGACCGCCATAAGGTCCTACCTCGCACAACACTGCCCGCCCCAGCCAAGTTCCACACCCATCACTTCCGACACTGGAACACCACATCGCTTGACATCAGCGCTGATAAAAGCCTGAGGAGAAACGGAGGCACAAAGTGAACGTGTTGGATTTTTTTGCCGACTAGAACTGCATTCATTACATAACTGTGATTTCTCAAGGCCATGGTGTGACATAGCATCACCATCAGTCCAATTACTCCCACTGCAAGGCAAAGCTCTCTCACGTAACACTCCAGTTAACCCTCTCCTAAATCATCTGTGGCCACAACTTATCCCCGCAAACTTTCTAATCTCATCCACCCATCTAACTTTCCGCCGCCCCCTGCTATGCTTCCCTTGTCTTACACTGTGGCTAAGGGGCGTATAGTGTGCGCCTCGATACCGCATCCGGTACAGTCTCCGTGAGCGGGAGCCTGCGCGCGATCGGTCCAGGCGGCCGAGACTCCTGCCACGATGTTACCACGTGAGAGAACCAAGCCGGCGTACCCTTCGGCGACGACGACGCACCGTCGTTCAGCGGCGATGGCGCCCTTGAAGCTGCGCCGGTCCATGCAGCTCTCGATGCGGCAGTTGACCGTGTTGAAGATGAAATTCTGCGGCTCGCCGCCGTACCAGGAGGGCACCAGGCCCCAGCGCATGGGGCTCATCATCACCCGGTGGGCGCCGCTGCCCCGGACGCTCTTGGGTGCGTGCTCACTGCTAAACAGCACGGGGCTTCGTGAAAAGAAGCGGGGAGTATGAGTTCGAGTAAATATACTTTCTTTTCGATGCAGGCGAAAAGGAAGACGCTTGTGTGCTGTGCGATGTCAGTGCACGTTAAAGAACCCCAGGTGGTCGAAATTTCTGGAGCCCTCCACTACGGCGTTTTTCATAGCCTGATTAGCTTTGGGACGTTAAACCCCTCAAAACAAAAACAAAAAATTATACTTTCTCCCCTAGGCGGTGCTAACTCAGCAAATCGCAGGGCGATTGTTTTCTCAAGTGTCCATTTTGCTCTTTTCCATTGAGCTCGGCACGAAGAACGCACGCACGATGCTAATGAGTATGTGATGAGTAGTTAACTCAGGGTAGCAGTATAGCACCATACTGCGAGGGCGCTTTAATTGCCACATTTCCCAAGACCGTAGAAAGGAAAGACGCACTTTGACAGAAAACGCAAGCTGTTCAGCATTTTATATCACCCATTGCGTGTTGCCTGAGACCGTAGAAGAGAAAAGCGCATTTTAGCTGAATACGTAAGCTGCTAATTAAGTCAGTATTTCATGCATCCTAATGCGTAGCATTGCCAGAAGTTAAATTCATGACCTCCCTTTTAAAATCAAGCAACTTCATATCTGAGCCATGTCATGTCCAAGCACAAGCGAAGGCTAAAAAGGTTAGTGTCATTATACCGTCCAGCCCCCGATGCTGTTCACTGTATGTAGGTTAACCTGTGGTTACAGGCCCGGAATAGAGGGAGCCTATCGGTTAGGGGAATAGGGTAATAGCGGGCTGCGAGTGGACATGCTCAGAGTGATTACCGCATCTCCCGCCCATTCGTCGCAGCATTCCGCGAGTGCACATTATCGCCCCGCAAATACCATATATTCCCCTAACCGGTTATTATTCTAAAATTCCCAAACAAATTAAGACAACACACAAGGCGACCTCGTCAATGCTCTAGCACGTTGGACAAGAGAGTGACGAGATCCTGAATCAACTCACTGGTAGTTCCTGGGCGAGATGTTGTACGAAGGACGATACTCGCCATGGCTGTTGAGGTCCACCCACTTGGGGTTGCAGTAGCGACCCGCCGCGTCTTGGTACTGGCAGGCGTGCAGCAGCGACGCCTTGCTTAGGGCGCTGAGGATAAAGGACAAGGTAAAATTTAGGGGTAATTAATGGCACTGGTGTTGCAGAATGCGATAGTATATCAGTCTGTGGTCCATTCGGCCTACATCTCTTCTTCCGTTATTGCTGCTCGTCGCATACGCTATCATATGCAGCCGCTGATACTCAAACTCCGGAGCCGCCATTCTCCGACTGCGGGGAGCTTCCGCTACGGTGGACACACGTGGCGTTGATTCCGTATTCATTCCGATCCGATACGGAGCCCTGTCACACACGACCAAGCGCAGCTGCTAACTGATACCGAACTCGCCGCAACGTTCGGTCCTGTAACGTGATTCACGAAGCAGAATACGCCAACGGACGCCGGATTTCTTCTCAGATGTGCCTCTAAGCTATATCATAATATATGACGCGTCTCGCAACTACAGCATGCAGTCGTTTTAAGGCCCGGAACGCGGTGACCATCGCGGTGATGTGCCACTGGCCGGCGAAGATAGAAGACATACGATGAAAGTAGTCCTACTGTCGAAATTTCTGTGCCAGTGCTTTTCCCACAAGATACACGAACGCCCACTCGGTTAACATTCCAAGAGCCGTGACTTCATACTGTCTTACTTTTAACCTGTTTGTCCATGATTTTCATAACAAACGCCTGGGCTACGATAGTGTGAAGCATATAGGCAGCGAATTCACAGAGAACTGCGACCTTCTGGCCCGACACTAACGCTCCTAGTTGATGTTGAATGAAATGAGCATTGCAAGATGTGATGAATGCCGCTTCTTGGAAACGAAGGAGTTTGAAGACAAGCACGAAGAACTTTTTCAGGAAATTGAGAATCATGTCACCTCCATAGAAGTAAGTCGTCCTCCGCACAGATGAAGAATGTTTGGCAGCTTTAATTCCACATGCCATTGTTGGATGATGAAACGCTTGTATGTTTTGCAAGATATGCTACAGCGACAACCACTGGGAGATAACAGCACTCCGCTCCGATAGCTTTCGATTGAATAATTGAGCAGCCTTCAACCAATAATGATAGCTTCCCACAATTTGACTAGAGAATTACTCAGTCCCCGCCCAGAGTGTCCTCTCTGCGACACCACTTGGGGGTTTCTCCGGCGCAGAATCCAGCCAGTATTCGGCACCTGGAGGCAGCGTGTCTCCCGCCAAACATCGCATTATATACTGTTAGGACACAGAGACCACATCACTCCCTACTGGACTTCATTATCGACCAACCTTTCTTTAATTACCTTAATACCCCTCATCCCCCCTTTCCCCCTTAACAAATCCCTTATATCATCATCATCATCAACCTGACTATACCCACTGCAGGGCGAAGGCCTCTCCCATATTTTTCCACTTAACCCGGTTCTGTTCTAGCTGCATCCACTTGACCCCCGCGAACCTCATCCACCCACCTAACTTTCTGCCGCCCCCTGCTACGCTTTCCTTCTCTTGGAATCCAGTTTGTTACCCTAAGCGACCATCGGTTATCCTCTCTTCGCACTACATGTCCTGTCCATGCCCATTTCTTCTTCTGAATTTCCACTAGAATGTCGGTAATCCCTTATGTCATGAGGCACTAAAAAACGTTATCAAAAAAAGCAAGAAAATGGCTGCCTTATACGCGTCTTAATTGGCACACAGATGGCTGCAACTTGCAGTCGTCTGCAGCGACGGTACGAGTCTTCGCAGAAAAAAAAATTACTCTCCATTTAAGCCGCTAACTTTAACCGTCTGTGCCATTTGATACTCTGCAGCAACGGCTACGGAAACCCCCAGTGCAATGGGCACTACACGAGGCTTCCATGTAAAACATGCACGGAGAGGCTTACCATGCCATACGACCGCACATAGTGAAGCGCTCCGCTAAGCCCGATGCTGGGCCTTGTCCTGGCTGTGCCCGCTGGGTGGAGACTGGACAAAATTTTGAGACGTAGCCCAAACGTATGTCCGATCACGTCATTGCCGTAGGCCTGCAGAATGGCCCCTCTGGTCTCCTTCTTCGTCGTTCCATTACGGTGCGCAGCCCACACGTGCACTGCCACTATAATGGTAGTGCTGCGAACAGAGCAGTTGTAAAAGACTGGTAATAACCAAACAAATTGATTCAACACGCGTTTAAGAAAAATCGAGCACCGCAATAAACGGGCGTTACCCAGATGCTGGCACGTCTCCCAAAGCAGAAAAAAAATGCAAATATTTTGCGGTTTAGCTGAGCTAAGCACGGATATGCAAGCGAAAGCGTTGTAATGGTTAGTTATGTCGTGTTGCTAAGCCAGGTTAGACTCATACAGATAACCTAGTTTACAGAGCATGGTCAGGCACGGCTTGCTGCTGTGGTTTAACTCCTCTATGGCTGTTTGCGAACGTCAAGGAAACACAGCCGAAGCCTTAGTTCTAGCGTACGACTTCTCCATGGCAGCCTGCGAACCGCAAGGACACCAGAGCCAGGACTACACGACACGAATTGGTGTCGAAGGCATTTTGAAGGGAGAGGTCCCAGGAGGCGAGTCAGATGGGCAGCGGTGGCAGTGGAAGGAAAAGGTAGGCAGGGGAATTGAAGGCTGTGTGGCACTGTGTCAGCAGATCTTTACCACATGGAATGGGCTTGCCAAGAAAACCAAACCATGCCTCGTAAAGAAAACCCAACGTGGGCGAATGGGGAGGTGGCCCTGTCCAGCTCCGACCTTGCGGCACAGTGGATCCTACTCGCGAGAGCTCGGAAAGCGGCATCAGCCAACGGAGTCCCGGACTGAATACCCGACCAACGTCACCCTTAACCCATAACTATTTTTCCAAATAAATGTTTTATAATGCTACTACTGGGACGAATAAAGTTTGTCGGGTGTGTGAAGAAGCAGCAGCAGATGTTGGTTGGTTGGTTTGTGGGGTTTAACGTCCCAAAGCAACTCAGGCTATGAGAGACGCCGAAGTGGAGGACTCCGGAAATTTCGACCACCTGGGGTTCTTTAACGTGCGCTGACATCGCACAGCACACGGACGCCTTGCTTTTCGCCCCCATCGAAAAGCTGCCGCTGAGGCCGGGATTCGATCCCGCGTCTTTGGGAACAGTGGTCGAGCGTCGTAACCACTGCGCCACCCCGGCGGGGTAGCAGCAGATGTGCCAAGTCAAAGAAGCGAGGCAGTAGCAAAGACGAAGCGAGCATCACCGGCTCCGCGTGCCACACGTGCGAAGAAGCGTAGCTGCAGCTCGCACCGCACCTGGGGTCAAGTAGTAGTAGAATCTTTATCAAAAAAGAGGAGTTCGGATATAGTGCCTAGAATATAGTTCGGAGCAAGCATACCCCTGGGCCAACGCACGGCCCCACTACACTCAAACGCGCAAGTCCCAACGGTTCATGACGCCGGCAGCTTAGTCTGCGGCGATCTTCTACCGGACCGGGTCCTCAAAGTATAGAAAGGTCTCCCAGTCTTCCATGTGGTGAGGTGCTCTAGATTCTGCGGTTGTAGATCAGCTGGGCATTGGAACAGGATGTGGGCGACTACTGTGCCGAAGTACCCGAGTTCTAGCCCGACTGCCTCCGGTTGTGTTTCAATGGAGACAACACGGAGAGGCGTCCGTGTGCTGGGCTATGTTAGCGCACATGAAAGATTCCCAGGTGGTCGAAATTGCTCCGTAGGCCTCCACTACGGCACCACTTTCTCCTGTTATTCCACATTCCTCCCTTGCCTTACGGCGCGATTCAGGTGTCTACGGAAAAAATTGTTACAGATACTCTGCATTTCCTACACTCGGCTATTTATCTTTGAGCAGTGGTAGTCAGGCATGGCCTGTGTTAGCCATTTCACAAACCAGCAAGCGCTAATCCGATGGAGGCGAAACGAAGAGGCGTCCGTGTGCTATGCGATGTCAGCGCACGTTAAAGATCCCCAAGTGGTCGAAATGACTCCGAAGCCCTCCACTACGGCTCCTCTTTCTCTCTTTCCACTTTCACTCCCATTTCCTCCCTTCCCTTACGGCGCGGTTCAGGTGTCCACAGCAACAAGTGTGACAGATACGGCGCCTTTCCCTTCCTCTGAACCAATTATTATTACTATTATTAAGCCCTAATCTTCAACTCGTACCCATAAGCGGCTGTAATTTTGCATATATTAGAGAGATTAGAGAGTTTTAAAATAGGCGGACCCAAGCGGTTAGGGTGATAGGGCAATAGTGGGGTGAAAATGCCCACGCGCGGACTGAGTGCTGCCATGAATATAGCGATGGGTGCGGTAATCAATCTGGGCATGCGCACTCGCTCCTCCATTCCCCTAATAGGTAAGGTGCCCCTATATTCTAAATCCCATGCATTCTCTTTCCCACGGTTGCCATCATAAGCACGAGAGTTTCATATGCAAAAGATGGCGTCACCATGCGTGGTGACGGGGGGAAAGGGCATGCGCCGGGCATGAAAGCGGATTCTGCATAAAACGCCGGTGAGCAGTGGTAAGTGCAGTGGTAAGTGCAGTGGTAAGTTTGGTTTGGTTTGGTTTGTGGGGTTTAACGTCCCAAAGCAACTCAGGCTATGAGAGACGCCGTAGTGGAGGACTCCGGAAATTTCGACCACCTGGGGTTCTTTAGCGTGCACTGACATCGCACAGCACACGGGCACCTTGCTTTTCGCCTCCATCGAAAAGCGGCCGCCGAGGCACGCCCGACTACTGTGCCGGAGTACCCGGGTTCGAACCCGACCGCGGTGGCTGCGTTTCGATGGAGGCGAAACGAAGTGGCGTCCGTGTGCTGTGCGATGTCAGCGCACGTTAAAGATCCCCAGGTCGAAATTACTCCGTAGCCCTCCACTACGGCTCCTCTTTCCACTTTCATTCCCACCTTCCTTCCTTCCCTTACGGCGCGGTTCGGGTGTCCACAGAGCAAGTGTGACAGTTACTGTGCCTTTCCCTTCCTGTGAACCAATTTAACTTATTTAACTATGCAACGCTCTGTCACCCACAGCCAAAGCTCTCGCTTCACATTCTGTTCAGCACTAAATCTCCTTGTTGAGCTGCTCGAATTTTCAAATTCCTGGCTTCCAAAGACATGTCTCTATATATTCTTACCGACAATGAACTTACACGCTCAACTCTGGTACAACATATGAACTGGCCTTCACTATGTGAGCACGGTACACGAACAACCATTGCAGGCTGATGTTTTTTTCGATAAAGTTTACGCCCAGAATTGCTTCAGTCAAAATACACGCCCTCTGGAAGCCGGGCGTTGGAACGGGGACGCTTGTCACCGGTGGGTGTCAGGAAGTGGGCTTCGAACAGACCACCTCCCACAACTGACGTGGATGCTGAAGCCGCTGAACCATGACTACACCACTTCCATGCAGTATATGCTATTTCCGCGCCAACAATCCATATGTGACTTGCCAACTCGCACATGCCAGAGGCATGTTCGTGATATTAAAGAGGATGCTCTACTCTTCGCACTGCAACACCCAAGGTCATGATTGTTTCGACTTTGACCTTCAGCCGTGGATGCGGAGGTATGTACGGAGATGTGTCTGAATGATGTCGTTTGGCACGACTTTCACCTTCAGTTGCGGGTGTGGATGCATGTGTAGATGTGTGCATGACGTCACGTGACGTGATACGCTATGGAGAGGCGCCGCAGCTGCGCTTGCTGGGAAGCTCGCCACTGCGTACCACGTGACTAGGCGAGGGTATAGCAGCTGCTTCGGCGGTGCTTGGTCCTTCAATCCAGTCATGATTGAGGCGCGCGCCGGCGCGAGTACGTCAACTGGTGCAGGCGCCAGGCTGATTCTGATCGTCCTGCCAATATAGCTTGCCAGAAAGCAATGAAGAGGAAAAAGATATTGATTAAAAGCGAGAAGCTCGACTAAGAAACAAAGAAAGTATGCCTGTGAAAGACAGCAGAAGAAATTAGCAGTGGACGCCGCCGCTGCTTCGACCTCGTCGTCAGACATAATCACCTGCTTGTGAGACCGAACCAATGGACTGTGACAGAACATACACTTCGCTTGGCTTTGTTTTCGTCTGCTACAGACCGGTTCCACTGAAACTTCATAAACAATCCGTTTGTTCATGTGTGCAGTGTGCGTAGTGATGTTTACATGGACCCGACAGCAGCAGGTTGATTTGAATTATCGGTTCAAAAACCGGTTACAAGGTTCATGTAAACGCTGTCGGTTCGTGTCGAGAAGTCGAGTCAACTCCGGCGCAGGGGGTTGGTTTTCTCGACTCGACCCAGCTGCAGGAAGCATGTAAACGTTGGTTGGTTGGTTGGTTGGTTGGTTGGTTGGTTGGTTGGTTGGTTGGTTGGTTGGTTGGTTGGTTGGTTGGGATCTTTGGGTTATTCTCGGGGGGGGGGGGGGGGGGGATACCGGACACGGGTTATGCCGGCCTTAATTCGCGGCGGCACTCTTGGTGTCCGGGGGGAAGGGGAGAAGGGATGTTGGGAGGGGAGGGGGGGTCATCATCGTGGAGTCGCTCTCGTCGTCGTCCTCGGCTCCGTCACCAGCGCTGTGGCCAGCAGGTGAGCAGGCCCGGTGGTGGGCTACAGTCGTGCAGCCAGGCCGGACTCCTCCAGGAAGGCCAGCAGGAGCCGGTGGGCTGCCAGGGGGCTCCTGGCCGGGAAGAGCAGGTGGTCCTTGGTGGCAGCAGGGAGTCCGAGGGCCCGGTAGCCTGCCTCCATCTTGCGACGGTGGTAGGCGTGTGCCGGGCACACACAGAGGAGGTGCCCCAGCGTTCCTGCATCTCCGCAGGAGGGGCATGCTGGGGAGGGGGCCCGGCCACGGACATACAGCTCCGTGGGCGTCCAGGAACCTCCGGTGCGGAGGCGTAGGAGGAGAGCTCGCTCCCTGCGGGCGAGCTTGTCGGACAGGCGGTGGAATGTCCTCCCCTCGGCGATCCGCCGATCGGGGTGCAGGGCCCTCACGGCCTTCTTGAGGGGGAGCCTGGAAAAGTCAAAGGCAGATACATGATTAGTCATACTTACCTGGTCTGAGTGGGCCGCTTTGGCAAGTGCGTCGGCCTCATCGTTGCCCTGGATGCCCGCATGGCTCGGGATCCAGTGCAGTGAGATGACGAAGCCGGCATCCTCCAGGGACTGGAGGCGCGCTCGTAGGTGGCAAGCTGATAGCTGGAAGCAGGACGGCTTGCGCAGGAGCTGCAGTGCCGGCCTCGAGTCGCACAGGATGGTGTAGAAGCCTGGGGGCTGACCAGTTTCCAGGTAGTCCGCTGCCAGGTGGAGGCCCGCCAGCTCAGCTGCAGTAGAGCTACCTGGAAAGGAGAGCCTGCAAGAGCTGGACACCCCCACCTGTGTAAAGGTTGGTTGGTTCATAGGAAGGGAAAGGCGCAGTATCTGTCACACTTGCTCTGTGGACACCTGAACCGCGCCGTAAGGGAAGGGATGAAGGTGGGAGTGAAAGTGGATAGAGAGAAAGGGAGGCCGTAGTGGAGGGCTACGGAGTAATTTCGACCACCTGGGGATCTTTAAAACGTGATAGAGTTGCCACAGCGCCCAGACTCTAAACGTGATAGAGTTGAGTCTGGGCGCTGTGGCAGAGTAGGACAGTACGGAAAACGCTAGAGACGCGCGGGGGAAAAACCGATTTCCGCCTGCACATTCTTCGCCTCGACTCGAGACGCCGCCGCAATCGCCACGGGTCGGGTTCATGTAAATCCGGTCGTGTCGAGTACACTCAACTCGACCCCCGCAGTTGGGTCCGTGTAAACAGGGCTTGTGATATACTGGTACTAGGTTTAACCGGGATAAACCGCCGCATTTTTTTTTTCGCTCGACGCCAACGGACACAGCCGTACCCTCCCCTTCCACTTTCCGCATGACATTTCCACATTTCCCTCTTCTGCTGCTGCCCGCTTCACTGTCCAAGGAGTGAGAAGGGCAGCGTCTCACCCGCCTTGCATTCTTGCCGTTCTTTGGGATGCATTCCTGCGTTCTTGCCATAACTAAGCTTCTGCTTGCACGGCAGCTCACTTTTAGGCTTCTTACAGTACCGCCCTGAGGTTGCGCATTATTCAGTCCTTGTCTAGACCTCCTCCTCTCAAGGTATCCAGTTCTTCCCGTGGAAGCCCTATCCCGTTTGCAAATTCCTTTGCTCTCGCCACACAGGCCGCCCCATTGCCTCTCACCCTCTTGCCTCTACTCTAAATGCGGAGAGGGGAGGGGAGCTATAGCTATCGAAAGCAAATTCTGACTTTAGTGTATGTTGCGAAAATTCACTTTTCTAACAAGTGGCCCACAAGCAGCGACTTTTATACAACACGATGCCCCGTTTCCGACGGTAAATACAGTAGGCTTCAGAGAGGAGTTTGGTATGAGCTCTGGGAATTTTCGCCGAAGTGAAGAAAGATTGCGGTTTGCGTAGTGAACAAATATTGCGATTTTAAACATTGGACGGCTGGCGAAACAGAACGATGTGGAACGCATATTGCCGACCATTCAGCATGAGTTTATGTGTTTAAACGTGATGAAAAAACTCAAGGTGAACCAGGTTCTGCGCCAGTTGGAGGTCATCGCGGTCATAAGAAGTGTTGAAAAGTTTTCCTATCGTGAAAGACCACTGAGTATAAGTGTGTGGTAAAGCCTAGGTTCGTCGGTTTAGACACAGCGACATATACCGCTCATGAAAAAGGATGAAACTATGTTCCACGATAGATGGTTTGGTTCGTACAGATTCACCCACGCAGTTGCAACCTTTTTCGTGATGTACATTGCTTTGTCTAAGACGGTGATGATTGACCAAGCCCAAGGACAGACATTTCTAAGGAGTGTTTGCTCGCAATTATAGTGAACTAGAATAATATCTCGCAATTTAGGAATTTTTCTTTTTTTTTTTTTGTATCGATTTGCGACAACACATGCCAACCTGTTGCCTCCCCAGGATAAAGTTCTGTGGTCCTGGCAAATCGCTTATTTCGGCTCAAATTTCGCCCAGAGAAGACATTATTTCTCATTTTTAACGCTACATATAGTTGGAGTTTAGCTGATTTGGTCAGCGGTCAGTTACTTCCTGAATCCTGCTAATCTGCACCGACGGCGGACCAAATATACCAATCGTCACTGGCGCCAATGAATGCGCACCAAATACCGGCCGCTCATCTGCGCGGCTTTGGCGTACGCTCACTAGCCCGTTATACCTAGTGGTACGGGCAGAGGCATATTATTTTCCATTACTTTTTGGTAACCTCACCATATTATATGTCTGCTTGCGCTAGCCCCACGTGCAGCCTTCTGTTAGCTCTTTATATTGCTTCCCAATTTATCGCGCACGCGCCGGAAAGTCCATGTGGCGCGTACTTAATGCATCATCAGTGTTCCAAATCTATCAGAGTCTCTGCCCTCCAAGACTTGAGAGCTAATGTGTACAGCTGCTAAGACAAAACCGTTGGCCTCTGTACTTTGATGCGAAGGCTTCACTACGCCATGTAAAGCCAAGGTCGCCGTGCGTGGCATAAGGTCACACTGCGCGCCGAAAGTGCAGCCAAATCGAGGAGACCGTGCGGCGAATTCCGCATCGCCGCTGAAGCATTCGGTTGGGGGGACGAGAGCAGAGGCGCCGAGCATTGCAGAGCAGTACAGGAGCATGTCGAGCGAGGGTGCTGTCCTCCCACGAAGCACGGAGCGCTCTCTGCGTGTCGAGAGCAGCGCACCACAACCACGTCACTGCACAATTCTCTCCCCAGCATTCTCCGCCAGCCTGCAGTGGCGGCAGATGCAACCCGAGGAGAGGCCAACGCTCCGTGAAGAACCGCTTGTTTTGTATGCCTTTGTTCTCATAGCGCGGCGATCTGCCTCCTTTGGCCCTTTCGATGTCAGCAGCGACGCGATACCAGCAGCGGATATGACGCTTTATGCCATGAGACTTCCTCTACACTCGCTTTAGACGAGAGAGCAGCCGGGAGTGTGCTCGGCTGCTCTGAGCGGACGAAAAGCCCTCCTCCTCTACCATTGGAAGCCAGTGATTATACTCCTGCTCTCCCAATGGAGGGCGCCCGCTTGTCTGAGAGCACTTCCGAAGTGCTCTCGAGTGCACCTGCTCCCACTAGAATTCGCCATCGGCGTCATCATTCGACTATGCGTTTCTCTGCTGTGCACGTCATCAGTTACGATAACAGTCATCAGTTACGATAACAGCAGCGCTTACTCTGGTTGGCCAGACACGCAATGGACGGCAATGCGACGAGTGAGCGCACATACTCGGTACGCCATTGTTTCAAGCTACGAGAAACTCCGTCCGATCCCGAGGTTGTGACATGGTGCAGAGCTGGCCGAGCACGTGAACATGCCAACCAGCGTGCCAAGAGAGGGGCTAAAACCCCAGAACAACGGGAGGAAATTCAAATAGCTAGACAATTGGACATCGGGAGTAACCTTATAACGTATTGTCAGGGGGCGCTCGGAGAAAAAGGACGAAGTGAATCGGCTCCGGACTAGAAGGACGTACCTAAAGCTTTGACCGTGTAATTCCACCTGCACCGGCTCTGATAGCCTAGCCCTAGTCGCCAATACCGTGACAAATCTGGTGGAGGTCAGGTCTGATGTCCCGTACCCCTCCGCTAAGCAGGAGTGCTGGTCATATATTCGAGGAAACGCCTGTTCACCGCACCAGCCGCAGGCAACGAGGCCTACCACCTGAGGTTTCCCCATCGGCTATGACTACCGGCAGCCACGACGTCGTCGCAATGCCTGGAGCGGCCCCTACTTACGTGACGTTTCAGAACCCCCGCGTCCCAAAGACCTTTCACGGGGACACCTATGAAGACGTAGACGACTGGTTGCAGCACTACGAAAGGGTAGCTACCTTCAACCTCTGGGATGACGCCGCCTGGCTTCGCAACGTCTACTTCAGCCTTGAAGGTGGCGCTCGGACATGGTTCGAGAACCATGAAGACCAGCTGTCTTCCTGGAGTGAGTTCAAGCGTCATCTTGCGGCTACTTACGATAGCTCAGGTCGCCGCGAACGGGCCGAACGCGCCCTCCAATCTCGGGTTCAAATGCCTAACGAAACCGTCGCGGCATATATCGAAGACATGACACGCCTCTTCAAGCGGGCAGACCCTACAATGTCCGAGGACAAAAAGCTGCGCTACCTCATGCTTGGCGTTAAAGAGCAGCTTTTTGCTGGCCTGGTGCGCAGCCCACCGAAAACTGTCGCAGAATTCCTTGCGGAAACATCCACGATAGAAAAAGTGCTTCAGCAGCGAGCTTCGGCACAGAATCGTACCGTCCGCGCCACCTCCGTCTCTGCCGAGTTACCATCGCATGGCATGGACGCATCGGCGCTACGTGAGCTCGTACGTTCGATTGTGCGCGACGAACTCAGACTGCTGTATGGCGCACCTCAACCAGCTTCTACCTCCATTGCGAGCGTTGTCCGCGACGAAGTGCAGCAAGCGCTCCGGCCTCCGTTTCCAAGCGGTGAACCTCACCCTGCTCCTCCTCTTACGCCACCTGAGTGTCAGTGTCCCACATACGCCGAGGTGCTACAATACTCTCCACCCCAGTCGCCGACCCTCATTCCTGCTAACGTAGCTGCACCAATAACACCGGCCCCCGTGATCCAGTACGTAACGGATTCCCGACCGTCTAGACGGAAAGCAGACGAGTGGCGTACCCCCGACCGACGGCCTTTATGCTTTCACTGCGGCGAACCGGGTCATGTCTATCGGCGCTGTCCCTACCGTCGACTGGGCCTCGAAGGTTTTTCCGCCAATTCTCCGCGGCCTCGCTACGGCGAACGGCCCCGAGCCGTTGAAGATTTTCTCAATGACCAGCGCCGTGGTGTTCCATCTCGTCAGCGGCAATCTCGATCACCGTCGCCCAGGGCTCGCCCTTCGCCATCTGCTGCGAGGTCCTCATGGGCAGCGCAGGGCCGATTGCCCAGCCCCCAGCGGGAAAACTGAAACCAGCGACCTTCGGGGGTAGGCTCGCTGGACATCGCTGCGCGGGAGACCCCCCATCGACGCGGACACGGAAAGACTACGAATCGACATTGGAAAAGTCCGCAGTTGCCGATTATAACGCTACCTCGACGCCACCACGACGCACCCGCAACGACGACGAATTGCCGGTGGAACCGACGACACACCAACGCACCCGCAACAACGACGAATTGCCGGTGAAACAGACGACGCAACAATTCACCCGAAACAACGACGAATTGCCGGTGAAACAGACGACGCAACAATGCACCCGCAACAACGACGAATTGCCGGTGGAACAGATGACGCGACAACGCACCCGCAACGATGACGAATTGCCGATGGAACGGACACCGCAACAACGCGCCTGCAACAACGACGAATTGCAGGTGAAGCATACCGCGTACACCGACGCAGAGCACTCAAACACTCAGAAGCCTGATATTCGCGAGCAGCTGTCGTTGGACATACCAGTAATACTGGATGGTCGCCATGTTCGAGCTTTGTTGGATTCTGGCGCTGATTATTCTATTTTGAGCAGCCAGTTTGCCGCGATTCTCGAGAAGGTTTTGACTCCGTGGGCTGGCACGTTCGCACTGCGGGTGGTCATCTGGTTACTCCTCTAGGCATGTGCACGGCCAGGGTTCAAATTCAAAAGTCGACATTTGTGGTAAGCTGCCTCGTTCTGAAAAGCTGCTCACGTGACCTAATTCTGGGCGTAGATTTTCTTCGTGAATATGGCGCAATTATTGACCTCCGGGATTTTAAGGTCTCGTTTTCTACTGAGAAAGCAGTGGCCCTCAGCAGTACACAGCGACCACTCAATGTGCTTCGAGTTTATGCGGACAGTGTCACGCTGCCACCCCGAACCAGCACCTTCGTTAATGTCAAATGCAATGCACTTCACGATGGTGATGCAATAGCCGAAACTAACCTCTCGTTACTGTTGACGCAGGGAGTCTGCGTGGCTCGCAGTTTGATCCATCTTAACTGTGGTCAGTCCAAGGTACTTGTTACCAATTTTTCGCACGAGTATCGACACCTTTTTCGGAATACTTCCGTAGCTTTCGCGGAACGCATTTCTGAAGTCTCCGAGTGCTTGTAGAAACCGTGCCACCGCCCACATCCCTCGACAACCTCGATATTAGCTCAGAGCTATCGTTGAGCCAGCGTGAACAGCTGTTTTCATTGTTACTCGAATTCAGAGAGTGTTTTGCATCATCGTCAAAAGTGCATCAGACTCCCATTGCCAAGCACCAGATCGTGACGTTCGATGATGTGTGCCCAATTCACCAGCACCCCTACCGCGTCTCTTCGACCGAGCGCGAAGTTATTAAGTCAGAAGTTAAACAAATGCTCGAAGATGATGTTATCCAGCCTTCAAATAGCCCATGGTCCTCCCCAGTCGTTCTAGTTAAAAAGAAAGACGGCACGTTACGTTTTTGCGTCGATTACCGCAAGCTGAACGCCGTAACCAAGAAGGATGTTTACCCCTTGTCGCGGATTGACGACTCTCTCGACCGCCTTCGGCGTGCGAAGTACTTTTCGTCAATCGATCTGAAAAGTGGCTACTGGCAGATTGAGGTAGATGAGCGAGATCGTGAAAAAACGGCCTTTGTCACACCCGACGGACTTTACGAATTCAAAGTTCTACCTTTCGGACTTTGTTCCGCGCCGGCCACATTTCAGCGGATGATGGACACTGTCCTCGCCGGGCTTAAATGGCAGTGTTGCCTAGTCTGCCTAGATGATGTGGTGTGACAGTGACAGAAATGTCACTTTGGCTACCAAGAGCTTAAATTCCTCGGTCATGTCGTAAGCGCTGCCGGCGTGAAGCCCGACCCTGACAAGCTTACTGCTGTTGCGGAATTTCCGATTCCACGTGACAAGAAAGCTGTTCGCAGATTTCTCGGCTTGTGCAGTTATTACCGCCGTTTTATCGATAACTTCGCTGATCTTGCTGAACCGCTGACTCGGCTCACCCCGGGAGACACCCCTTTTGTTTGGAGTCACGAGCAAGAAGCTGCATTTACCGAGTTGCGTCGCCGTCTCCAATCGCCGCCTATTCTAGCCCATTTCGATGAGCACGGTGAGACAGAAATCCACACTGATGCCAGTAACATTGGCCTTGGGGCGGTTCTCATGCAACGTCAAGAGGGTGTGGAACGAGTCGTCGCTTATGCCAGCCGTACTTTATCCCGCGCCGAGATGAACTATTCAACTACCGAGAAGGAATGCCTCGCCATTATTTGGGCTGCTGCAAAATTTCGCCCCTACCTTTATGGTCGCCCATTTAAAGTGGTCACTGACCACCATTCCTTGTGTTGGCTGGCCAACCTGCGTGACCCATGCGGCCGCCTGGCGCGATGGAGCCTTCGCCTACAGGAGTTTGACCTCACTATAGTCTATAAGTCCGGACATAAGCATGAAGATGCTGACGCGCTCTCTCGTGCGCCCGTCGAGCTCGCTTCTTCACACACGGGTGACTCTGGCAGTTTTCTCGGAGCTGTTGATGCTTCAGATATGTCTCATCAGCAGCGTGCTGGTCCAGAGTTACGAGCCCTGATCGATTATTTAGGTCAGCCAGCCAGCCACAATACCTAAGTGCTAGATCCGATTCGAGAACCTACCTCCTCGTGGTACCCGCAGCTCTGCGAGAGGAAATCCTTTCCGCGTGCCACGATGAACCAACTTCTGGCTACTTCGGCTATACTCGCACACTTGCTAGAATACGAAAGACATTCTACTGGCCCAACCTTGCCACTGTTGTTAAAGCGCTATGTTAAGAGCTGTCGGCAATGTCAGCGTCGGAAGGTTCCGCATTCAAAGCCTGCAGGCCTTCTCATGCCCATAATACCACCACGCGCACCGTTTGATCAAGTCGGCATGGACCTTCTCGGTCCTTTCCCTCGATCCTCCGGAGGCAACTGCTGGATAATCATCGCCACAGACTACCTGACTCGATATGCCGAGACCAAAGCGTTACCTAGTGGTACAGCATCTGAAGTTGCCCATTTCCTTGTACACCAGATCATGCTGCGGCACGGTGCTCCGACCTTTATTATTACTGACAGAGGGACTGCCTTTACTTCACAAATGATAGCCGAAGTTTTTCATCTCAGCGGTACGGCGCAACGAAAAGCTACTGCTTACCATCCGCAGACCAACGGGCTGACTGAAAGGCTTAATAAGACACATGAAGGCGATGTATGTCGACGCCCAGCACAAGACTTGGGATGCTATCCTACCATATGTGACATTCGCGTACAATATGGCAGTCCAAGAGACGATCACGCTTCACGCCGTTTCGCCTAGTTTACGGCAGGGAGGTTCGGAGATGCTGGACGCAATGCTCCCTTGCGAAACAGATACCGAGCTTTCTACCGACGCCGAACACTTTGCCCAAGATGCTGAGCAAGCACGCCAACTAGCACGCGTCCACATCGCCCAGCAACAGGACAAGGATTCACGCCGGTACAACCTCCGCCACAAACAAGCTTCCTACAACACCGGGGACCAGGTGTGGGTGTGGACTCCTGTTCGACGCCCTGGCCTATCAGAAAAGCTGATTTGCCGTTACTTTGGACCATATAAAGTCTTGCGGCGCCTCAGCTACGTTAACTATGAGGTCCTCCCAGATGGCCCAGAGCAGAGAGGCTGTCGGCTACCTCGTCCAGAGACAGTTCATGTCCTACGCATGAAGCCGTATTTTACGCGGTAACTGAAAGACAGCATCTGCAAACTTTTTTTTTCGTTTGATTTTGTCCACCTGTGTGCACGTGTGCCGTGTGCGTCACGCTTAAGGAGGGAGGAATGCCAGGGGGCGCTCGGAGCGAAAGACGTTGAAGTGGCGCTCGGAGAAAAAGGACGAAGTGAATCGGCTCCGGACTAGAAGGACGTACCTAAAGCTTGGACCGTGTAATTCTACCTGCACCGGCTCTGATAGCCTAGCCCTAGTTGCCAATACCGTGACAATATTGTAACTATGATTAACAATGTAACCACATTTAACAGTTTACTACGTGTAACTATGTGCAATGAAGTTTTCGTGTACAAATTGATGGTAGCCAAAGCTAAACCACCGGCGCATTTTTTAAACAAAGAATATATTTCGAAAGACTGATCTGGTTTATGGGTTTCAACATCTCAAAGATCCGAGGCTATGAAGGACGCAGCTGTGGAGAGCGATAGTTTTCGACCACCGCACAGTACCTGGGCGGCTAGCATCTTGCCTGCCTCAAAACGCGGTCTCTCGGATCATTAGGAGAGTGGCATCTACAGACAACATACTCGCTGTCGGCTCCTAGTCTGCACGTTTTAATGTTTCACGAACACAGTTCGTGGCGTGCCGAGTCATAGGTGGTCGGAAAGGGGAGGCCTTGGTTGCACCTTCCGTACCTAGGGCACAAGTATAGGCTTTCGGCAGCATGCATATTAATGAGCGCACTATACCTCATGACAATCACAGTGGCTCACGCGAGACTTCGAATGCGATCAACGGGCAAGAAATTGTGCGCTCGCAGTTGCTCGCGTGGCGGCTTGCCTTTGCACACTATGCTTTACACGCCATCGTCATTAGTGCCCCTAGCGATG
The DNA here is from genome assembly GCF_055883805.1 of Amblyomma maculatum. NCBI lineage: Eukaryota > Metazoa > Arthropoda > Arachnida > Ixodida > Ixodidae > Amblyomma > Amblyomma maculatum. The sequence continues at coordinate 352,186,198 of NC_139344.1, read as the reverse complement.
CCGTGAGGTTTCCATTACCCAGTGCACCCATCCTACACACGGCGCACAGAATGCACATCACTATGCATGCCTCCTTTCTAGCCACCATAATTAATGTTTCCGCGTGGAGACATATTCTGCGCATGCGTCGGTAGATAATTACGCCCCGAATTTTAAACAGCAGTTGAAGTGGACAGGGGCTACCTTATGAAAACAAAAACAAATATTGACTCCAATTTGGAAATTTCTAGTTGGTATTAACTTGAAAGTTGATACATTAGTACACAACTGGACCAACCGAAATTTGCCTGACTGCACCTGCTAGCTTTCGTAAACGTTTGGCTGCAACAAATCAGTTGGACGGAGCCCATTACATGCATATCAATTTTGGTCCAATTAGGACAAGGGACTAATCCAATGCTGGTCACCCTTAAATTAGCATGACCAAGGAGCCAGTATACACCGCTTCTGAAATTTGCGCCGGTTGGTGATTGGACTCATGGGTGATGGCGTCAGTCCTGTTTGACCATATAAATTACTTTGACTGACAAGACTGTTCTGGTATCAGTATGAGGGCTCTTACACTAAAACATGTTTCCGGGCCTCTATAAGCACAGAAGCACTTCAATGACTAACAGTAAAAGCAAAACAAATGCAGGCTCCCAACAGAAAAGCTAAGGTTTTTTAGTGCAGAAATGATGCCAGACTCTTGCACTCAATGTATATTTTCTGGCTTCACAAAGATCAGCTGTATTTGTTTGGCACTTTCCATGCATTTCTCAGAATAGAGAAGCGGATAAGTGCCGCTACAATACAGACTGATGCAAACCCCTAGAATACAGATTACCTGCCTTCTAGAGCTGTTATAAACCAACCAAATTAAAAACCCACCAGGAAGCACAACCATATACCCGAAGAACATAATGTTGCACATTTTCACTCACGTGTTTATTCACTTTGTCGAGCAGCCTTCTGTTGCTGCACTGAAATAAGGAACACAAACAAGCATCTCGAGTGACTTTAAACAGAACCTCTTCGTCTTGCGGTGTATAAACGGGGGTTCGGTAAAAACGGTTCATGATGTCCGCACCTTCCCCTTCGTCCAGGCATCACCATGGTTTATGTACAAGTTTATACGAGTCATTAAATACAAGTTCAAGGCAGGGAAGGGTAGAAAGAACATGAAGACGCTGGGGTGGGCGGGTTGCTCGGCGAGTTGACAACGGGCATGACGAGTGGATAACAGAACATTTGACGCACACTTCTTGCTCTTTCGTTTACTTGCAGCAGGATCCCATGACACAGTCCCAAAGAAGAAAAAAAAGAACAGTGGCACAGAGTCCTCCTTTCTGGGAACACCTCCCAGTTAACACACTAGGAAGCTTGCCCAAACAAAGCAGGCGGGGTGCTGACTTAGTGGCAGTGTTTGCAGAGATCATGGCATTTAGCCAGAAGACTCGCAACACTGGGTTCGGCGAGCGCTAGGACAGCTGCTACATGTTCCGCAATGGATGAAAGTCGGCAAAAACACAAATGGGACATACCGGAGGGCAGAAGGCATAACAGAAAGGGCAAGTGTGACACAGAAAGAATGGGGCAACCTCAAAAAGAGAACGGAATGTGGTGCACATCGGGTGGTGGTTGAACAAAGTGCCTCCTTAGAGGCAGGACGCTTAACCTACTCGGCTTTCTCTTCCACAGCCTGGTTAAAACGCTTGGCTCGTTAACAGGACGTGGTACAGTTGTACGGACTCACGATGCCTGTGTTGATCCCTCCATGCCCAAATCGTGCCACAATTCCATCACCCTCCATGGCCTTGGCAGAGTGACAAGAGGCATTCCCGAAGCCACGGGCTACAATCCACTACTAGTGGAAGGAACAAGAACATGAAACATCATTATGCACGAACGGCTGGGAGGAAAATACCAGAATGATGAGAGCGTCCTGCTCCGATGGCGGCATGTCAGAAAACAACTTTGGTTTAACTATATGCTCAAGCAACAACAGAGAACGACCTTAACAAGACTAAAACAGCCCTCCCAGTCCCCCTGGATCAACAGTGGCCGCGCACCACAAAAAGAAAAAAAAAGAAAGAAAAAGAAATATATGCCCACAGCAACGAACACATGCTCACTTGGCTTTGTTTTCTACAAACAGGCCTACAAGAGAAGTTGCACCGGCTCACCGTGAACACAGGAGCTCTGGTGCTATGTACAATGCAATAATGAACAAAATTTAAAAAAAAGCAGACAAACGACAAACAATACAACAGCTTGGAAATTCTGAGTCCACTGAGTTCCATTACTTTGATACTGGGCAAAAAACAAAAGTGCAGCAGGGCCAAACATCACGGCCTCCACATTACCAACTGTTTTGAAACAAACGCAGACATAAGGTACCACAGAATGCGACCAGCTTAAAATGCTAAGCTCAAGATTCAACATAGTGACCAAAAAACAAACTAAATTGCATAGGTTGACAGGACACTCATTCTCAAGAGTCATTCAAACAGGCCCCTTCTTTTCACACGACGCACGTGCATGGCGTTTGACATGACAAAAGGTAATGAAAGACAAAAAAAAAAAAAAAAAAAGTGGTGCAAAGCAGAGATGCCTAACCATCCGCCCTTCTTTGTGCTGCCGCTCAGCACTGCAATCTTTTGACAGCACTACCACTGTTTGCAGGTCCCACTGCTGACCACTAATGGTCACTCGTGCCAAGACAAACGTAGGTGTTAGCTGGTAAAGGAAGCAAGCAAACAAAAAAAGAGCACTGTTGCAAGTGAAAGAATGCACTGTGAAAAGAAATTAAAACAAATTGTGAAACGTAAAAAGAAAGGTAAAAGAAAAAGCACTAGAGAACAATGCAATGCACGTAGAGAAAACACAAAAGCTTCCCCGCTTGCCAACCTGCTCACAAACACACACATCAGGGAAGCAAGGCTTGTCCAACAATGCCACAATTGAAGAGAACAACTTTGACAGCTTAGTCTGGCCGTGCCCCCGAACCTTCTTGTGTCCGTCAAAAATAACCGCGCAGAGAAGCTGGCCGCTGGCAAGGCACGCCCCGCCCAGCAAAGTGGTGACCTCCACTTCTTGCACCACGGCAGGCACAAACGCGCACGCACACGCCTAGAGCGTTGCACAAAATGCAACACTGCCACCACAATGTGCACACACCACTTGCAGGCAGAACTTGGCAGATTGGCAGCAAGGCGACACACGCAACGACAGCAGGGGCACACTGGTGCTTTGCCATCTGTTGACGAAGCCTTGTTTACCTCTGGGTGACGTGGCGAGATTCTGACCTTGCCTTCGAGTGTAGAAATTGAGGTTTCTAACTGAATGTACCCAAAGCAGTCATGGCCAGGCTAACAAGTTTGAGAAAACTAAATGCAGATGTTGCAACCATTCCTGCTTCACATGGACACCTGGCCAAATAGCAGTGGCAGTGACAATAACAATAAAAAAAAATTCTGCCTAAACTGTGCCCAACTACGAAACACCCTGTTCTAGTTTTTAGGATACCCTGCATTAACTTCAACTTTTGATTTGGGCAAGGTAACCTGCTTAGGGTTCGATGGAAAAAAAAAAGAAAAAAAGTGATAACCGCCTGAATATCCTCCTTTTACAAAGACTGGAGACAGCGCTCTGGAAGAGTTTGATCACATTTTTGTAGCGAGTCACACCTGCAGTGTTTAGTCCCAAAGGCTTTCGCTGCTGTCTTATAGGTACTGGCACAGTAACAATCACACACTGAAGGCGAGGGCATCCTCTGCACTCAGGCCACCCATACGCTAGGCTGCAGCAGCTGCTGTGGGACCAATCGAAATTCTTTCAATGGCTCAGGCCAGGAACAACCAACGATGCAAATGCCATGGGCCACTCGGGGGCAACGAGCAATGCAGTCCTGTCACTCAGTGCGTCAACAGTTGCACCCTGAGGGAAACCGTCCACAGATGCGGTGCTTGGGAAGCAAAGGACCAACGTGCGAGAAGTGTCGCAAAACAGCGAAGACGGACCCTCTTGCCAGCAGAGCCTATGTGCGTGTCCTAGCAACTGGCAATGGCGACTCCCTCTAGCGACGACCCTCACAGCCTCAGCTGGGTTGGCTGCTTCCGCTTCCATTGTTCCCGGGACAGACAAGGATCACTGATGCCGGGGTTGTTGTCACGAGCACGGTCGTGGGTACTGGAGGGTCTTCCACGCGGAGCGCTGCAGCCTCCTCTTCTTCCTCCTCCTCCTCCAGCAGAAAGTGAGGAAAGAAAGACTCATCACAAGGTGCCGCCATTTTGACAAGACTAGGCGGACAATTTCTCTCGCTGCTGGCCATCGCAAGTAGTGTGCACTCAAGCATAGCATTGGCAAGAAACACTAATTAATACCGCCAGAGATAAGAATCTGCAACATTGGTGGCACGGGCTAGGACGGTGAAGGAATAGACGGCAACCGGAGAACGGCAAGGAAGGAAGAGACGATCTAAGGAATGCACCACTTTCAAGAAATCATTGCTGTGCCAGACCTTGTTCGCTGGCCAAATGCTGCAGGTTCCGATTCGACGATTCAGCAGGGTCACTCGAGTCGTCTTCCTGTCTCTTCTGCCAATTCAGAACAATTAAAAGAGCTTACAATGCTAAAAAATTTCAAGGATGTGGCTTCAAAGCAGTGGAAAAAAAAAACCGAATATATCGTCACGAGGCATACCATGACATCAGGGTTGTGCAAGTATGCAAACATTTTAAATATCAAAGCAAATAATGAAAGGCTTCGAAGCAAATACAGTCGACGACTGATTTTTCGGACATGCTTGATTATTCTGACATTTTCCCAGCCCCAGGACATACCTATAAAGTCAATGTACCAAAATTTCGGACACTCTTAGGAGGGCTATTAGATTTTTCGGACATTCCAAGCGTCAGCCAGGCCAACTGCCACACATTTTGAGCGGTGTCGCCGCCATCTTGTTTGTTAACTTTTTCCTTCAATAGTCTCGAAAGTGATGCCGGCCTTGAGTGCCACTCCACAGCTAAACTGACGCTGAATTGCGGCTATATTATTTGCCTAGCAGCTTCTGCTTCCGGAACAACGTCGCTGCTTGCTGCCGGAGTGCTTTTTTTTTTTTTTTTAGCTTGATCGGTGTTTGTCGTGCGTTTCACGTGCCTTCCCGAGCATAGAGAGTACGCCTAGCCATGCTCATGCGAGAACTACGTTCTGTCGCTACTGTGGCTCGCATTCAATTGAATCGTCTTCAGTTCTTCAAGAAGCTGTTTCTGGACTTTATATTTTATAAGGAGCTTTTTTTGCTAGCAGCGCGGCAGCGAGAAGGCACTCAACGTAGTCAGTAGGTCTCCTCGATTTGGCGGCACTTTTGTGCACCAGTTCAAAAGTGCTACACTCTGGCACTCGATTTGAGAAGTGCAGTGAGCGCCACCTGCACTCGCGTCCTCGATTTGGCAACATGCAGGCCTGAAAGGGCAAAAGTTCACTGCACGTTGGCCCTCTCATCGAAGCAAGTGCAAGTGATGCACGTGTGACAGCAGCAGACAACATGCACATTTATTTGAACAGCGTGGAGCGGGAAATATTTCCCGTGTTGGATGGCAGCGGCTTCCACGCACTGGGAGACGGAGGAGGGCTACTGTACGATACCGACGCTGAGTTTTGAAAGCAATGCATTCTTTGTTGGCCAGCTAAGAATTCGTTTTTGAAACTACAGATGGCTTCCGCGTAAGCATTGTTTTCGAGGGCGACAGCGCGGGCAGCCGCGAAGGGCCGAGATGCGGCAGCTGCGGCTGCTCATGCAGCACCCCGTCCACCGGCACCTCTGGGAGCCTGTGTGGTAGCCGATGACACGGGCACAAGCGCTGAAGCGCAGCTGCTGCATGAAAATGAGAGGGAGACGTGGCCTAGACACAAACCACTGTTTTTAATTGAAAACTATAATGAACTGGCGCACTCAAGAAGCGGCTTCAGGTGAGTCGTGCGCAGCGACTAGGCGAAGCACAAGAGCTAAATTATGGACAGGGCTTTTTGCCTGCGAATCAAGTAGCCTTCCCCAGAGATATTTCTCTGATTAGTGTTTTGCTAAACTTTCTTTTGCTTGTTTCTTCATGCTCACAGCCAGCGGCATGCGGTGTTATCACTGTTTTTGCGACGCGAGACGCACCCAGATTTATCTCAAATCTTCGATGCCGCTAGCAACTGCTTCGACGTTGTTCTAGTTGTAGCTGTTTTTAGCCCTTGCTTGAAATTTCCATGTCAACTTAAAATTGAGCCCGGCCAAAAGCAGCGAGGATTAATTCTGTTCTCGACGATCTCCGAGTGTGCAGTTTCTTTGTGGGCCCACAAAAAAATAAACAATATGTTGCTTTAACCCATACAGAACGAAGAAAATGTGGCTCAGGCTGACTGAATTGATCAACGTTCACTTTGGAGTTGTCTGCAGAATGTCAGCCATGTTTGTCTGATTCACAGTACACAAAGCACAGTAATCGCAGTCCCGCTTCGAACAGTAGAAGGGTCGCAAACAATGTCAAAAACGCTGATCGTGGAGCAGACAGCTAAGACAGACAGTCTGGCGCACCCGTAGCAGACAAGGCTTGCACTTTTGGCACTTCTGCATTCGATTTGGTCGCGTCACAGAGGACACTTGTGTTGAGCTGCACTCACACTACTGGCACCTGCCACGACACTTTTGTGAACTACGTGCCAAAAGTGCAGCCAAATCGAGAAGGCTTGGTGTTGTGATCCAGTGCTTGGCGGTGGTGGTGTGCCTCGACAGTGGGACAACCTACTCTGTCGATTTGCTTGGAGCACTTAGTATGCTCGCCAATGCGTGGAAGTCGGTGGCACCCACAACGCTGTGCAATTGCTTCCGCCATGCGGGATTTGTGCTGGATGACGAGTCGGCTGCCTTAGACGAGCAGCTGTCAGGCAGTGGGCAGCTCATTGACGATCTTCAAACTGCAGGTGTCGAAATTCCATCGAGCGTCTCGTTTTCAGAGCTCACAGATGTGGACCACGAGTTGGAACTGTGGGCTGGGCTCACACATGCAGAAATTATTCGCCAAGTGCTCGCGGAGTCTGAGAGCGACGATGACGACTCACCTGCAGCAGCGCAGCCGACACAAGCTGAGTTGATGCAAGCGGTCGCAACCCTTTTGTCGGCTTACGACGGCACTAGACTCTCACCGAAATTCAGGCGGACCTGTTAGCACGGAAGTGCAGCGTGGTGTAGAAAAACATGACTTTTTCTGGCCTCAAAGTCAATACAGTAGAACCCCTTCATAGTAAAGTCATTGGGAGCAGTTAAATAGGCACTTACCGAGCACGTTTTATTGCTTAATGAAAAAAATCTCTCTCTTATCGTCTCTTAGTGCAATTTTTTTCAGTTATAAAAATTTCTTACATCTTGTGGAAGTACCTCTTAAGCATGAGGACACTTTGGCTACGAATACAGCCAAGCTTGATTTCATGTGAAGACCAAAGCCTTGCATAAACACGGTGTTACTTTTTGCCGTTTCTGCCTTTTAAAAGGCAATAAATGATAAATGCACATGGCAGTCAAGTGCTGCAAGATCACACACGCTGCGCCTCCACTTCTTGCCTCCGCTGCCTCATGCTTCGTGCTGCACAGTGATGTGAATGTTCGCCTGTTTTTTCCCCTTCCCTATTTCTTGCCGCACTTTTACTCTCCCTTACTTTCTGAACGGACTGCGTCACCTCCTTTCCATGTTTGTAGACAACTTTACTTTTTTTTCCTACGCACTGCGTGCTTTCCCTCACAGCTCCAAGGCCTCCGTAAAGTAGGCTTCTTTTGAATGCTGCTAAGCCTGGTGGTAAAGCCACTCAAAAGGACACTCAACGTTATATTTTTGTTTTCAAATACAAAAAATATTTTTCACGCGATTCTAGGTAGTGCGTGGGCGGCGATGTCATATCGCGGGAGTCATCACCATGGCCAGGTGCACTTTACTATAACCGATTTTTACTGCAAATGTCTTTACTATAAAGGGGGGGAAATGTACAGTTGTCTATGGAAGATGAACTGAGACCAGTTTCACTCTACTACCGTATACACGCGTGTAATGGCCGCACGCATGTAATGGCCGCACCCCGAACTTTAGAAAAAAAATTTCCCGAGTAAAAGCCGCACCATGAGTTTCAGTAAGTTGGGCAATGCTGTCTACTGTGCAGTGCAAGAAATACGGAAATCCAATCCAAGTCTGTTCACTCCTCCGTTTTACAGCCATTTCCTCGATCGCCCGAAGCATATCACGTGCGATCTCGCAATCGGAATGCATCGTTGCCCCGATTTGTTCTGCGCTCGTGAGCTGAAGATTTTCTTTTTCCTTGATGGGAAAATACGTTAGTTATACCGCTCACTTTAAGCTGAAAGTGATTCACTACGCGAAAGAAGAAGGAAAAAAAGCGGCTGGACGAAACTTCGGCGTTGACGAAAAATGTGTACGGCGATGGTGCTCCCAAGAAGATGCCCTAAGGAAAACAAATGTTCAGAGGCGCGCTTTCCGAGGGAAGCAGAGCATGTTTCCGGAAGTTGAAGACTCACTTCTCAAGTACATGACGGAGACGCGGCGCAATGGCTTTGCTGTTTCCACAGAGATGTTGCGCATGAAAGCGTTAGACATTGCATGCAGCAAGGGGATTGCGGCTACCATGTTTAAAGCCAGCAATGAGTGGATTTCGCGCTTCATGAAGCGAAAAAACCTGTCCATTCGCCGTCGCACGACGATGTGTCAACGTCTACCTGAGGAGTATGGTGAAAAGCTTCTGCAGTTCCACAAGTTTGTTATCAACAAGCGCAGAGAACATGAGCACCTTCTCTCTCAGATTGGTAACGCCGATCAAACCCCGGTTTGGTTTGACGCACCCCAGAATGCGACAGTCGAGGCGAAGGGGAAGAAGAGCGTGCATGTGCTTACATCGGGGAGCGAAAGGCAGCGATACACGGTCATGCTTTGCATCACAGCTGATGGACGGAAACTACCGCCTTACGTAGTTTTTAAGCGGAAACGTCTACCTGCGGAGAAATTCCCTGATGGCATCTTTGTTCGTGCGCAGGACAAAGGATGGATGACGGTGAGCTGGTGACAGACTGGTTAAGGGGGGAGGCTACCCTTGAACACCAACTTTATTTCTTGAGATATTTGAATGAAATTTTCAGGGTATGCTCATAGTACACACATTTGAAGAACTACCAAGTTTCATGGAGCCGGGCTTATCGGTTCTCAAGTTAGAGGAGTATATCAAGATAGTTTACATAGGTCTCTAGGGGCACGCCTGGAGAATTTGCAAAATGTGCTAGAAGTGTGAAATTTGTTATGGTCATTCCTTGATAGTTTCCCCAGGGCAAGACAATTACCTTTTTCCAAATTTCCTCCCTGAAAAATTTTAGTACAGCCCCAAATTTAGTGTTAAAATTTACACCTTATTTAAAGATATTTTAATTGACTGCCCCTAATTACACATGAAATATTAAAAAAAAAAAAAAAAAAACGAATTGTCTTGCCCTCAGAAATTTACTTAGGTATATAACAAAAAAAAACCTCATGAAAATCCAATAAGCGGTTCCTGAGCTATGACTTTCTCTAGCAGCCACACTGTGCAAAAAATTGATTCTGAGAAAACGGCTCTCAAAGGTTGAGAGAACAATAACTTTTTTGTTTCTCAAGTTATGATGAAATTTTTAGGACAGGCTCATGACATTAACAAATGAAAAACCACCAAGTTTCATAGAATTGTGCATGCTGGTTCTCAAGTTACAGAAGCATATCAAATTGGTTTGAATAGGTCCTTTATATCAGGCCTGGAGAAATTGCGAAAGGCACTGGCATTGTGCAATTTGTCATGCTCATTCCTAGATAGGTTCCTCAGGGCAAGACAAAGCCCTTTTTCTAAATTTTCTTACTGATAAATAGCATAGCACTGGATTTTTTGTAATCAATTAGGCCTATGTTGATTAATCAAATTAACTATGACAAATTCCAGACATAATATTTTGAATACATGGGCTTCCCTTGCCCTCAAAAATTTATTCAGGTCGAGCCCACTTATAACGGCCCCACTTAAGACAAACACTCGCTTATCACGAACAAGTTCGGTGCGGCCATCAAAGTATACATTAGGGCTATGGCGCTTGTCTCGGCTACAACGAACATCTGTGCGGCTAGCCGATCGGCTACAGCGAACGCCTTGGTGCCGCGGACCACTATCCACATGCCGAGATCCGTCGATCCTGTGCTCTGCAAGCCGCGACAATCGGCATTCCGATTCCCCCGCGGCATTTCACCCAAGGCATGATGGGCGGCGCAGACGCAGCAAGCGGCTTCCCGGTTTATCTCTCCCGGCATCTCGCCGGAGGAACGAGGAGCGGCCCAAACGCGGCAAGCGACTTCCCGGGTTATCTTCCGCGGCATAAGCGCCGAAACAAGAAAAAAAAAAAAAAAAAAGCTAGCCAAGTCTGCACTGAACGCGTGTCGCATCTCGAGGCATCGTGAGCGATCACGCAATGCTTAACACGTTGCACGAAACCGTTCAGAGGGCACAACGAGAGAGCGTAAATCCGGCAATCGCAAAAATCGCGAAAGGCGAACAGAACGCACAGAGTACAAACAGCCAACAACGACAGCAAGCTAAGAGCCGAAGCAGACGACGCGGGGAGGTAGCCGGCGGAGACCGACGCGTCAGCGGCCGCAGCAGCCAATAGTTGTCGCCCGATCCCCCGCGTTCTCGCGGAGTGCGCGCTTTGCCTAATCGCAGCCTTGAATTCGAGCGCGGGAAACTTGAAAGCCGCCAAGAGGCTCCCAATCGGAAGCAAGCCACACCTCTACCGCGCAGCCGTCGCCGCCGCCGCCGAGGGTGGCAGAAGAAAGTGCAAGAATTCACAAACAAAACAACACCAAGATGGTGGCGCTCAGTTCGGCAGGAGAGGAATGGCGAGCGCGCGAAGTTTGGGAATTTTCGGTGCTTGCTCACTGCTCCGCGGCTGCCGCCGCTTATTAAATAATTAATTTCAAGTATTTCTACGGCGAGTTGGGCATTGATAATTACAGAAATGGTAGTTTGTAAGACATACTACAGGAATATATAATCTTCCAAAAATCGACTGTTTCGCGATTTTTCGGTTTTCAAAGGTCGCGTCCCGCCTTAAAGTGGGTTGGGGGAAGCGACCAGGGGCGAATCTTGCGACGCATTCTCTACTCGTCCTAGACAGCTTCAGGGGGCACCTGACAGAGAGCGTGCGGCAACAGCTCCGCGCATCTAACATGGACTTGGCCGTCATACCTGGAGGCATGACCAGCATGCTTCAGCCGCTGGACGTCTCCATAAACCGCCCTTTAAGTGTGGATTTCGCCGTGCGTACAGTGAGTGGATGGCAACGGCCCTCCACCAAAAGGCTCCAACCGGCCGACTGAAACGGGCATCGCCTGTGGGCGTTTGCCACTGGATACTCGAAGCGTGGGCCACGGTTTCGTTCGAGACTGTGGAAAAAAGTTTCAAGGTGACCGGGATATCAAACAGGCTGGACGGTACGGAGGATGACCTCATCTGGGACAAGGACGAGCCTGAAGTCCCGATGAGTTCAGATGAGGAGGAGGACGACGACGAGGAGTGATGTTTTGGACTCGGGACGAGCCTGAAATCCCGACGAGTTTAGCGGAGGAGGACGAGGAGTTTTCTGACAATAATAAAGGCAGGTACCACTGCAAAAAATTTTTTTTGCTGTCTTTTTTCTCATGTAATCGCCGCACCCCCTGATTTTCGCCCCAATCTCGGAAAAAAAAAATGCGGCCATTACACGCGTGTATACGGTATATCAGTTTTTACTATATCCGAGTTTACTATAGCGGGGTTCTACTATAATAGGCAATAAATTGAGCTTTTTTGGTGCACATTTGTTTTTTCTGACATTTTTGCGGTTCGTTGAGAGTCCGAAAAATTGGTCATCGACTGTATCAATATCTGCAAGACTGCTTTTGAAGTATTTTGAAGTTAAGGAAAATAAACCGCTGAAAGAAGCAAACGAAGCTTTTATGCCTGCTTTGGAACTTCAGCGTGATCACACAATGTATACGTACATTTTCACAATTTGGCGCCAGCAATACTGTGGAGAGCAATTTTTTGGCCGAAGGCTTCTTTTTTTTTTTTCAGCATGAGATAAGACGCGAGCGGACATTGTTGTTGCAAATAACCCAGTTTTGCGCGACCGTGAAAGCTTAGGCGAAGCCAGTCGTTTGGAGGGGCTAGCTTGGCTATCTGTTCGGCTTTGTCATTGCGGCAGCTTAGAGCATGCAATTGGACGAAAAAATAGACGTCCGACACTGTCACCCACGGGAAAAACAAGGGGGGGGGGGGGGGGGGAACAGTGCATTCACGTGGGCTTTCATATCGTTTGTTGTTTTCCCGTGAGTACCATCTTGCAGTCTTTGCTGTTGTCGTTAACCATGCAAACAGAAGCTAAAGGTTAGCGCTTCACGCAGCACTTACATTTGTTCAGGCGTCACAGTACGCTGTGAAGTGGCATGGACATGACGAAAGCATGACTGGCCGAAATATTCTAACTGAAGGGCTATAGTGGTTACAGCTTGGCACGATCCACTTCTGCGGGGCACCACTATGCATGCGGTCATGCGGTGACCGCCTTGAGCGAGTTGCATGCTTGTCAGCGGCACGCACGCCTACCGCGTTGACAGCAGGGAAGCCGATCACAGTAGCGGATCATGCTATTCTATATAACTCCCTATTATCAACATATAAACGAAACATGGTGAGCGGCGAAGTTCATGATTTGTAAAGCTAATTTTTTACAGAAAAGTGTTTTTTTTCTTTTCCAAGTTTACGGATTTCTCGGACTATTCAATTATTCAGACTAATTTGCGGGTCCGATTTCTGAGTCCGAAAAAATGGTCGGCAACTGTATAAAGCCAGCAATACTGACTGTTTTCGCTTTTCAAAAGCTAAAATCAGAGAAAAGGTGAAATTCCAGTCATTAGAGATAATGCAATGAGAAAGCTTTAACTGCACATGTCATGGTGCTCACAGTTTGTAACAGTTGCATAGTTTTCACTTCAGAGAGCATCGCCATGTTCTTGTGCCCCAATCATGGGAGTACAGTCGAACCTCGCTATAATGAACACTGATATAGTGAATTATCGGATAAAACGAAGGAAAATCAAAGTTTGGTAGGTCTATGGTTTATTTCTTTGGGAGTTCCTTCTGTACAACGAAACAAAAATTTCAAAATTTGAAGCCAGATCGGTTATAATGAAGCAGTTCTTTTGCATTTAAAACAGCAAACAATGCGTAAAAGAGCCAGAAAAAACAAGAAACGCAATTTTTCAATCAATCAAATCGCCTGCCACTGAAGTGGGTTTAAATCGGCCACACGTTCTTGTGCCGCGTATTTTAGCGGCGGCAACAAAAACTACCGCCAACAGCTTAGACCTCCGAATACCAGCCATGGCTATACACTGACTTTGGGATGCGTGAATCTTTCAGCGTTCAAATAATCTATCAGTAGCTTTATATTTAGATCAGTAGCACTTGAATCGTGTGGCATGAGCTTGAGACTACGACGCTTAGTGCACACTGACTTGCTTCTGAGTGAACATTGCCAAATGCTAATCTGGAACCGGTTGTTTTTATTTTGTCTCCCTTATTTCTTTTTTTCCTGGTCAGCTTTGGTGAACTCCACAAACTATGTCCCAACGTGCATCCTATTAAGCTTCATCAATTTCTCTTCTCCAGAAATTGTACTTTCAAGAGGGAAACTATTAGAGAGGGTTCTAGAATATGAAAACTTTATGCAAAACTTTTCCAAATTTTTCGGTTCTCCGTGTTTGGGCACCCTGCATATTTGTTTGCACGAATCCACATACCTACTTTAAGACATATATAAAATGCAATGCATTTGAATTAAAATTTTGCTCCCCAGTAATGAGGCCCCAATGCAATTATCCATCCGTTTCGCTCACCCAGATTTGCCGCTCCACTATCACCGCACAACGAGGTGCAATTTTCTGTCCTCTGCGTTTGAGCTTTGAGGATGGAAGAAGTGCAGACAAAGAGTGAAGGAGGGCACAAACCTTACGCCAGCGTTGGGGGAAGTCGCTTCCGGGATTTTGGTGCATATGTAGGTCGAGGATGAGGTCCCGGATGGCGGCCCGCTTCTGTGCCACCTGGCCCTCTGGGAACCAGTTGCCCAGCTCTAACCTCACTGGCTCCCCAGGGCTTGGTGGGTTCTGCATTTGAGCATGTACGCATCCATATGCAGCCACAAAGAAAGGCACAGAGAGGTCAAACCAGGCAAGGATACTGCTTCAATACACCGTACATGAGAAACAAACAGAAGGGCTTGACATAGGAAGAAGTTTAGCACTAAACTATAACACCGCCTTTCTAGGATTCATGCAAACTGGTGCAAGACAACTGAAGATTGCCCGTGATTCTCATAGTGCATGGTTTGGTCAATGTTACCAACCCCAGTAGGATCCTCCATAATAAACTTACAAGTATGGATGACATAGTGAGTGTCTGCACAACCTGCGCACTTATTATCCGCAGTACAGTGGGTTGACAGCAGTTGCTTAACCGCTATATTACTTTACTGGAAAACATCACGTGATTCCGAGTTAAGATCCTCCTAAGGTCCAATGCCTATGACCAGCTTGGCCGACAGTTTGGAGCGGCGCTCCAAGTGCAAATCTCGCGGCTGCGGTCATGCATGGTGGCCTTCTCGTGGGCTGCATTTCTATGTGCATTACTGTCAAAGAGTAGTGTGGAAATCAATTATAATTCACTTTAATAGGGCGTTACTGTTTGATGGCAAATGCACGCACGTTACGACACATGCTGGGCCTAGCGCTGCCAGGTAAAAGGTGTGCTCGTAAGGCGTATACCTCGCCAGAGTCCGACAAGCAGCGCGTTGCCGCAAAAAAATGTGCCGCTTGCGTTTCCATTGCACGGTGGGGTGCACCCACCTTGCCTACACTCCATTCTGCCTTTTGCATTCCATAACGTTTCGTCTTTTCAGATGCAAATACTGACTGCGACGAGTTAGCGTCACTGACTGAACATGTGTCTGGGGTTCCAGGCCAAGCATGGCGTGCGAGATAGTGCATTCATGGTTGTAATGATTGTTATGTGGACAAAATATGTGCGCAAGAAAAAGTCCTTTTTTACGGTTCACATTTTTTTTTTTTTCTCTTAGATTTAGAGGCTGCCAGTTTGGGGGTGCGGCTCTTACATGGAGGCGACCTTCTTGAGTATACATTCGCCGACCGATTTTTCAAACGCCCAATTTTCCGGACCTGCCTGATTATTTGGTCTTTGCCATGGCACAGTCAAGAATGGTGTAGATTCAATGTATAACGCCGCCCAAAATTTCAGACGTTCAAAACTTTTCTCATCCGATTTTACAGACATTGCCTTTCGATCGCAGGTCAAAAGCTACGAAAAATTGCCGCAACATCGCTGCATTTCGTTTTTCTGCCACCCCGCATACTCACTATACTCTTGATAGCAGCCACCGCTAGCTACGAGGAGTTGATGGACCTTTTACTTTCCTAAATCAGGCAGTTTCTACCGTGCGTCCGTGCTCCCCAGTTCAGTCGAATGGCGGCAACGGAGCTCTGCCCCATGGAGGACGAGCCAGTTAGCGCGAGCGTGCTTCTATCGTGTCACCATACGTCATGTCTTGTGCGTAGATTGTGAGCCAGCGAAATGGGTCACCATGGTCCCCAGCTGTTCGTGGCGAACTATTCCTTTACTGATAAGCGTTCATTAGGTTCCCACAATTTTTTGCCGTCACTGACTGCTAAGAATAATATTAATTGTGCATTTACTCTACGATTCGACAAATGGATTGTTATAATCATAGCGTTTTTTTCTGCAAGGTGTTTGTACTGTCATTGCAGCTGAGACGAAATGCGTTCCAACTCCAGATGGTTGCTGGAGCTCACGAGATACCGCTGCTTTTTTTTTTTTTTTTTAAACCAACGCGTACAGCAGATGACTTCCGCTGCTCCTGCAGACAAAGCCACAGCTATCCCTTTTTGTTTTCGAAGGGGGAAAAAATAAAATAAAATAAATATATATATATATATAAAAAAAACTTTGCTCATCTAGAGTCTGTGGGAGCAGCAAAAATTTGCCCGAACTGGTTTGGCAGAGAGAGAAAAAACATGTTTTTATTGTGATTTCATTTTTCCAGACTGCCTTGTTTTTTTTGGGACGCTTTTTCAGTCTTTTGAGGGTCCGAAGAATCAGTCGGAGACTGTATACGGCAGTAAAGTTGAGGTATGGGCTCGCAGGTGATCGTGCTTATTTTTAAGCTAAGACAAATTTGGTAAAGAATTGGTTATAGTAAAGAGGAAAATTCTAGTACATATGCTCAGACAGCAATTAAACTTGCTGATTGGACGCGCTCAGCACCCACATCAGTTATGAGAGCAGAGATCATTTGAAATATTCCATAACAAGCAGAAGGGGTTGACCATCGGACTAATGAAAGAAGCATATGGAAGAAAGTTATGTCCTCTTGCCGGCAATTGGCTATTCAGCAGCGAGAGAGACAGATATCTGGAACAGCTTTCAGAACATCGAATGTTGAGATCATGCTTGTGCTCCCCTTACGGAACACTTGGCCACCAAATCTTCGTACACTGCAAAGCCAAATCCGGAGTTGCTGCCAACCCTGCAGGTATGGCTGTTTGTTGTGCAAGAGCATGGGACCTTGCGCACTTGACACCAAGTTACAATGCATGCCTGCAAGTTCCTCTTACATTTTGAATACTCATATCACTTCTTGCAGAGCTCATTTACAGCTTTGTTCTTCTGGGCACTGACACACCTGTCGCTGATGCCAAAGTTAGAGGCGATTCTTTTCTCTCTGAAGAGTTTCAGTGAATGCCCAATCCACGTATGTGTCAGCTATGCAAGGAAATTCGAACAATTCAACCTGACATGGAACTGTACTGCCTTCTGGCAGCTTTGATTTCTTTTCAACAGATGGGGGTATGTGACCCTGACAGTGATGTACGTGGTTAGCTATTGAACTTTTCTTTCCAAAGCTGAAACATGCTTACAGTTGTACTACTGCTATGGTTTGTCCAAAAGGAGTAAAGGTGAATGTGCTTCCCAAGAATGCAAGCAGGAGCTCTCACCTCGAGGAAGCTCTCGACGTACTGCAGCAGGTAAACGCCACAGTCACTGAAGTTTCCCTGCTGAGGCGTGCGTGGCGTGTAACCGTGCATGTTGCCACCGCAGAAGGTCAGCTCGGTCCGCTTTTTAGCCCGCCATTCTTCGGTCAGGTACCTGTAGCGGTGGCATCATCACCAAACCCTGCCTTCCCACAAGCGACACTTGGCAAGTTTCATCTCATTCAACCCCGGTTTACGTTATTCTTAGCAAGCACGTGCGTATTACTGGTGCAGGTATCTTTGTCAAGCTCATATCCTTTGCTGAATGAGCGCAGCTCTTTGGCGCCCATTCCTGGGTTTCGCGTCGGCACCGGCCGGCCTTGTAACCAGCTCCAGCCCCCTAAATAATCAGATGAGAACTAAAGCTTCAGCCCTGACACACCGCATTTTACATGTGCACTTTTACACACCAATTTTGCCAGCAGTCTGGAATTTGCGAGAGAAACAAAATCCGTAGGGTGCATACAAAACCCACTGTGCGGAAGTTTTAGGACGCATTATGCCATGACGTAACTGGCCAGTCAGAATGAAAAAGCATTAACTGGAAACACCATATTTACTCGCATAATGAACCCACTTTTTTTTTTTTTTTCTTCTGATCTACGTGAGTTTGAGGAGATGGTAGGGTTCAATACATGGGAAAAGTTGAAACATTTTTTTTCTTTTCTACGAGTCGTCCATCCCAGCCATCAGTCATCAAAGAAAGCATGCAGTCAGCAGCAATAATGACGCCGGCTCTTAGCATAGCATAGCATCATTCCCTTCAAAAGGTGCTGTCACACGTTCCAGTGATTTTGTGGTAGCAGACGGCGCCCATTCCATGGCTGCGTGATAAAGCAGATAAAGCAAAAGCAAATGTACTGAAAACCAGGCTAGGGCAACAGGAAAAAGCCGAATCCCCGCAGGCACTCCTCTCAAGGCCGCTGGCACTCTTCCAAGTTTGCACCCCCCCCCCCCCCTTCCCCAAACACTAAAGCTAATGCCAAGAGACACACTGGACAGCAGCGCGACACAAATAAACGCACTAACAACCTCTTTTTTTTTTTTTGCTCTCAGCAGCAAAAGTAGGAGGTGGATTCTTATGCAAGTAAATATAGCACGCATATGTGAAGCCTGAATAAAGATAGCCGGTGTGGGCGATACAGACATATGACTGAATCTAGTTCACTATAATCCGACAGCGTCCCCATTAAAGTCAAAAGATCAGCTGATCTAGAGACTCGTATTACATCTTGTCTCCATTTGCAAACGTTGGATGATGACGATGATGATACCAATGGAATCTGGCGGCGGCTTTGAGTACTAGGCACTGCGCTCGCTGTTTGCGCACGCGGAGAAAAATTATGCGTTCACGTCCGTTTGTTATCGCTCATTATGTGCTCCTGATATACAAAATAACTTTCGGTGCCCTTGTTAGTGCCATCATTGCTAGAATTTCTTGCTTATTTCCTGAATTCGTAATTTACATGTTCCCAGCAGTGTTCCACGAACCTGCTACTTCATTTGGGTAGCTCAAACATATCAACCTCGAAGTAACAAAATTCACAATTTAACTAAATTTTCAGCTGCATGTAGGACTTCGTTATATCGAGATTCGACTGTATTGTTATAAGTGGGTTTGACTGTGTATGAAGTCCCTGCCAGTAAGACAAAAAGTGAAAATGCCGAACGAACACTCACTCTCGAAGTGTCGTGATGATGCGGCCCTTGCCACAGAGGCCCCCTCTGAGAGAGTCCAAAATCAGAATGTAGGCCATGCTGAAAGAGAACACAGGAACCAGTCAATAGAGTTCAATTTCTGGGAAGAGCTATAGCAGCTGGACAACAAAGAAATTTAGGGTCATCACGAATGTAGCAACGGCCTATTACCAGCCGCCAACAGGAACCCAGGAGGGTTTCGAGCTCTACGTATGTTACTGAAACTTTCAATGCAGATTCTCCAAAGTTTTTCGATCTTTTGTGTTTATTCAATTTCGCTGCTGGCTAACATTTTTGCATCAACCAAAACGAATTTTATATTTTCCCATTTCAGGACTTCCATTCATGCAAGCAACATTTCATGTGATATCCCGAGGTGCACATTACTAATACTTGCTATGTGTTTCCTAAAGGCCATCCAAGGCATCGTCATTTGGTGCTGTAACAAAAATGTTTGATTGAAACCAATTTTGGTTTTAATTTTGTTTTTTTTTTCTTCTTTGTAACTCTTTTCCTAAATTCTGAAAAATTATAAAAACGAAGCCAAAGAGATAGCCCAAGGAATACAATGCACCAGGGTAATTCCCTGCCAACTGATCCAGGCTCTGCGCTCGACCCTCTTCAATTTTTAAAAAAATCACGGCCTATTGTGTTACTATGAGGAACATATCACAACTTAGTTTTGTTGGAAAACATTTTTTTGGCCCGTGGCTGCCATTTCAAGTTTACAAGTGACAGCAAAACCTACTCAGAGAAAACAATTTGTAAAAAAAAAAAAAGAAAATCAACATTTCAATGCATAAATGTCAAATTTATTTAGAACAAATAAAATGCATCACAATTTCATATGCAGCAAACTGAACTAACTCTGTCATATTTTTGTTTAAGCATAAACTATATAGGAAGGTACAAAAAGTTGAAATTTAGAAAATTTTGTCTGATTTTATATTCTCACAGCAGTCAATTCCTTTGCTGCATCTCAATTTACCCGTATCTCAAGTTACCTTGCGGGGCATGGCAGAATATGCCTCAAGGAGCCAATTTTCACGCATTTAGATTTTTTTTTTTTTTTTTTCAGATAACCCTTACGTCGTTTGCAAAATCTCTGAATTATGTTTTAAAGTTCTACGCCTTCAAAAAAAAAAAAAACTTAGAGAAATAGCTGAATTGACTTATCTGAGAACATAAAAATTGACAAATAACTTCAACATTTCACCTTTTTTTGCCTTCATCCATGGTTTATATTTAAACAAAAATTTGCTGCATATGAAAGCACAATCCATTTTACTTGTATAAAAGAAGTTTGATAGCTGTGCATTAAAAGCTTAATTTAAAAAATTTTGTTTTTTCTGCCACTGCTTGAAAACATCAACAGTGTGCTGTGCGAGCGACAATAAGTGCGCAATGAGATTGATGTGAAGTGCATGAATTCTATGTAAGGTATGTGACGTACACGCTAACAGGTGTGACACAAATATGTTGACATTGTTGAGGTGTACGATATGTACAATCGTCATGCGCCGATAACATGCATGGCTTCTATGTTCCAGGTGACTAATCAGGCGTGGAAGCAGGCTCGAGCATTTTGGAGCAGCTCAGGGAGCAGTAATAAACCCACTTTTGGAGCACCTTTGGAGCAATGAAACCAGAACTTTGGAGCACTCGAAGTATATTTTGGAGCATGTTTTAAGGCTTAAACACTTTTATTAATGGAAAATTTCACTTCCTAACATCAAACATACCCAATTTGAGTACTTTCTAATCCATGTTCAACACTTTGCTGAATACATACACATCTCTGACAAGACATGACTAACAGCCAAAACATGTACACATCCTTAAAATAACACTACTGACCTGAGCAACAATTTGGAACAGACTACACCTCATAACTGAACACCCAACTTTAACTTAAAACTTTTCACTATTTTTATTTGATAAATTCAAAAGTGGAGTCTACCACATTGATGCGCTTCAGCACAGCCACTAGTTTCGAGGTAACATCGATGAGCAGCACATTTTTGCTATCTTATGCATATCCTCTCGATCCTATATCTGTTCTGATAAATTTCTGGGCAATGGTCAGTAGTGTCTTCGGGGAGGATGGACGGCACTGAATGGTAGACTTTTCCTCCTTCAGAATTTTTACTTCACGGCCTTCTGCCAGCAGCTGCTCACATTATCGCTTGAGCAACGATGGGGGCTTCCTTAATTTCAGCACACTGGCGATAGGCCCTGTATGACGCTCCAGGTTTTTTTAGGAACACTTTTAGCGATTGACATCTAAGTGGCATCACCTTCATAACAGTTCAAGTATGCTTTTGCCATGCATAGGCATGACAGCCTCGTAAGTGTACATGCTTGGTTTCACAGTAGAACTATTAGAACAAGTCCTGCAGTTCTTAGTGGCTGGACAAGCTTTCAAAGGCTCATGGTAGTTTGCGGTGTCTGCTTTTCTCGCTGCTCTATGTTCCCTCACCACCAATAAATGATTCAAAAGGCTGGGAGAGAGCACTATGTCCCGTAGTACACAGAGCATTTTTTCAGTTAATTTCCTCTGGTCGTTTGTGGCTTATTTTAAATTTCCATGTGAACATTCATTGTGCTCCACAATTTTTTAGTGTATGGAAATTTTATATGTATTAGGCAAAATTTGATGACAAAGCATCGAGGCAGCCGGTTCGGAGCAATTTTTGGGCAATATTGAGTTTTGGAGCAGGATGGAGCAGAATGGAGCACCCCTGACTAATGTGCGGCATCAGTGTGCAACGTGATTGATGAGACGTTAGTGACGTCAATGTGCCAGATGTGCGATGCGTGAAATAAGAGTTGTGATGATGGGTGCATGATGCGACTGACACGATATGCACAACCACGTGTTGCAATACCGCACCGTGTTTTTAAAGGAGCTCAAGTCCAAAGCACGTGCGCATTGTAGCAACACATAAAAGAAAGGTACAGTTGTGCAAGCAGCAGGGTAGGCTCAATTTGCCATTTCCCTTCTGCATCCAGAAGCAAAAGACAGAGCTGCTGCCAAGCGCAGTTGGCAGGTTCTGAATGCAACTTACTCTGACTGAACCTCGCCTGAACCCTTGGACTGTTGTGGACTGCCGGTTTCCTCCAGCTCCGTACCGTCGTCCGGGTCCGACTCCAGCACGCTTTCTCCATCATCGAGGGCACCCTCTGAGCGAGATACCCACCACAAAGAAGAGCTCAAGGCAAAGAAGCAGTTGAGAGCAGCAGAAAAATCATTCCCATTACTTTTTCTTCTAGTGTGTAGCTCACTCAAACTATAATGCCCTGATATGCTGTGTCATAATATGCTGTAAGAGCACAAAGAGGAAGGGCATCGTTAAGGGGTTAAAAGGTCCTAAGCTCACAAGAGGTATCGCAGTTTTATGAGGTTATACAGGAGTTAAACTGAGCGCAAAGAATAGGTACAAAAGCGGGCTAATGCATATCGCAAACAGTTTCTTCTGAGATAAAGAGCGATTTTTCATATTAAAAGAATGCTAATTTTACCACGATTCAATTCTTTTCCATTTCGAGAGGTGGTGGAACTTGCACGAAGCAGTTCTCCTGAAATCAATACAAAGTTTTGATTACTGTATTATCCTTGCGTAATGAATCTATACTTTTTTTCCCAGGAAAGTTAATATTGATTAAAGATGGTTTGGTTTGGTTTGTGGGGTTTAACGTCCCAAAGCAACTAAGGCTATGAGAGACGCCGTAGTGGAGGACTCCGGAAATTTCGACTACCTGGGGTTCTTTAACGTGCACTGAAAGAGGCAGATTCACTATGCGGGAAAAGAACAGTTTACAATGAATTTTTGCAAGAGCAGACATTTCACAGCACTACGCAGATATAGTAAAAACCACAATAATTCGAACTCGGCTAATTCGGAATCCCAGACAATTCAAGGGTTTTTTGCAGTACCACATTTTCCAATGTAAATCTGACCAGGTAATTCGAACCAGCCGCCTGCGCCAGCCCGGTTAATTTGAGGATGCTATGCGGCAACGCTCGATCCACGTTTCACTGCAAACCCTGCGAAACGACGGTCCTACGAAGCCGCGAGGCAAAGCCACATAGCGATGGCAATAATTTATAGGCGACGCGCCCGAGCCGGAGCACTGTAGGCACCAAAATCGGTCCATAGCGTGGCCCGCCTAAATGCGCGCCTGCGGAGGAGAAGACGCGCTTCACTGCAACGCAGCGGGAATACAGTAGCCGACGGATTTTTCGGACTCCAATAATTCGGACTTGCACGATACTGCCCTCTTGGTGGCAATGCCGAACCCCTGCTACGGTGACATGGCTCACTCGACACACAAACACACATTGAGAGCTGTGCTCTCAAACATTGATGAAGTAGAGTAAATCCTGTCCAGGAAATGATTTCTTGGAGGCAGGAGTGCAAATCTTGCAATTAATTGACAGGGAATCACGTACCAGGGGTCTTGGGGCTGGCTGCAGGACTCTGGCTGTCGGCCAGCAACGTGTGGTCCTCGGCAGGTGGCGCCACCTCTTTGGGAGGGCAGACGCGGGCCACCTGACCCGGGAAGCACAGAACTGCTAGGAACCAATGGGCATTCTGGTTGATGGGTACCACAATGAAGTCCTTGGCAAAGATGTCCACGTGCCGCGTCCACGTCCGCACGTTACGGTGCCGCCGAGCCGGCAGTCTGTAGTTGTTAAATGTGAGGCAATGCACCTTCTGCTATTGCTCAAAGTTTGCAGCTTTAGGTACATAAGAAAGACACACGTGAAAATAATCGAAAGTCTGAACACAAATGAAACATGCTGTCTGCTTTATATTGAATTGCAAAAACTGACATTTGAAATTTTTTTTTAATATTTGACAACTGTCGATTAGTGTGCAAACTTTTAGATCTGTCCACGGCAGAACTTTTATATTTGGGAAAATTATCTGTGAATGGTGTTTCACCTGTCAGGAACGCAGTTTAAAGGCATCCACTCCTCTGTCGTTCACTGCATGGACCGGCCACTTTCAGACAATGTGACAATGTTAGCCTTGGGATCACATGCGAAATTTCTAAAGTGGGCAGGCCGTTCCACATACTACTACTCACGATTACAATGTGAAAGCATGTATTTTTTTTATTGATACATAATGAGTTTGATGCTGAACGCCTACATTCAGGGCACTCAATATATTCTTTTATACATTTTCACTTCAATTCAGAATTGTCCCTTTATTGCTAAATATACTTTTTCAGTACTCGCAAAATCATGTCATAAAGTAGGATACTACAGTTGAATCCCGGTACAATGAACGCCGCTTCAACAAAATTTTCACCACAACAAAATATTCTGCGTTCCCCGTGAAACCCCCACGGAACTTTATGTATTAAAACTTCCTCAAAAACGAAGTACCTTGCAAGCACATGTTCGCTTCTATGATTTTTTTTTTTTTTTTTTTTTTTTTTTTTTTTTTTGCGAATTTGCGCAGCTGAGTGGCCTATCCGTCTTGTCTTTCTTCAGAAGGTGGGTGCTGGAGAGCGACTTTCTCATTCCCACCGTTCATTTATTTGCACTGCAGACTGCTAGGGTGGGTGGCGCTCGGAGGAAACAACTTTATTTAACGCATTGCATTAAGCGTTAAAAATGTCCTGGGCCAGGGTCACCAAGGCCAACTGATCTTGCAGCTGGTCAGAGGCTAACCAAGCCCACCACGTTGGGGGAGGAGGGTGTGGAAAGTGAGGGCGACAGGTAATGAAAAGATGCAATGCTCCAAGTTTGCATAGTGTTCTGGGCAATTTGGGCATGCAGGGGAATGTATGATTCTGTACAGAAAAGATCGGGCAGGAGTAAGCAGTGTATTTAGTTGTATGCGTCTAAGAATGCGCATTTGCCAAAGATAATAGAAGTAAACTATCACGAACTAGAAATTCGCGCCTCTCTCTAATAACGGCAGGCAAGCAGCCTCAGTTGGGCCTATCGCCACGCGTTCCGCTGTTCGCGCTTCATTTGACGCCAATAGTACATATGTTCGCAACACTAAAGCACATAAGTCGAGAGTAAATGTGATCCTTCCTTTTTCTTCCTGAGCGTTTGAGGCAAGGGACTGTCAGCAGCAAAAAGAGAGGGTAACACTCACGAGAGGCCGGCCTGTCCTGGCGCCCGTGGTTGAAGCCGCTGGGTCAGGCGTGGGTAGAAGAAGGAGCTGAAGATGTGCGTCCGTTGCCTCACATCCTCGCTGAGCCGCTCTAGCAGAAGGTATCTGCCGAAGGGCGGAAGAAGGTGGGTTGGGGGCAATACCAGTTAGTGTCGCTCGCCACAGCAGGTCGGCCCCATGCCTTACTAAAGCCATCACCGGTGGAAAGCAAGGCCGCCACTCACTTGAGGTAGAAGTCTATAATGACGTCGTTGAGGAACTGGCCCTCCCGCAGGCAGCGGAGGTCGGCACTGTGGACGGTGATGCCACCCGTCTTGGGCGGGGCAGGGTACACTAGCAGCCTGCAAAGGGCCCCCCATCGGTCAAGAGCTATGCACAACACAGCACACTCCATGAAAGGAATGCAGACTGGCAGAAAGTAGAAAAGCAGCAGCAACAATGGTAAGAGTGACGCATACTACTTGCATTGCAATTCTGCAAAAAACAATGCGCACATACAAAAAAAGAAAAAAGAGAAAGAGAGACAGACTAGTGCTGCATAGCATTAGTACTCGTTTTGCATTCCCATATGAACATTTAATGGAAGAGCAGATCCACGAGAAAAGAACTGTGAAAAAAAAAAAAACAAGATTTACAAAATCTAGAAGAACTATTTTTCTATATATGCATGCAAAAACTGCACTACTTTTGTGACACACAGCTGTCATCATCCTATACAGTGAACTCTCGTTACTACGAACACCACATTAACGAATTTTTCAAATTAACGAATTTTTTTAATAATCCCCAGCAGATTTGCTATGTTCTTAATGTAAAAATATTTCAGAATTACGAATTTCAATATAGCGTATATTTCAGAATAACAAACATTTTATTTCTATAATTTTGGAACATCAGTATTACGAATTCATCTAAAATTAACAGCACCGCAGCTTGAAACTCTTGCGTGAAAAAGAAACCGCCGTTTCTGTGTGTATGGTCCTTTTGGGCTGTAGCTATAATCATCAGCACATCTAGTACCAGCTCCTAGCGCTACCACGAAGCTTTGGTTTATTACGCAGTAGCCAGCAGGCCTAGCGGCCTGAGTTTTTTTCTTGTGTGTCATACGCAGGTCGGTAGTTTGTGCGTTCGAGTGTGCTGGAAGATTTTTTTTTTTTTATGCCGCATATTAACTTATTGCAAAGTTTGTGCGAGAGCGATGATATTAGCCAGCAAAGTGTTAAGAAGATATGAATGCAGCCGCTTTCACTGCAAGAAATCGATGCAGGGAAAAAGCGATTCGGCCTCTACAGACAGGTAGCATCGTAGCATTGCCCCATCGACTGCCGCAATCATTTTGAAAGACCGAGACAAGACTTTAAAACTTCATGGAGCATTGAAGATGAGGTCATATTGAACTCATGTTTTTATTGCTTATTTTTTGCATATGGAAAAAGTCTGTACTTTCATTGCTCAGTGCAATCACGCATGCGACGAGGTGTTCCGCAAAGTAGAATGTGTATGTGCTGTAGTGGTTTAATGTAGTGCACGGTCGTGCTTGCTGCACGTGGCAGAAGAAAATAATTGGTTTCTTTTAATAAATCAGCTTTGGAGTTAGTGCAACATTTTCATTCGAGGTTTTGCTTGTCTACACACATGCCCACTGCCAAGGTAAGATCATTTGCATACGTAGGTTTGACAACTGACTTATAATCCCAGATTTTTCATTACAACGATATTTCAAAATAACGAATTATTTTTGCGGTCCCCCGGGATTCGTTATATCGAGGTTTGACGATCGCTGCCATCTTGGTCTCATTCGAAAGACCAGCTTTTCCTTTTTAAATTTCACGCCATTGCAGCATGTTTGCACTTAATGGCTGAGAAGGAAAAGCACACCGAAAAGATGTCACAATGTGTGCCGCTGTTCTTTAGTTGGCGCACGACTGAACTGCGCCGACCGGTTCGCTGACGCTCTTCCTGTCATCTGCTGCGTGTCCACTGCCAGGCAGTGATGCCAACAGTAGGATTTAACCCTAGATCTAGGGCTTTTCATTGTCGTTTAGAGATCTAGCGTCATTTTTTTTTTTTTTTTTTTAGATTTAGAAATTTTTTTGTGCTTTGCAGTCATTTGGCTCTGTGCACCTCGATAAAAGGTGTAGAGTGTATAATGAATGCTCTCTATGAGCAAAAATTAAGATACTGTTGATTGCTGGCCTTTGCAGTCTTACATAAAACATGGGTGACGACTACCACACCTATGTAAGCAGTTAACAGTTCGTGCGGCTTTGATACATGCCAATGATGGCTGCTGCAGTGTTAAGCAAATATCAATGAAACATTGAGCCCTCTGCAGCACGTCTAGTTTAGCGCTCAATGCATACTTTTATTCCTCCATGTGTGCTGCCGGCTTTAGCAATGGCAACCCTTGGATGAGCAGCTGGTAAATGTTGAATGAAGTATGAAGAACGCTGTAGTTTGCGACGAAAAATGTTTCGTACATTAGAAAGCTGATTTCAAGTAAAAGAACGGCTACCAACAAATAAGAATACTAGCATGTGGTGTACTTCAAAAGCTGACTCCTACTATATTGGTGTGCTATATATTTTGCTTTTTTCTACTGAAAAGCTTGTGACGCATGCTATTAGAAAAATTTGACACTGATCCCTCTTAATGGCAAGAAAAGCTTTGCGTACGTTAATCCGCCCACAGGCTAACCATATGTTCATGCCTTGAGTAAGCGGAAAGCCGGAGTCAAACAGGCCCAAATTGGCCTTCTTGCCAGTCCCGGAGGGCACAACTTGTTGTTTAATTCCATGGGGAACATTTTAATGACTTAATAGTCAATAAAATTTAAATTTAAAAGCTGTGGACTTTTTTCAAGATCTAAATATTTTTTTCAGTGGTCATTCCAGGGATTCTGTGTTGACCTAAGTTGGCAACGCTGATGGCAGGGTGGTGGCACGTTTCGAGCTGCACGTCCGTGCTAATAGGAGCCACCGCTGTTGAAACGATGCTAGCGCACCGGTGGCAGAGATTAGTAAAACCGTTACAACCGATAACGAAACCGTTGGCTA
The DNA here is from genome assembly GCF_055883805.1 of Amblyomma maculatum. Classification (NCBI taxonomy): domain Eukaryota; kingdom Metazoa; phylum Arthropoda; class Arachnida; order Ixodida; family Ixodidae; genus Amblyomma; species Amblyomma maculatum. The sequence goes on along the minus strand of NC_139344.1, from coordinate 352,158,106 downwards.
TCTATCTAAGGTCAGTAACAGTTGCTACTTGAAGCCACTAAGATGGAACTTTCAGGAATGTTTTATTGTGCTTTCGTCAGGAGAGGTTTTTTTCTTCTTTTTTTTTTTGTATATTTCTTCTTGTGAATTTGTTAACTTAATTACAGTGAAAATGCAGTTATGCTGCAGTTTTGTCAGCTAAGGGCCTCTTTGTTGTGAATGCACATAATGCACTGTCATCATGACACTCATGTGCAAAACGCGTAGTTTTTTGTTCTTGTTTCCATTTTCATTTTTTTTTTTCAGTGATGATAATCGCAAAATAAACCAATTTAATGCACTAAATATCTTGGTATACTCTTTGGTGTAGTGGCATCATCACATGGTGTCTGCAAATACAATTGAACAAGAATTGCACAAAAGTGTATGCATACTATTTAGTGGGAAATCTAGTATTAATTTTATATACGATTTCAGATACCATTCCTACACACAAAAAGGACCGGCACGAAACTGGGTGGAGCTGTCATACCACTTTTGAGTACAACCCCGCTATAGTAAAAATTTGGGTACAGTAAAGTGAAACTTAAGTCCCAGTTCATTGTCCATAGGTGATTATACATTTTACCCCCTTTACAGTAAAGATATCTTTAATAAAAAATTGGTTATATTAAAGTGTCTGGCCGCGGCAACGACTTCCCACGAAATGACATCGCCACACGTGCACTACCAGAAAAGCAACGAGGGGCTGCAGGACCTTGGGACTTAGTAACGAAAGTTCCAAACGCAAATGAGCACTCTTTATGTAGTTACGCCGAGGTTGCTTGCGAAGATTGTGTAGAAGACTCAACGTAAAAAAATGAGCGTGTTACACAATGCAGCACGCAGTTTTTGGCCCAAATTTTAGCCTTAATCTTGTCTCCATACACCTTATGCGCTGCTTCGAGTGGAGGGGGTATTCTCGAGGAGGCCTTGTCGGAGGAAACGCCGAGGAGCATTCATGAATACGAATCGGCCCTGGAGTGGAGGAGCGGCTGTTTTTTCCACTCCACGGAGTGAAGGTGAAGCGTAGAGTCGAGGTGCATTTGTGAATACAGCTGTAAGAGTAACTATTTTCCAGGAGGTTATAAGCGATTTTCTAATGCCCCTACATTAATAATTTTCATGTCTTCTTCAGTAAACTGCACATTTTTTATTTTTCTGGAAATGCAAATTTTGGGCTTCCAGCAAATCCAACTACAGTAACACCTCGTTACAAGAGACATGGTTACAAGAGACACTCTGTTACTAAGGACAACTTTTGCAGGTCCCTAAAATAAATTCTTCACTATTTAGAAGAGACACAACCCCGGTGTGCTCACGCAATGCAGCTGACTCGTACCACCTTGAGTCGTAACAACTCGTATGTGCGGCAGCTTAGATTTCCCTATCTAAATTCTGTTCCATATGAGTGTTCTTTTTGCTGCAATATGTCAGGAACCGAGGAGTGCCTCGTCCCACTCGGAAGTAAAAATACCCCGTTGTTTCAGTAGCACAGGAACGTGATGACAGTGGCTGAAACAACGGGGACATTTTTACTTCCCAGTCAAGAGGAGGCACTCTTCTGTTCCTGACATATTGCAACAAAAAAACACTAATATGGAACAAAATATAGATAAGGAAATCTAAACTGCCACACATATGAGAGTTGGGAAGAATTTTTGGTTTGGTTACAAAAGACAGCTTTTTCGGGTCCCTTGAGTGTCTCTTGTAACAAGGTTTTACTGTAGTATGTCCTGGCACCTATGAAAGATAGGACCATAACTCTTATTTTGGCATGTAACTGGATGCTCAGAACATGCAATGTTGGGAGCAAATGTTTAATTAAGGCTCATAAGTTTTTTTAAATGCGCTAGATCTTGTTTGCACATTAGGCACTATATTTGTATTTCGAGCTTTAATATCTTTTGAGATCACTTATAGTGAAAAAATTGTAAAACTATTTTCAACATTCTTACTAGAATTGAACCATGAGCCAGTCGTGATCCTTTACAGTATGCTTCTTTTTTTCACTGTTCCTGATAACTACAGGGCGTTCATTAAATGCATCTTGAGAACTAATCAATCTATTATACGAACAATACAATTTGGCACTGAAAACATTTTTTTCTCTATAAGCAGTCTTCTGCTTGATTAAACCCCCCTAAGGGGGTACCAGTGAACACAAATACGCACTTCTGCAGATAAACACCTGTGCCTGGGGTCCCTCAAAGGAACAAAACAAGGAGCGCAAAGCCACACTAGTAGACTCACTTTATATTTGGTCCCGAGGAGCGCTCCTCTTGTGGTAACCCCTGCATACATGAAGACAAGAGCATTAGGTTACGGAGTCTTGATAAATTCCCAACCACAAACACACACACACACACAAGTTCAACAAAGGACATGTCAATACAAACACTGGGCTCGCTCCAAGAACTACCGTATAAACCGCATTATTAGTCGAATGAAATAATAAGTTGACCCCCTTACCTTGAAGTGAAAAAAAGAAAAAGAAAAAAAAAAGAAAGAAAAAAAGGTGGAGAAGTGCACATATTTACATCGGCTGTGTCCCTGCATCACCGGAGCTACGATCTCACTCCAAACTTCTTGCTGCTTGCCACCTCCTAGAGTGTGTCATCTAATTCCACCAAGCGCGTTCATTACGCAGCATTTCTTGAAAGGCTGCATGTGAACAGCTGATCTTGTCTGCGGCACCGCACGCCGAATTGTCGCTGAGAGAGCAGCCATGTTGCCATTCGCTTCGGCGAGCATCACTTTTTCTGGAAAGCCACTGTAAACTGCCTCCACATGCCATTATTCATCGCAAAAGACGCATTTTATACTCTCATAGGTCGAACGAAAGAGCGTACGCAAAAATAAATGTTCTTGGTACAAAAAAACAAAACGCCAGCAACTGCAGGATGTCGATACGGTTTTCGCTGTCCGTTCACAAGCAGGCACATCACTTGCTGCCAAACTGTGCCTCAAATTCTGCTATACACCGCTATATAAGATGAGGGGTGACTTTAGCTTGCTTATTTGAGAAAAAATCTCTACCTAATTTCGGTTTATACAGTAGTGCACATTCTTAGTTCGACATGCGCTATACTCCGTTTCATATATCAGGTGCAACACAGCGAAAGCCATGCGAGAAAAAAAAAAAGGAGGCGTATCACTACGCACTCCTTTTGTGGCCGAGTGGTTCCTGCGGAAACAGGCTCTATTCCGAGCATACACGTTTGCAATAACTTGCTTCGCGTGCCTAGACATCTTCGCAGTGCGGATCATGTAGAAAAAATGCGTGCCGAAAAACCATTTTCTCAAAAAGAGATGCGCAGCGCGGAGGGCACAGCCAGCAAGGTTGTGGGGCAGCGAAAACGCGACATGAACGAAAACGACATAAAAAACATAAAAATTCACCGAATCCGATCCTTTCTCCCTAAAAAGGGTGCTCTTTATGAAGTTGATGGCAAATGTAAGATGTATTAAGCTTGCAGACAAAATAACTATTATTTCCTCTCGTCAAGAGCAGGCACTATTTTTCATCGCGGATGCGGAGAGCGTAAACAAGAGCTGTAGCTTTGGCAGCGTAGCACTTGATGTATGAAACGGAGTATAGATCAGGGCTCCTCAAGCTAGCCAAGTTCCTTAGAATGCTTTGTGGGTTCGTATTGAGAACACTTCAACCCTACTTCCTCACCCAAATGGGGCAGCATACTTGCAACTGTCCACGTGCAGCAGCCTCGGCAATGTGTGTCCCGTACACAATGAATGCCACCTTCTGAGCATCCTCTTTGCCTCGCACGCTCTTCTAAAAGTAACCCCTGTAAGTGCATCCTCATCCGAAAGCCGAATTAGGTGACGTTCCTATTTGCACACATTATATCGGCGCGAGAAAGGGCTGGCAACTGCTGAAAAACGAGTGGCCAAGACACACGAGTGAGTCAGCATGGACAACAAGCTCGAGGCAAGGGGAGGCGAGCCTGGCCCTAAAAAGGCAACATTACAGCAACGACAAAGACACCCTTGGCAAGGCAGCTGAGTGGCAGCACTTGAGCATGCAATGGTGGGCGACAAAAGGCAACTAAAAGAGAGTAGGAAAAACTAGGGAAGCACCACGGCCACAGCAAGCAAGGAACCAAGGCAGACTGAGGGCAAGGATGAGCCAATCGGCTGGACACAGGCAGCATCATGAGCCAAACCACAGCCCGAGAAGACAACAACCTGCAGCTTCCCAGCAAACCTTCGGACCTCATGCAAACCAAAGATTGAGTGAGTCCGGTACATGACCAGTAGCCAAGACTACCAAGACTATGCAACCAACCACTGCATTTCTCACAGGCAATTGCTATAGGATGCTATAGGACAAATGGGATGCTAGATGATGCTTAAGGATAAAATGGGACGCTAAAGGATGCTATAGGGTGCTATAGGGCAATGAAATGGGATGATATAAGGGTGCTATAGGATATATATAGGTTTTAAAATAAGCAACTCTGTACAACTGCTACTCCTGGTCACCAAGGTGTGCAATGTGCAGAGTGCATATGTGCATAGGTGCAGGAAAAAGGGTGCCCCACCTGTTCAGAGGAAGACACCACCGAGGTGCCACAGCCCGCTGACGCGGCCACCGAGGAGCGCGTGGTTCGTGTCACGATGGTGGACCCTGGTACGGTGTGGATCACCACGTGCGTGACAGTGGCTGAGCCGCATTGAGTCGCTGGCGGAGTTGTTGATGTCACTGTGGCCTCACCTGACCGCTGTGGATGCAGCACACGTCAAGGTTGGAAAAATGCGCGGTGCACCAACTGCTGACGACTCGAGTGCGCCAAGAGTGTGCGGCCCTCGGCAGCGCACAATCAGTGTCCCTTCATGCTTTTCAAACTGTGCCAGAAAGTGTTTAATGCTACCACGCCTGGTTCTCGTGCTTTCGAGTCTTGTCGATAAAAGCTACGACTTGAAACATATAAACCTGAACTCCACTCTGCTGAGCTTTGCAGGTCCTTCCCACTGCTTTTTACTCATGACAAAAGAAATACTCCACAGCGACAGACCTAGAGTGCTACAAAAATGCAACGACAGTCGTGGAGACCAAAAGATGGAATCCATGAGACAAAAACGTGAGAAAAGAGCGCCTCCGAATGCACCGCATTCCCTCAGTACCTCGTGAGCGATGGCGTAGAAACCACCGCAGATGCCGAGCCTGTCACTTTTCCATGTGACTGCGTGCTCTTTGTTGACCACATAAGTGGAAGCGAAGAGCGTACTATTACTGTCAGTGTCGAATGGTAAATAGCCGAGCCTATCCAAGCTAGTCATCCAAATAACTCTATTTCAATCTAAGGTCGCGCCTTTGAAGGCTGCGAAGAACAGGTTGATTGTGACAATGATGCACGTTCGCATCTATACTGTGACGGTTCTTGAGCAAAGTCAGAGATATCGTGCAGGTATAGTCTTACCTCATTGTAATAAAGGAGGGGTATCGCATCAAAATTTGTTCATTTTATCTGATATTCATCTGCATGTAAACCCAAACAAAAGGCGCTATAATATAGACAATTAAAGGGTGCAAAAACACGCAACTTATGTATTCTGTCATCCCCACTACCTCACTACTGGCATCTGTGCAGGAAAGAGCTGATCAACGACGTTTTGGTTCTTCAGACTGGGCGCCACAGCGCCACAGCTACGCTGCCATCAGCAGTGCCGAAGTCCTCAAGAGGAACATTCGAAAATACCAAACGATGAGGTGGATTTTTAACTTTCTGCCTTAAGTTCAAGATTGTTGAAGCAGTGCTAGGTGCAACACCAAAGTCCTTGGCAACGCCCTGTTTCCTGTACACGCCCTCGACTGTTCCAGAAACCTTGATTCTTGTCTCAAGCAAAACCAATTTGCGCTTCTGCACTGCTATTTTTGCGACAAAGTCAATGGACTGACGGATAGCAGCGCCCGGGTCAATGGAAGTGGCGCCAGGGTCGCTCAGCGCATTGAAGGCATTGCTCGATCACGTGCCCGTCAGCTGTTCATGCTAGTTTTTATTGTTAAACCAAGATGATGCTAATTTTTGTTGCTCGTAGCGCAGGTGTTTTAGACACGCTTGTTGAAGTTTCTTCCGACTCCTTTATGCATCTTTAGCCATGTGAGTGCAAAAAACTGCTCTGTAAAAAGCGATCGAGTGTAAATTTTTTTTTTCGTTAAAAAAAAAAAAAAAAAAAAAGAAAAAAGAAAAATAGAACTCCTGTCGAAATAAAGCATGGACCATCCAATCTTTGATTTTACTTCGTTTTGGACACTACATCCATGTTCCTTACAACGAGGTTTGGCTGTGATTGGAGTCCAAGAAAACGGCTAGAGACTGTATACTACATCGCGCCCCGCTGAAATGTGACCATTTCAGAATCGCTGGCGCCAGTCTCACGGGATGTGGTATGTGAAAGCTTCAGTGTTTCCTGTGACCATGCTACAACCAGGCTGCCTTCCCTTTTGATGTTTGATGCAATAATGTGAAACAGTCTTCAGTGCACGACTTCCCAGTTTCGTTACGCCACCCCCCCATGGCTATGTTTTTCAGCAGGCCAGCCCACACGTAGAATCATAAAGTTGAAACTGTGGCACTTAAGTGATAATCTGACGTCAGTCTTCAGAACCATATAGTAGCGTGCATACATGCACGGCATCTTCAGTCTTTCAGTACTTTCAGTAATTAGCACAGTTTTCCCCTCGTCCCACCCCCACTCAAGCTTCCAGACCATTAACAGGCACAGTCACACGAGTCGACTTATTACAGGTGTGTGAATGCCAAACCTTGAAACTGCCCAGGTTCTAATGTGATCCCTGCAGCTACAGAAGACAGGCTATGCTTAATATTTTCTTCGTTCCCCTCCGCAAAATAAGCAGCATAGAGACACGCAGGAGAGGCTTCGTACCTGTGCAGCAGACGAGCAGTATCCGGATGGTTGTGCCAGAATCTGAAGCAGAGAAGTGCAGAGCAACGTTTAGAGAAAATCTAAATTACCCAGGCGAACAGTGCACTATCGTAAAGCTAGAATAGAAACTAAGTAAAATCTCATTATGAAAAAGCACTGGACAAGGGTAGAGGGGGCCCAGACGAAGACAAGTCCACTTGTCACAACGTTGGCTCGACCTGCGAACTGAAGCTTTCCCCCCTTTACCCTTATTCAGTGCTCCTTCATACCAACACAGCTGATTCAACACAGCTGACTTGTACGAACTCGTATGTGTGGCAGAGCACTTTTTTAAAATTACAAATATTAGCAATGTTATCGCAGTTCAAAGTTCACTGTTCCAAATGTCGGTACCCTACTGTCTGATCTAGAGAAAAACTGAAGAAGTTTTGAAACGTAAATTGCAAAATCTGTTCCTAACACTATGTGCTTTGCATTTTTAGCTACATGTCACAACAAAAATTATGGTTCTACCTCCACTAGGCAAGAAGTCAAGAATCGGTGTTTTGAGAAAACAAGAAAAAAAGATTAACTATATTTCAATCAAAAGTGTAGAAAAAAATATTTCAATATTTTGCAATGTAGGTGACTAAAAGACACCAGGAATGTAGTCAGACTGACTATGGACACCCAAACGGTGCTTTTTCAATGCGTGCTGCATGTCCGCAGTGGTCTTGCACTTTTTTTGCAGATGCCACTGCTCGGCAGTGGTCTTTCTCCGCCATGCGCTTCATGCTTGAAGTCCCAGGGTTGAGGTGCAGCTCTTTCAATACTGTTGTAGGGATGCTCTTGCAGCCAGCAATAAATCGCATAACAGCCTCAGCCACAGCAGCTTCCACAACAGGTGCTCGTAAATGGCCAACAAGGCCTCACAGACGTGCTGAGGCAGATTGTAGCGCTGCTTAGGGGCTATCTCACGCTTAGCTCTCGCTGTATTTTGCCGGCACTATGAGCTCGGTCCTGGTTTGGTTTTGGGGGCTAACGTCCCAAAGCAACTCAGGCTATGAGAGACGCCATAGTGGAGGGCTCTGGAAATTTCAACCACCTGAGTTCTTTAACGTGGGCAGTGGCTGTGGTCTGACACCGAGTCATTTGATGTTATGTGGTGAAAAGTGGCCATCACTGCCCTCTTCATTCCCTGCACATCACCCTTGTGAGTCTTCATAGTAGCTCATTAAAACTTCGCAACTAGGTCCGCAGTTAGTTCGCCTTTACCACCAAGGCTCTCCAAACCAAGGCCATTATGTTTTGCAATGAGGTTGGTACAGTCGTCTTTCTCAACTGAAATGTACCCATGCACCCGGGCTTCCTGCAGCGCAAGGAAAGTGCAGCTGTCACCATCTGAGAGTAGGGAGGTGTATCTCAGGTTGTGCCATTGCAGTGATTGCAGTGAAAACAAAAAAGGAAAAGAACTCTGCTAAAAGGTGGTAAACATTACCATACAGTTCCTTAACTGTGAGGACAGTTCACTGCACAAGAAGTAAACAGCACATAATGAGTGCATGGATCTAGTCCACAAGAGGAGTCACACTGAGGCAAGAGGAACACGCACTAGTCCCAGAATAGAGCACACCTAGTAAATTAAGAGAGGAATGATTGGTATTCGGCAGCTAACAGCTACCATTACTCTAGGCTGGTGGAGTACCTCTGAAAATGGAGTGTTTACTGTGCCTGCTCTGTACTTCCTCTCAGAAGTCTCCTTATGAGCAGATTTAGACAGAAATAAGAAAACTGAAATATGTGGCAAAGAATGCTCTGTGGCTACCGCTTGCATGAGCAATATTGTACCATGCCATTCAGGCTTGAGGAGGGATATCTAGAGGTTAGCTTGGACTGCTTTAACCTGATGTATCTGACTGACACTGGTCATTGCATATTTGCACGCTAAGAAAAAAATGTACCAATGAGGTTTTACTGCACAGTAAATAAACTCTTGATAGTTCGACCTTCAAAAGACCAGAAAAAATGAATAAATTAACAAAATGCTAACACTATGAAATGGGTTTGAAAAAAGTGCTCAAAACCACTTGCATCACAATGACTTTACCTGATGAACACCGGTACGAGCTTGTCTGCATTTGATATCAAGATGAAGTGAGAATGCTTTTTTTTTTCCCGGCTTCAAGTGCCTTGCTTTGTCACTGTTGGGAAATTTTCAGTGCATGCATTGGAAAATTCTGGATATGAATTTTTCGAATAAAATTCAGATAACAACCACATTTGATTCTTCTTTGAAATTTCGAATATTCGGGAACCCCTACTTGCAACCAATTAGGGTGATACCTCACTGTGCATTCGTAGCAGCCACCCCCTTCCCTCTGACATCACCTCAGCTTTTTGGGAGCCCCAACAGAGGAAAATTTAGGAGTATGATTCAATTACAGTGAAACCTCATTAATATGTACCCACTTGCCAAGTAGTTGCGGTTAAAACGTAGTTTTGAAGATTTCCCAGCTGAGCCGCTATTGAAACCCATGTATTGGTTGACCGCTTAAGACGTAGTGGCTTGTGAAGTGCCTACCTGTTAATACGCACCTTTCGTCGCAGTTCAACTGACGCAGTGCTACGACACAAAACGTTTCACCTTTCCAGAAAGCATTATGAACGTGTGGACTGCCGGCGATACAACTATAGTGTACTAGAAAGTATTCTAGAGAAAGTACGCGATTATTTTGACTATGTTCCAACGAACGCTGTTCGCCGCGGTGATGTCCGTGTCAATAGGCAGCCGCTTCAATATCATTGGTAGCCCTATCGCAGTAACCAGCACAGACACCCCAACCCGCCCATGTGGCTTCGCACTACGCATGCAGTTGTAACGTAGCTATCCTATCTTCCTTTCTTTGCTTTGTGGATGTGGTGCGCAACAGGTGATTGCATCGTCTGTATTGAGCTGTGGTGATTTGCAAAGTGGATGTTGCGTGTGTGTGTGAACGGGCGGCACTTTGTTGCCGCTGTTGCCCCTCCCCAAAGCGATGAGGATATCTAGAATGAGGACAGTGGCGATGGCCTCGAAAGAGCCGATTCAGGCCCTACTGTGACGGAAGCCGCTCAGGCATTAAAGGCCCGTTCACACTTGCGACTCGCAGCGGTCGCGCAACCGTTTTTGTCGAAAAGCGACAGTCGTGGGCCGTTCAGGCACTGCTCGATTTTCCAGCTGCGCGACTGCTGGTCGCAAACTGTTAATCCAATCAGCGGCTCAGCTGACGTGAGCGTAAGTTAGCTTTACTCTATGTGGCGAACAGTCAAGGTAGACACGATGTGGAAAGCAATCCGCAAGTCGCATTCGCAAGTGTGAACATTGGTTGCTCTCCGGTCGCATTCGACTGCCGGTCGCGCGTCCTTCACAAGTTGCATGTGTGAATAGACCTTAACTGTTATGAGAGCGTTCGCTCAGAAGTTGGGCCTTATTGGGCCTTAAAGTTTGCTCGTGGTCTTGCTGATTTTGACACTGCTGATGTCGCCACGCGACCACGGCGGCGGCAACTGAAAATGCCCGACTTCTGGGTCGGCAGGACGGAAATAAAGTGCACGTATGTGTATTCACGGGAAATTTACAGTGCCTGGCTTTTTCTTCACTTTTGAAGGGTGAGTAATGGTCAATTTTTTAAAATCGGTTAAGGGGGGACGCGACCTTTGAAAACCGAAAAATCGCGAAAAAGTCGATTTTTGGAAGATTATTTATTCCGGTAGTATGTCTTATAAACTATAATTTCTGTAATTATCAATGTCCAACTCGCCGTAGAAATACTCGAAATTAATTATTTAACAAGCGGCGGCAGCCGCGGAGCAGCGAGCAAGCGCCGAAAATTCCCAAACTTCGCGCGCGCACCATTCCTCTCTCGCCGAACTGAGCGCCGCCATCTTGGTCTTGTTTTGTTTGTGAATTCTTGCGCTTTCTTCTGCCACCCTCGGCGGCGGCGACGGCGGCGCGGTCGAGGCGTGACTTGATACCGATTGAGAGCCTCGTGGCGGCTTTCAAGTTTCCCGCGCTCGAATTCAAGGCTGCGATTGGGCAAAGCGCGCGCTCCGTGAGAACGCGAGGGATCGGGCGACTACTATTGGCTGCTGCGGCCGCTGACGCGTCGGTCTCCGCCTCCCCGCGTAATCTGCTACGGCTCTTTGTTTGCTGTTGTTGTTGGCTTCGCCATTTTTGCGATCGCCGGATTTACGATCTCTCGTCGTGCCCTCTGAATGGTTTCGTGCAACGTGTTAAACGTTGCGTGGTCGCTCACGATGCCTCGAGCTGCGACACGCATTCAGTGCAGACTTGGCTAGCTTTTTTTTTTTGCATTACGGCGCTTATGCCGCGGAAGATAACCCGGGAAGTCGCTTGTCGCGTTTCGGCCGCTCCTCGTTCCTCTGGCGAGATGCCGCGATAGATAAACTGGGAAACCGCTTGCTGCGTCTGCGCCGCCCACCATGCTAGGGCGAAATGCCGCAGGGGAATCGGGAATGCCGATTGTCGCGGCTTGCAGAGCTCAGGATCGACGGATTTATACATGTGGAAAGTGGTCCGCGGCACCAAGGCGTTCGCTGTAGCCGATCGGCTAGTCGCACAGATGTTCGCTGCAGCCGAGATCGACGGAGCGCCATAGTCCTAATGTATATTTTGACGGCCGCACCGGACTTGTTCGTGATAATTGCGAGTGTTCGTCTTAAGTGGGGCCGTTATAAGTGGGCTCGACTGTACCTGAATAAATTTTTGAGGGCAAGGCAAGCCCATGTATTCAAAATATTATGTCTGGAATTTGCCATAATTAATTTGGTTAATCAACATAGGTCTAATTGATAACAAAAAATCCAATTCTATGCTATTTTTCAACAAGAAAATTTGGAAAAAGGGCTTTGTCTTGCCCTGAGAAACCTATCTAGGAATCAGCATGACAAATTGCACAATGCCAGCGCCTTTCACAATTTCTCCAGGCTTGATATAAAGGACCTACTCGAACCAGTTTGATATGCTTCTGTAACTTGAGAACTAGCGTGCACAATTCTATGAAACTTGGTGGTATTTCATTTGTTAATGTCATGAGCCTATCTTGAAAATTTCATCATGATAACTTGAGAAACAAAAAAGTTATTGTTCTCTCAACCTTTGAGAGCCGTTTTCTCAAAATCAATTTTTTGCACGGTGTGGCTGCTAGGGAAAGTCATAGCTCAAGAACCGCTTATTGGATTTTCATGAGGTTTTTTTTGTTATATACCTAAGGAAAATTCTGAGGGCAAGACAATTCGTTTTTTTCAAAATATTTCGTGTGTATTTAGGGGCAGTCAATTAAAATATTGTTAAGTCAGGTGTAAATTTGAACACTAAATTTGGGGCTGTACTAAAATTTTTCAGAGAGGAAATTTGGAAAAAGGGAATTGTCTTGCCCTGGGGAAACTATCCAGGAATGATTATAACAAATTTCACACTGCTAGCACATTTTGCAAATTCTCCAGGCCCGCCCCTAGGGACCTATGTAAACTATCTTGATATACTCCTCTAACTTGAGAACCGATGAGCCCAGCTCCATGAAACTTGGTAGTTCTTCAAATGTGTGTACTATGAGCATACCCTGAAAATTTCATTCAGATACCTCAAGAAATAAAAAAGTTGGTGTTCAAGGGTAGCCTCCCCCCTTAAGGTGTACTGCCGGATAGTACAGTTGAATCCCGCCACAACGAATACCGCCACAACGAAATTTCCGCGACAACGAATAATTTTTTATTCCCCGCGAGTATCCTATAAGAATTAATGGCCTAAATTTCTCTGCACAACGAACCATTTTTGCAGAGCGTTTCCGCTTCAACGAAATTTTCGCGTTCAAAATCGAAACCGAAACTAGTTTTATTGGCGAGAAGTCCAAGTCAAATACAAAGCCACATTAAGCATGAAATCACGTGATTGCAGTTCCGCCATTTTGGCTTTGTGTCGTGGTCGCGTTGTTCACTCGCTGCCTTTCTCTTCGACAACGACGAGTTTTCATCCGCAGGACACGATGGCAACGCAAGTGAAAAAACGCAAAACTCTTTCCCTTGAGCAAAAAGCTCAAATAATCGCCCAAGCAGAAAGCGGAAGGAAGAAAGCGGCAATTGCTGAAGACTTCGGAATTCCTGCAAGTTCGCTGTCAACGATTCTAGGCAATAAGGACAGCGTGAGAATGGCACTTGCTTCAGGCACATCCTCGAAGCACAAAAAGGTGACGCGGCCCCTCCATGAAGAGTTGGACAAAGCAGTGCATGCGTGGTTTGTGGAAGCACGAGCCAGCAACGTCCCCCTGTCCGGAAGCATCGTCCAGCAGAAAGCCTTGAACTATGCATGCCTACTTGGCATTGATGATTTTAAAGCCAGCATTGGCTGGCTAAACCGTTTCAAGGCCCGCCATAACATCGTTGGAAAAGTGTTGTGCGGCGAGTCAATGTCAGCAGACGTGGACGGAACAGCTGCTTGGAAGGCGAGTAACATGGCCGGAATTTTAAGCAACTTCGCGCCTGCAGACATTTACAACGCCGACGAGACCGGGCTATTCTACGAGATGTTGCCGGCTAGGACGCTCGACTTCAAGGAGCAGCGCTGTCACGGCGGCAAACACAGCAAAAAACGCATCACAGCGCTGCTTTGCACAAACATGGATGGCTCGGACAAGCGTCCGCCGTTAGTCATAGGCAAAAGTGCCAAGCCGCGCTGTTTTAAGGGAACTCGAAGCCTACCTGTGCAGTACAAGGCGAACAACAAGTCATGGATGACCCGCGCTATTTTCACCGAGTGGATGATGGCATTCGACCGCGACATGAAGCGGCAGGGCCGTAAAGTTTGCTTGCTTTTGGACAATTGTTCAGCGCATCACTCCGACGAAGTCAAGCTCACTAACACGGAGCTGAGGTTTTTCCCTCCCAATTGCACGTCTGTCTTACAGCCTCTCGATCAGGGCGTGATTCTTAGCCTGAAGCGCGCTTACCGCGGGAGGTTAATTCAGCGGCTGCTTTTTAACACTGAAACCGGCCGAGACACGAAGGTGGACTTGTACGTGGCACTGCAGATTATGTCTGCTGCCTGGAGCACACTGGGGCGCTCAGTAATTGTGAACTGTTTCAGGCACGCCGGATTTGCCGAAGGTCGACCCGTACACTCTGCTGGCCTAACACCAGGCGTTACAGACGACGACGAAGAGGCGTCACCGGCTCCGGGGATCGCGGCCGCCTGGAAAACGCTGGGAGAAATAGGAACCGTGCCGCCTAATCTCGAGCTCGACGAATACATCGGCGCTGACGCTTGTGTTGTTGTTCACGAAGATGTGAGTGATGAGAAGATCATAAAAGCTGCCCGGAATGATAAGGACTCTTCCGATGAAGAAGACGACGACGTACAGGAAGCGCCGGCTGCGGCAACCGCCGTACAGGTGATGGACGCTTTTGATGTCATCAGGAATTTCGTTGCTGTCCGAGACGACGATGTTGCAATGGGTTTGCTGACCGAGTGCGAAAATCGCGTGACGGCGTTGCTCGCCGTGAAGCGTAAGCAAACCAAGCTTACAGATTTTTGGCATTAAACGCCTTTGCTGCTGCTTGGGCAATTCTTTCTGCGTTTCACGTCAAATTTTTGCGATAACGAAGTTCCGCGAGAACGAATTTTTTTTCGTGCACCGTGAATTTCGTTATAGCGGGATTCAACTGTACAGTGAAATCTCGTTACTATGAACACCACACTAACAAACTTTTCAAATTAACGAATTTTTAAAGAATCCCCGGCAGATTTGCTATGTTTTCAATGTTAAACTATTTCAGAATAACGAACATATTTTATTTCTTCTTCTATAATTTTGGAACATCAGTATTACGAATTCAGCTAAAATTACCAGCTCCGCAGCTTGGAACTCTCGCGTGAAACGAAACAGAAACCGCCGATCCTGTGTGTATGGTCCGTGGGCTGTAGCTATCATCATCAGGACATCTAGGACCAGCTCCTAGCGCCACCATGAAGCTATGGTTTATTACGCAGTAGCCAGCAGGCCTAGCTGCCTGCGTTTTTTTCTTCCTGTGTTGGGTGCCATACGCGGCTCGGTCGTTCGTGCGCTCGCGCGTGTGGGACGGTATTTTTATTTTTTTTTGCCACAGATTATCTTATCGCGAAGTTTGTGCGAGATTGGCGATGATATTAGCCAGCGAAGTGCCAAGAAGATATGAACGTAGCTGCTTTCACTGCAAGAAATCGACGCAGGGAAAAAGCGATTCGGCTTCTACCGACAGCTAACATTGCCCCATCGATTTCCGCGATCATTTGGAAGACTGAGACAAGATTTTCAGAGTCCAGGGAGCATTGAAAATGGGGTCAACGAGAACTTTGATGTTTTTTTTTTTTTTTTGCACATGGACGAAGTCCGTACTTTCATCGCTCCGTGCAATCACGCACGCAATGAGGTGTTCCGGAAAGTGGAAGGTGTATGTGCTGTAGTGGTGTAATGTAGTGAGCGGTCGTGTTTGCTGCGCACAGCAGAAGAAAATATTTGATTTCTTCAAATAAATCAGCTTTGGAGTTAGTGCAACATTTTCACTTGAGGTTTTGCTCGTCTACACACGTGCCTACTGCCAAGGTACGTCATTTTCATACTTAGGTTCGACCACTGGCTTATAATCGCAGATTTTTCATTACAACGATATTTCAAAATAACGAACAATTTTTTGCGGTCCCGCGGGATTCGTTATATCGAGATTTGACTGTACATACTTTTGCTGCGTCCCCGCGAACTACATATTAACGGGGTTTTACTGTACTGCATTTTTTATATGAAGGCAGCCAAGGCATAGAAATTGCATTTCTCAAGTGCTTGTGCCCAAAATTCTGGCCAACTTTCTACCAGCCAAACTCTATCCAAGCGGTGTCACCATGCCACCCCGTGAGCAATGCGATCGTGCACCAAGTGGCGCAATCTTGAAAATGATACACGGTATGCTTTTAAGAAATGAGTGATGCCCAAAGGCACAGCCCACCGCAGGTGACGGGGAAGACTTGATGAGGATCTCGTTGGCCTGCGTCTGTTTGATTTCCTGCAGCAGAGGGCCAGGAAACACATGCCGCAGGAAGCTCTTCTGGTCATCCGAGAATGGCGGCTCGGGTAGGAAGGTGATCCGCTTCTGGTTCTCCTCTGCATCGTGCATCATAAAAAAAAAAAAAAAAAAAAAAAAAAAAGAAAAGAAAAAGAAAAAAGTGAGTGAGCAAGTTTGCAACGCAGAACTTGCTCTGAAGGTACTAGTCCCGAAAACTGGCACCGCTCTCACCGGTCCCGCTGGGGTCAAAGTACCCCGGCTGCTTGCGGTTCATGCCCAGCCTGGCGCGCACCTCGACCGAGCACTCACGGCTGGTGGATATGAAAAGCACCGCCATGAAGCGAGACAGGTGGCCCAGCACTTGCACGACGTCAGTGTTGGAGAGGTGCAGAAGCACCGCTGGACCCTCTGCAGAGTAGAGCGATGCGTGGTGGTGGTGTTGCACAGTAAAAAGCCTGCCACAGTGGAATTTGGCTACAGACAGCGAGGTTGAGGGACCAAATTTCAACAGCCCCATCCACATTACAACGTAAGCAAAACCCATAAGAAGACAATGTACTGTGTTACATCAGTGCATATTACAGGGACATTGAAGATCAACTGGGACTGGCCCACATTAACAGGGTACCACATTCTAACCACTGAGGGGGCCACTCTCGTAGAAGACGGTTCTTGAAAGCTAGGAAAAAGACCAAAAAGCAAAATACAGGCATGCAGCTACCCAGTTTTTCAGTGCAGATGGCAGATGCTATGCCTTACACCTCCCCTATTCAAAGTGGTGGACGCATTATTCGGTGCAGACATCTCGAGTTTGAAGCAAATGGCAAAAAAAATTCTTAAAGGGACAATCTACTGCTGGAAATGAGCAAACTCTTGTTAATTTGACCTTCAAAGGACTGGGGAAACCGCTTGAATTAACTGAAGGTTCGAATCATCGAATGGCCTGAAAACGGTTTGCATTGGAGCAATTTCATCTAATGAATGTGTATGATGTCTGCATTTAAGATGAAACCCAAGAGAGAACGGTGACTTTTCCTGGCTTCATTACTTTGCGCACACTCGTGGGAACGTTGAAGAACGGCTCCAAAATCTATTACAGTAAAAGCTCGTTAATTCGAACTTCACGGGACCGGGAAAAAAGTTCGAATTATCCGATGTTCGAATTATCGAATGGCCTCAAAAAAACTGACAAGAACCATCTGCATTACCGTAAATTTACCGTATTAACTTGGGTAAACAACCCACTCGCATAATGAACCCGCTTACCCGCGATTTTCACCTTAGAATTCGAAAAAAAAAAAAAAGCCGTCAGTTGTTAACGCATCCCTCTGTTCCGCGCCGTCACGGAAAAGAAAAAAAAAAAGAAAAGGGCTCCAGCCGTTAACGCGTCCCTCCGTTTCGCCGCGTCCCTGCGTTTCGTTTCGCGTCATCACGGTCCACAACACATCTTGGCAGTGCGCCAAGATGCTGCTCAGTGATAACATAGCGATGTTTTCTTTTTATGTTGGCTCTAGCAAGGGGGGAAAGCGAGCGAACTTGGCAGGGTGCCAGCACTTGTCCGGTTGTGCAAACCTCATTTTCAATACGTTCGCGTTATGCTGTAGGCGATCGGGGCGGGCGCTGTCTACTACCACATGCGATAGCAGCAAACGCCTCTTGAAGCAAGCGGACGATGCTAAAAGCCGCCGTCATGACCGCGGCCCGACCACCGCCTGTGTTCGTTGAGAGCCGACGGATGAAAAAGTGAACGACTCTCGAAAAAAAAAAAAAAAAAAAAGCGCGCAACCCGTAGCGCCCATCCGAAGTCATAGCTTCTTGTGGGAGTTTGCTGGGACTGCGCCGACAGTGCTTATGCGCATTTCCGAATTAACAGGGCTCGATTAACGAGTATTTAATTGCGAGTTTCGGATGTTGTACGGAAGAGAGTACGCAGCCGCGGCCGCCAACCCCTACCCTCCGGCGCCGCCGCGCCGGTCATGGCGCCATTTAGGCTTTACCCACTCATCCATGGTTCTATCTGGTTTCATCTGTCTCTGTTTTGGAAGCGCACAGCCTCTAACCACGCCGTTCTTTCTCTGAGGGATTTTATTTTATTTTTATTTTTTTTTTTTTGCCACGTGCTGTGCGTCAAGCCGCCTATATGCGGCGGCGCGTAGTTCGAATTATCCGTTGCGGAACCGACTGAGTTTGAATTAGCGGGCTTTTTTGTGCACAGATCTCTATGGAGCTTGGCCGGACCAAGTAGTGCAGTTCGAATTATCCGAAAATTCGAATTATCGAGGTTCGAATTAACGAGCTTTCACTGTATTTGAATTAATGAGTGTCTGGCACTGCATACTTACTTACGCGTCGGCCGAGACCATGCTCCTAGTTCGAATCATCTGAATTTCCGAACCAACAAGGACGAAATTAACAATATTTTACTGTCTAAAAATATTGACATAATCTGGTAGATCTCACCCTTTGGTTGGCAGTATTAACGAGGGAAGAACCCGCAGTTTAGGCAGGAATTAATATTGTTACGGGTGTGAGTTTATGATTTATAAAATATGCGAGGCATGCATGAAAGCCAGGAATAGTTAGAGTAAGGCTTGTATCAGAACCAGTCCTCGCGCATTCACCTCGTCCTTCTCTGCGCAACGCCGCGCGACGCAGCGTCATTGGCTTAACAGTTGTCCCTGGGGCAGATGAAGCTCGTCCTCGATCAATTCAAGATTTGGAATGGCAGCGTTTCATTCGTGCCACATGAGCCAGCTGAATCTTCCGTGAGCAGCGATTTGTCGATGCTGCTTGTGCTTATGATAACGTAGGTTACTTCACTCAGCCGACTTAAAACAACAAAGGGTCCGGCATATTGCCGCAAGACCTTTTGGTACAGTCCAAAGCATCACAATGGCGTCCAAAGCCAAACCAAATCTCCGGGTTCATATGTTTGGTTTGTGGGGTTTAACATCGTAGTGGAGGACTCTGGAAATTTTAACCACCTGGGGGTCTTTAACGTGCACAGACATAGCACAGCATACGGGTGCCTTGCTTTTCGCCTCCCCTGAAAAGTGGCCGCCGAGGCCGAGATTCGATCCCGAATCCTTGGGAACAGTAGTCGAGCGCCGTAACCACGTCACCCCAGCGGGGTGCCTGAGTTGATTCGGGGGTTTGTCTGAGGGTGATAGGGAGTAGAATGATGGTGTTCGGAGCCACAGAGAAACAAAAGTTCTTCCACGATATCTACAGTAAGCTGTCGAACGTGGTCAATTATGATTACTCGGGATGCGCCGTGGCGAAGAACAATTTGGTGTAGTAAAAAGTTTGACACGGCTGATTTGGCAGAAACTAGCGCAGACGTCTCCACATATCGGGTGGGATAGTCGACAGCTATGATAATCCAGCGGCGACCGTCAGACGATTTGGGGAAAGGACCAATCAGATCAATCCCAATTTTTTCAAAAGGCAATCTAGGGAGATGGCGTGGTGCTTCGTTTCAGACGTTGGCAATGGACACAACTTGCTATATAGCGCTCTGTTGCCGTGTACAACCTTGGCCAATAAAATTTTGTCGGACTTACAAAAGAGTGTGGGCAAAGCCTAAATAATCTGAAGTGATGTCGTGCACCGCATGTAGGATGGCGCCGTGAAGAGAAGCCAGGATGACAAGTGGCAGACGGGCACCATCAGCTGTGTGCATAATGATCGCACTTTTTTTCACGGAAAATTGATGCTAAGTTGGGGGTACGATAATTATGCAGGGAAAATTTTTGAGCCGCTAAAAGCAAATTTAAAGAGGTGTGAATCGGGATTCTTAGGCAAGCTATTGTAAATATAGCCAAAACATTACTTTCAAGAAGAACTTACCCTTGTTGTAGAAGTACAGGGTCGCCAAAAACACAAGTTGCTAAAGCACGTTATTTGCCGCACGCAGCCTCATCCCTCCCCGCGTTTCGTGGTATAATGCTCCCAGCAGTCCATACCGTTCTGCTCTTGATCAGAGACTTGTCTTGTGGGTTGGTGCTAATGAAACGGTCTCAGGAAGGAATAAATGTATATCAGTCCATAAGTCCATTCGCCACTGCAATTCTCTCTGCCCGCTCGATTCGCCAGCACTGTTCGGTCTGCTCAGTGCAGGACAAGGCATCTTCCGAAGTATATCTTCCATTGAAGTATATGGTAAAGCCAAAATGGCGATGTGACCGGTTGGCAGCCATTGTGATGGCTTCGGCTGCCTGCTGCCCATTTCGCGTTACAGACTTGCAACTACATGCTCGTCAATTCGACCGTTGTTAATTCAGAAATACGGACAAGTCTTACTGCCGGCGCGGTTGGGCATTTCCAACGTGCACGCAAAAGCAAGCATGACAACACAGGGATGGCCTTGTTTCCGATAGTAGATAGCCTGCTTGCTTAGTTTCGGTTTCGCTTTTATGACCTTTGAGCCGTTTGCACAACCCTAAAACTGTGACAGCTATCGGCCGTGCATCAGCCATCTAACCAATAGGAGTTGTGTGGCATTTTGGATGATCACTGGCGAGGCGGTACTTGGCGCTTCCTGCATTTAATGAAAGCGGTTCTTGTCATTTCTTTAAGGTCATTCTGTGCGAAATAATCCAAACTTTTTCAAACTTTTCTTCCAGTGCTGTGAAGTTCAAATTAGCAAGTTTTGTAGTAACAGATGGTCTATACTGTTTCAATTACAATTCACTTCAATTAATTCAGGTGAACGCACGAAATTCAGGTGAATTCACCCAGACACAAAGACTTTTCCTAAAGAGAGACATTTATTGCTAGCCCACTAAAAAAAATTCCCACGCAGTTAAAATTATTCAAAGACCCTTCCCTATGAGATCTCATAGACCATGTGTAGCTTGAAGATGAACCTCATGTACTCTATCACAGGCTTGCAGTCAGCCGCTGCTGCTGCTGCTACAAGAGCGACACTGCTGCATGACAGTGTTGGCAATGGACCAAGGTCCCAGTAAGGAGCAATGGTCCAATCAGTCACTCACCTCGGGGTGGCGGGATGGTGAACTCGAAGCCCCGGCTCGAGACAGAGACCCAGTGCTCGCCAGCCGCCACCTTGTAGGAGCCCACGCGGATGCTGCGGCAGCTGAAGCGCATGGTGGTGCTGGTCAGCGGCACGCTTGGGCTGCAGTTGACCCCAGCGCCAGAGCCTCGCGGGGCCTCGGACGACGTGGGCGACGAGAGCACCATCACTCCCCCGCGGCTGCTGGAACGCGGACTCTGTGGTGGGGTTTCTTGCACCTGCTGGCACAGGTGTACACCAACGCACCGATCAGGGCAGAAAGCAAGGAAGAAACATAACGCAGTACAGTCGAGCGCGTTCTAAAGATTTTAGCATTCGTTCCGGTGAAACAAACCGAGAAACTTTTTCTTGGCGTCACAGCCCACCAGTTTGCACTAGACACTGCGGTGCAAGGTAGAGGAGTCTTTCGGGTTGTTGGACTCTCGCGAAGTGCATGGTGTTCGAGCGGTTTAATCTAGGTAGGTTAGCCCTGAACTGAATGCCTTCAAATCTAGCTACGCTGTACTGTTATCCCTGTGCAATGTGAGAGTCAGTGACAGCTCCTTGCGGTGGTGAATATAATACAATTTCTTCATTAGTGTTTGTAAACTAATTTCCAATATTCAGTTGAATAGAAGACTACAGAAAACTCTCCTCAAATGGTCTTCCAGGGACCAGAAAAAAAGGCTAGAATTCACCGAAAGTTGAAACTATAAAACAAGACTGAAAAAAAAAAAAAAAAAAAAAAAAAAATCCAAAATGCATTTACAACACGGTAATTTTATCTAATGAATCCTTCATGATGGTTGTCTGCATTGGAGACTAAACCAAAGTGCAAACGATGATTTTTCCCAGTGTCGTCAAGCGCTCTGCTTTGCTCACATTGTTGGGAATGTTGATACAGTAAATCCTCGTTAATCCTGATTGCAAGGGACCGGCAAAAACATCAAGTTAACCGGATTCCGGATTATTGAATTTACAATGAAAACAAGGTTTTACTGTATTTATTCAGATGAACTATAAGCAGGACCACAAAGCCATAAACATTTAAAACTAAACAGCATGAGATATTCAAAGTAGGAGAGTAGCCCATGTGATCCCCCTCCATTGCTATGCTGGCACTTGCTGAGAGATGGCACCACAGTATGCCACCCTGATATCCAATATGTGCCCGATATCCGGGACCATATACTGGCAGCCCGTCTTTCCATTCTAGTGCAGTGCAGACACTGTTCTTCCTACCTCCTCTTATACAACTGTGCGGCACTCACCGTTAGACACTGCACCTCAGCTACCGCCACTGGCCGGAGGGCACTGGGGTTCTCCTTGGCGGGTGTCTCAGAGCGCTGAGGAGGGCACTCCTCAAGACTTCCCTCGCCATCAGCCTCCTCATCTGATGAGATGGAGATGGTCAGGCACTCTGCAAAGATGGAGTAGTCGCGTCCCAGTGACGCCACGCAATCGCATCAAAACGGTCCCATAGCTCTGACCCCACTTTGCTCGCAGTCCTAAACCTACCTCGGCAAATTCCACCATCAAAACCAGCCTGAACCACTTTGCCACACCAACACCACCTGCCATGGTTGGCATGTGAAGGTTTCACGCAGACACCTCTATAGTGTTCCTAATGACATCACACACACACAAAAAAAAAAGGGAACAAGAGCAGTGCATGTAATCGCAGCAGCTGTACAAACTGAGAGGTGTTTTTTATTTTTACTCAAATTCTTCGCAAAACAATGGATAAACCGTGAAGGTCCAATCATCCTTTCAAACCCCAAATATGCTACTAAACCTTGCCTTCGTCACTAAGTCGCTGCATGAAGTGTGCTGCCTAGACAACCTTACTCTTTGAAATTACGAAACTGGCTTGACAAATCTCGTATTCAAATGCAACTGTGTCAAATGCTACAACCAAAAGGCAGCGGTACAGGCTCGCTGTATTTTGTTGCAGCCCATGGAGGGAAGATTTGTACCCCTGATGATGGCGAAATGTTTTATGTGTGCACACTTATGGGCGCAACCAAAACCCATAAAAGAGAAATATTTGGCCCTCAATGCTGTGCATAAAAAAAAAAATTAGGCTCAACCACGTTACACAAATGACCGTGTGCTGAGAATCACTGGTTTGGCTCAAGGTTCAGGTCAAGGTCAAAACTCAGGTCCCGGTCTGTCATAGGCTATGCTTTTGAATTACCCGTGCAAGAATATGTGGTTTCGAAGTCACGAAACATCTTAGCCAATAAGAGCGATGGCATGCAATGTTTGGCACAGTTCGATTATGTCCTCCTTTCTACATATGAAAGGAGCTGCCTGAGCTGGCAGCTCATTCCAAATCGGTTCTGCCATCCGGTCTCATGACGTCATACAACCCGCAATCACTGCCGGGCCTTGTTGCCTGCCAACTACCACCTGACTGGCGCATGCTCGCGATTTTTTTTGAGGCTGCAAGCTTCAAACGAGAAAAAGGACCAGGTGCTAGACCCCGCCTGTTTGACTTACTACGCTAGGATGACATGGTCACTTTAAGGCCAAGCAACACACTGAATCGGTGGAGTTAGACCTCATTAGAAAGTGCTTTCGCTCATCATAAGTTTCGCGCCTGTTTTGCGCACACTTTTGCGAATTAAGTAAAATCACTGGTTCAGAGCAACAATACATGGCTCAACGTACTTCGAAAGAGGAGCGTACGCAACAACATGTATGAGAGGTCACGTACAAGAGAGGGGCTAACGAAAAGAATGAAAAATGATTGCCCTGCTCACACAACCTACAATGGCATACTGAGGCGGATGAGAGAACACATGGACATGATCATCTGTGTTAATGAATTAGCACACAAGCTAGACTCACCATTCTAAGGCGAGCAACAAAAATGAAACATCGTACAGTCGAACCCGGATATTTCGAATTTTGGTTATATCGAACTCAAGGAATATCCCATTGAAAATCCCTTGTAAAAGTATAGGAAAGCTGCATTGTATATCGAACTCCACACCATGCATTGGACGGTGCGCCTCTCCTAAAGACGATCGCATCACATCGGCCGTTTGCCGCATGACGGTTTCAAGTTATGCGCGGATGGAATGAGAGGGCACAGTTCCGCGACGGCGGGTCTAGGGTAGCACCGCACTCTTTCCCCAAAGGCGTGCGCATCTGTGGTGATCGCTGCCGCGCTAGCACGTGACGTTTGCAAGTCATGTGTATGAAGGAACGAGAGGGAACCAATGCAGCCGTGGTGTTCAGGAGAGAAGAAAAATGCGATAGAGCGAAACGCAAGTGTGTGCTCACTTTTCTGCTAAGCTTTATCTTTCCCCTTCCTCTCTCTTTCCCGGTCTTCGTTCGCAGCAGCACACACTACACATGCGCGGACAAGCCAGCTCGACCTATGGCAGACGCTTCTCCAGTGTGTGTTGTGAACACTCTGCGCGCAGCGGCTGGTGCGCGATGAGCGTCGCGTGTCGTCGTGCTGAACGCGCTATGGCAACCGCGGACTCCAGAAAGCGGCAGATACTTTTTTTTTTTTTTTTTTTGCGAGAGTTGTTTATTCTTGCAGTCGTGCTGAGCGTATGCTATGGCGGCTGCGGAGGTTAAGAAGTCTGAAGTAGCAATTTGTTTTTCTTTTGCGAGAGTTGTTCTTGTTGGGCTGAACGTGCGGCGCAGCGTAAGCTATGGCGGCTGCGGACGTTAAGAAGCGGCAGAATTTTTTTTTTTTTTTGCGAGTGCCGTTCATTCTTGCATCTATGAATCAACGAAAGCACGCAGTTGGCTGCGATCATGACACCGGCTTTTAGCATTGTTCGCTCCAAATGGCATTTGCAGCTATCATGTTTGCCAATGATTTTGTAGCAGTGGACTACGCCCGCCCCACCCCAAGCGCGGCGCGATAAATCAAACCAGGCTCGTGAAATCAAGCCATCACGCAGGCCCTCTGCCAAGTTCGCCCCCTGATACCGCAAGATCTATGAAAAGTAATCAAAAGATAAACATGTCGCGACGTTATCGCTGCGCAGCATCTTTGCGCGCTGTCAATAAATGAGCTGTGGATTCGACGGTCCAAACGAAGGGACGCGGCAGCGAAAGCTTTTTTTTTTTTCTTTTTTCAAATTCTCCGGGGGAAAAATGGGGAGTGGGTTCATTATGTGAGTGGGTTGACTACGCGACAAATACCGTATCATTTTTCACAATCGCAAGTGGCGTTTCAAACCAATTTCTGTATATCGAATTATCGATATACTGAACTATTTCACGATCCCATTCGAGTTCGATATATCCGGATTCGACTGTAATCCAACACCAGTCCCACAGACCCACCAGGTTCTCTCCTGACTCTCCGGTTGACTGTGGCCATAGTCCGGGTTGGCTTGTGCACCAGCTGCGTTGTGCTGGTGGCGGCGGCCACGGACAGGAGTGACCGTGGCTGTCCATTGGTTGTCACGGCTTGCCGCACTGTTAGGAGCACGCTGTTGTTGCTCGTGGCGCCAGATGTTGACTGCACCAGCTGTAGGGTATTGTTTCCGACTACAGAGGTGGCCATGGCTTGGGACCCGTAGAATGTGCGCTTGCTTATCTTGGCCTCTGTTGGCTGCAGCTGGCTGCCAGCACCACCCGAGCCACCACCCGACGTGCCACCCAAGTTGATGCGCCGCTTGGGCCCATACGTCCTGCCAGACATAGTTCCAAGGTGCTTTACAAAGTCCTGTTGGGTTCCACTGAACAGCTGAAACCATGCATGTCTCAACTCCACCTGTCTTCCACCTCTTTCATTTTGTAACTAATCACACTTTTAACGGTTTGCAGCAGCTGGTTGGCCACAGCACAGTTAGCCATTATTATTTAGGCATCTTTATGAGGCTGTGCATGTGTGGTCTTTGTTTCCTGCGCACACACTCGGCAGGGAGATATGAACCAAATGAACCGAGGTTCCTCCGTGCCTTATGCAAGCCACTACGGGTTCCCTGAAGCAAAATAAGCTGAGAATCCCTGCCCTAGAGTTCTGAACCCAGAAAACTAAAGAGAAACATGATACAGCTGTCTGCGCAAGCCAAATACATTGCAGTTCCCATAAAATGAATATGAAAAAAATGCCTTCAATTCAGCTCAATTAAAGGACCAAATTATTTCCCACCTACTGGCCCAGTGTATGTCGATGTCAAATGTTTTCCAATACGCCGTGCATCATGCTGAAGAAAGAACACATCTCTAAAATTTGGTGTCTCTACTCATGCAGAGTGTCTGGAGTGTGTCCGAAGAGCGTACAGAGCATACAGAGCGTCTGCATGCCGGCTCTGAAACAGCGCTATGCCAACAGCGACTCACCTCTGCTTACAGACTGTTTCGGAGGCAACTATATCCCGGGAGCAGAAATCGCACTTGGTGAGGTTGTGACTGATCTGGCCACAACGGCTGCAGTTGACGTACAGGCTGGCAGAGTCACCCGCCTGATTCTGCACGCCCAGCACTGCAACCTTGACAAAATAAAAACAGCACTGCTCTACGACGCGGCTTCAATCGTGCAGTGGTTGTAAAAAATTTCTCAAAAACATTTCGGCATCATCACAGACACCAGCAGTAGCCAGAATAAGCTTCTCAAGAGGTTTCTCATGTAGGGCTTCTTCATCTCTAGTGCGTTCCGTGCATAGCGTAGCCACACCACTCTGAACAAATTTATTCCAGCCGCCCTCGACTTTTACCTTCCCTGTCAGTATACCATTTTGACTAGAAACTGGCTACATCCAAGGTTCGCTAGAAGAACTTTCATTTTTAATGAATCGCTTGCCTGGTAGAATGATGTCAACACGAGTGTTCAGGAGGTACACACAAAACATGCAAGCAGAACTGACGACTAGGTGTGTGTGTGCAAATATTGAACATAAAGGAAAAATGGCTTAGAAAATTTAATACATGATCAGTGAAAAAAAAAAAAAAAAAAAAAAAAAAAAAAAAAAAAAAAAAAGAAAGAAAATAGCAAACACTGTTCCCCTTTTAATTTCAGAATGTACAGGGTATTTGCAAACAAGTGTATGTTGTACTGAAAAATCTAGTATAAATTTTGTACAGAATTCCTTAAACCACTTTATTCTGCAAGCTAATCTACATGAAACCGTGCGGAGCTGTCATGTCACAGCTGAATACAGAAAACTCGTCAATTCGGTCTTCAAAGGACCAGAAAAATATATCTAATCAACAGAAAGCTCGAATTATCGAATGGGCCCGAAGAAACCCGTCAAAAGCTGTTTGCACCACAGTAATTTTATCTGATGAACACCCATGGAACGGTTGTCCGAATTTGAGATGAAATCCAAGTGAGATTGACGTTCTACTTCATGCACACTGTCGGGAAGGCCTCCAATATCCTTTTCACGGTGCGATGCAATGAACTGTGCGACACACATGCCGTCAAGCATTGTGGCGAATCACGCAGCGCAGTGAACCTGCGGTGAATTTGAAATTTTTCACTATATTCAGTAATTTTTGAATACAGTAAAACCTCGTTTATTTGGATCTCATTAACTCGGAAATTCGGTTAACTCGGACTCACTGCATGGTCCCGGCAAGGCTGTGTATAGTTCAATGGCGGCAGACGCTCATTATCTCGGAAGCATTTTAGCTGCACATCAGTCAACTCGGAGAACTCCAAAGATGAGGGCTACCGACTTTCCTGCATTACTGTGCAACACAACATGGATGTGCATCCACAAAGGGAGAGCAACGGGAAACCTACGCGAAGTGAGTCTGTCTGCACGCTGCTCGGCAAGAACTAAATGCAGCGACAGAAAAAAGCTACAGGACACGAAATGTGGTGGTGATGATAGCGGATCATGTGAGCAGTGGCTAGGTGGCACCGCTGACTGCGCGATTCAAAGGGAGAAGCCATATCATCGTCATCATCGTTAGGGCGGCGAGACTAGACCGTTGTATTTTGCTGTCAAATGACTGCCACTCTGCTTGTTCTGCTGTCCCGTGGCTGTGATGGCTGCTTGCCAGATTTCTTTGTTCTGACTGTTTGCGATCTTTGTGATGCGACGGGGACAGTGCGCGAATCATGAAATTAAGTGCCCGTTGCTCTGTTCGACTGTGTTTGGGGGCCTGTTGCCGCTGCCGTTGCGCTCCACAACGACGGCGACCTCCACTCCAGTGAAGCGACGACGATGTTGCCATCGCTGGCATGCTGACTGATGACGACATATTATCGGAAGTTCTCGATAAAGACGGAAATTGTGCCGACAATGAAAGTCATGAGCAGCCGCTGCCGCGATGTTGCACTCTGCAAGAGACCGCTGAGGCTCTCGCTGTACTGGGGGAATTTTGTGTCAGATTATGCGACAATGAGCGTGCGCAGCAAAACTTGATGGGACTGAAAAAAAAATTATCGTGCAAATTCCGACGAAGAAACAAACAAAAATAATGCAGCTTTTCATGAAATAAAGATATGTGTATGCCCAGTACATTTTTTGTTGATTTCATGGTAAATTCGATAATCCAGAATTAGGTTAATTTGGATATTTTTGCCGGTCCCCTGCGATCCGGATTAACAAGGTTTAATTGTACTCAGAAAATTCTAAATATAAATTTTCAAATCGAATATGAATCGAATAACATATTCGATTGATATTCCAAATTCCTAATATCCGCACACCCCTATCGACGACCAACAGTGCAACATCCCTATGTGCCTGTAATGTGTGTAGTGACTGCATCGTCATATCTCAATGCAAGTTTCACAAAACAATGAAGCCTGTGAAAAAAAAGAAAAGCAGCCGTAATTCCACACTTACTGTTTGTTCCTGAGAGGGTGTCAGTTTGACTGGAGTACCGGAGCTTGCACCCCGAACTGGTGGCCTGCAATTTAAGAGCGGTTTAAGAGCTACGATGAGTGAAGTGTTCAAGAAAAAAAAAGTTTTATTGCCATCACTACAAAGCCAGGAGGCCCCCAAAAACAATACCTCCTATGTTGCTGTAATCCCTAAAAAGCCTTATGCAGCCGTTGCCAGCAAAGGACAGCTTGAGCCTTCTCTGAAATAATTCTGTAAACTGTTGCCATACCATGAACAGCAGCACAAGGACAGCCCAAATTGGTCGAAATTTCCGGAGTCCTTCACTACGGCATCTATAATAGCCTGAATCGCTTTGGGATGTTAAACCCCCACAAACCAACCAACAAACCAACCAACCAAAATGACATTCCAAACTGATGGGCCAAAGCTGCAAAGTAGAGCAATCGGATCTTCATATGGGGGAAATACAACTCCCAAGATATTTTTCAGACCTCTAGAGAGGGCCTCTCAAACACCCAGAAAAAATAAGGTCAGCTGGTCAACCTACTCCAACTCTTTACCGCAAAGTAGCCGGTAGAAATGGTTGACAGCTTGCCACCCATTTAAAGGCTTCCAAATAATTTGCATTACTGTGATTCCGTCCCCGAACTTTAATATCATACCATTTGCAATTCTCAAACCCGCACAACTGAAAATAAACGAATGCCGACCTGTCAACAATGATGACCGCGGCCGATGGACTGGTGTGGTGATGGTGATGCTGCTGCTGCTGCCTCGGGGAGGAGCAGCCAGTGTCCATAGCCCCTGGCTGGGCACGCCTGGCACCATGAGGCGCCGCAGCTGCCGACGCCCGCGAGCGACGCGCTTCTCTCACTGCAGCACACAGGGAGTAGCAATTGGTACCCCACGCGCAAATAATAATAATAACAATAATAATAATAATAATAATTAATAATATTAACAATAATAATTGGTTCACAGGAAAGAAAAGGTGCAGGATCTGTCTCACTCGTTTCGCGGACACCTGAACCATGCCTTAAAAAGGAAGGTAGGTGGGACTGAAAGTGGCAAGACAGAAAGGAATTTAATCAAAGGCTGAAGTTAGCCTTTTTCAGGCAGTATGAGGGAAAAAACGTTCTTCCTCAAAACGCACTTCAACTATAATTTTAAGACGTTGCTGGCAATTTATTTCAAGAAAGATTTAAATCTAGAATTTATTTTACTAATTTTCCTTCAAGGGTTATTTCTTGTAAATTAATTTTTTTTTATTCCCATCCAACCTGTTTTGTGTTAGCCGTAATTTTTTAAATATTCACATTGAATATGCCTATAAAATAAATGTTTTAGGAATGTGCATTCAATGTCAACGATCGCTATGCATTTTACCCATTTTTATCTCTCATATAATTTTCAGCAAAGAAGTTTGTCAGACACCTATTAAAAGCAGCCATATTTCCTATTATGTTTTCTTGTCATTTCAAAATGTCAGACTCAAGACTGTTCTTGCCTTGTGAGCTCCGATTTCTTTGTGCCTTGACAATCATATTGTTGAGGTTAAGGTAAGGCATCCGTGCCCGCATGGCATATAGACGACGTCATCGCCCATATTTCGAATTTGTGTCGTTATTGAAAGTGCTGCAATCTCCCAGACCTCGAGTCATCTGATTGGTGAAAACGGTTACGAGTACACCTCGATTATGAGTACACCTTGGTGAAATTGCCAATTTCTAAATGTATTTAAAGGGCCACTGTCCAGGGAAGGACCTTTTAAGCAAAGGAGCCCAGTGTTTCGATCAGATACCGGAGACAGTCTGTGCAAAATGCTACGGTGACACGCACGCCGCAAAGCAACGAAAATACAAATCAAAGCTCTCTCATGCTCTCCTTCGGGAAGCCAGCTTCCTCGTTTCCTGCGCTGGCCCGTCGAGCCACAGTTATGACGTACTTCTCGAGAATGACGTCCATTGGTCCGTCCCGCTGACTGACGGGAGAAGGATGGGTGTCTACCGCTCACTGCTCGCTTTTCCCTCGCCACGGCCAGGCTGAATCCAGCGGCGCGCGCTCCTTCGCCCGTTTTTTTTTTTATTATTATTTTCTGCGCTCGCGGAGTGCCACGCCCCACCTCCCGCCAAACGCGGAGGAGGAAGGGGAATTTGTCTTGCGGAGGCTAGACGACCTCGGGCAGGAGAGTGAAAAACCTTTGCGAGGGAACGGAAGGAGAGAAGCATGATAGAATCGGGTGATTGCGATGGCTGTAACTGCGTTATTAGTTACTCTTTTCAAAAACATTTTGCGGCCTTGCGTTCTAGGGGCGAAGTCTCACAGTCACCGGGGAAGAAAATATTTTAGACCGGAGGGTGCACAGTGGGCCTTTAAGGCAGCCCAAAGGCATTGTGCTGCCTAGCCAAACCACCTGGGCTCGATCCCGGCTACAGCAGCAGTTTTTCTGATGGAGGTGGAAAACGGTAACGCCTGAGTATCGAAAATTCAGCGGACGCTCAAGATCCCTAGGCAGTGAAAATTAATCCGTAGCCCTCCACTTCTGCGCACTTTATAGTCCTGGTTTAGCTTTGCTGCGTTCCAAAAAAAGAAAAGAAAAGGGGGGGGGGGACACTGATAATTTGCATTACTGCTGCTGCTTGCAGCTCTGCACCGCATAATACCAGGCATTCAGCACAGAGACGGCCCTACCATACGACTACCGATGCTGCTAAATTGTGGGTGCACCCCATTGCTTGGACAATTCCACTTGAAAAATCTGATCTTCACAAAGTATGCAAAGACCGAACATCCGATCACGAGCGCTAAGTGACCGATTTACACTGCCTACAGCGTACGCTACTTATTACACTGGGACTGCGTGATAATCCGTTGCGGATTCGCTCGCCTGCGATGAGACTTCACAAATGAAAGAATGTGTACGACTTGCATAGAAGCAAAAACGGGCACATGATGCCGGGCAGCAGACGCAAAGCTAATCCCGCGTGGGAAACTACTATGTGACTGATGCAGTGCTCCGCAACTGCTAGCAGGCAGGAGCGTTCCTCGGCATATACAAGATAAGCAAACCACTCACTTGCGGGCTATCTTCGGTCTAACTTCTTCTGCAGTCTGATTATTACCCCTTGAAATGCATTCAACACCGCAGCCTCTTGTATCGTGCTCCCAGCGAGCACACCTTGTTTCCCTTGTTATCCTTAGTTACTTTTTGCGTACAGCAAGCATGGACACCTTATAGGACGACAAACATCAGCTCGTGCGTTGCTAATCCTGAACCACCAGAGCAGTTTCCAGAAACCACCAACATGGCGGAAATTCGCGAAGTCAACATGCCAGATTTTGCATACCGTCCGGTAATGTCAAAAAAGACCGTTTTGATTGATCAAAATTCAAGCGTTGACAAAGTGTGGCAGCACGCTCCGCCATTAAAAGAAACTGTGTCCAAGTTGCAAACGCTCAGATTATTACGACTGCATAATCATCTGGAAAATAAAATAGTTAAGTTGAAAAGTCGCAGAAGCGAAAATTCGTACACATAACAGCCATAGAGTTAATTTAGGTGGAAAAGAATAAAGAAAAGTGATTTCCATGAAGGCAGTGACTGCAAAAGCAAAAAGCTTTCATTGAACGCTTCTAGATGGCACAACAATCCATAGGCACACAAAAAGTAAGTTTTAGAACTAGTCACTTTCTGAAGTCTAGTTTACCAGCTTGAACGATCCAAAAGCTCTGATTAACATACAATATTTACCATATGACCACGAATATAACATGAAGGTCGACTTTACAACAGCATATAGAAGAGAGAAAAAATGAATGCAAATGTAATGCGAAGAACAAGGTTGCACCTAAATGCTTACACACATAAGTATGTACCTACCATTGAAAATGGCTTTCATGCACCTCTTCTTTCGTTTTGAAAGCAGTGCAAAATATCGGATTTATTCTAATGCAGGGAACTTTTCACCTGTTTTCCATAAAAAAAAAAGGAAGCAACTCCTCTTTTTGCAGTAGGGTAAACACAGTTCCTCATTAATTTCAGTAGTCTATAATTTCAGTAGTCTATCACAATAACAAAGCAGCTAAATTAAAAAAAAAATATGGGAGGGGGGGAAACTAATATTATTAGGATGAACTGGGCCTTTGGCGATGTCTTTTCTTTGGTCATTAACATTTACTCCTATTCTCCCAATGTTTTGCTGCAAACAGCCCAGCAGAATTGGAGACTACCTTGACACAAAGCGCATGGAAGAGTGATGTTGTAATGCACAGCAGTTAGCAATTATGCAATGGTGTCTGAGGTGCTGGCAAAAGCACCGACGCTTTCAGTGTTACTTACATGCGCAAGAGCCACTATGGAAACAAAATACTGCAAATCATTTCTCGGCAGCATCAGGAGGAGGCGAGACATTTATTGTGAAATTACGTCTGTCACTGACAGCTTAATTGTATCAGCCAGTGAATGAGAGCTCTCAATGCCACGCCTTAGACTGGTTCTTAATCCGACATCGGTCCTTGAAGGACAAGTGTTCGCCCATAGGTTGAAGGACCAGAAGTGGTTGCGACTCATGGGTGCGATGAAGATGCAGTGGAATAAAACGCTGCCTGCATCCACGAGTTTTATTTAAACTTCATAAACTGCTAACTCAAACTAAAGCACAGGCTGACATGTTCTCACAAGCAAGGCTAATTTTTTGCTGTCCCTATCCTGCCAAGAAGAAACATCTCTTTTTGCTGCCATTACAAGACGAAATTGTACTCCTGGGTACTTGTTTTGTGAATACGTAGCGACTGAAAACTGAAATAAAATTGATTTGATTTGATTCCATACCCATCATTTTCTTTACAACTTGCACACCGTGAGTGTAGCAAACCCAAATACAACTTATGTGTAAAATTGGGAGGGTAAAAACGACCGAAATTTATTGCAGTCGATAGTGGGTAAAGATTGGAGTTACCAAGAAACTGTTCTGCAATTTGAGCACGTTAGGAATCGGTTTTGCCTGCAAAAACAGTTATTTACATTTGCTTCAGTAAGTAAAATAAAGGTATGTTACTTTTATTGTCCTTTTATTGCTTTATTGTCCTATTGACATAACCTGAAAATGACAGATGTTACACTGAATGAAGATTTTGGGTTTACCAGAATTGGGCAAGATTCGGTTTCAACTGAAAATGGCAGAGTTGCTATAAATCCAGCTGTTTCTGCGATACATATGGCCTAATATGTCAAAGCCCTATGAGGAATTAGTCGAAGTGAAGCTCTGTGGAGGTACAGCAAAGGCTGACAACTTACCTAAGGATTTCGCACACGATGACGGTGCAGTAAGCCAAGAACGAATTGCCTTTCTAGAGACTCAAACTTGTTCTGAAGCACCATGCCGCACCTCTAGCTGCAAGAAAATAAAAATACTAAAGTCAGTGCAGTGTCTCACAATAAAACAAAGGCAGGGCGATTTTTACTGCGATAGCACTACAGCTGCTGCCACCGCACCAAAACTCCAGTGCAGTCAGAGATGAAATTCCCTGAATGGTCAAGCCAGCGATGGCATCATAGAGGTAACGTGACCGCGAAGGACTACTCGCAGAACACAGCCTACACGAGTTGCATTCAAAAATAGCCCCTTAGCCAACATGAAAAATTTGGCTTCCTACTTAAACAATCGATGGGTGTTTGGCAATGTGCTGACAAATGCAGTAGGGAAAGCGGCACATTCACATAAAGGAAATATAGCTGAGAAGTCAAATCCTATTGCATCCCCTCAAAGTAGTCTAATACCCCGGTCACAGAGGCATTTCGAAGGCTCTTGTACCGATAGTCTATAGACTCAAAAGGCCTTTGAGTGCTGGTACATGAGCGGTTCCGATAGCTATATGCCAACAGTCATTGAGTCAGTGCGAAACTCTAGCAAGACTTCAAGGACCTACGAACAATAGCTATTTGCACTTGCAGTCATCAAGCGCACAACGTGACGCAATGCAGAACAAAACTGGAGAAGTATAATTACTGAACAGTAACGTAGCTTCAAAATATACAAGTTATTTTGCTGAAAAGGAAATGACAGGCCAGACTTGAAAACATTGTAGCAAGTGCAATACAAATGTTGCCAGCAATACAGAAGCGACCAAATAAGCGTCCTCAAAAGTGCATGAATGCTGTAAGTCTTCTCCAAAACAATAAAATGCATCTCAAGAATGATTACACTACTGAGACAAACAGACACTGAAATTTTACTGGTGGCGACAGTGGCGTCTCAACACCTTGGTGAGAGATTGTGGAGTCTCTCGATGACGGAAAAACTTTTTCGAGTGCGACAGCAACTAAGAATCTCAACGGCTCACTCGATAGCCTTTGAAAACGGCCGTGTGACGGGGGCATTAGGTGGCCTCATAGTTTTTGGCATTGTGAACTCGGATTCTGGTGTTTGCCGCCAGACTACGAATAAAATTTTTACAAAGACAGCAACGCAACTGCGACCTCCTAGTTTTCCTTTTAGAAGGCAAGAAACTGCCACCATCAGGTGGCAGCTATCAGGAAGGTGTCGGACTAGGTAATTTTTTGTTATAGGATTTCATTAAAAGGAGGAGAGATTCTGCTAGGGGTAAATAAAAGATAAAACAAGCTCCCCATCTGTACATTTACACACACAATAATAAAAGCTGTAGATGAAGCATGTTAGTTGGCAGCCATATTCTGCTCCCATGAAAGAAAAGCCCAAAGAAAAGTACTTCTATAGTTTGGCAACACACCCAAAAATTTATTTTCCACATCATAATTTCCAGGCCAATGCTTTTACACAAACAAGTATGCCCAGTGCAATAAAAAGCTTAGACAAAAACCACAAACCAGGAAAAAAAAAGGGGGGGGGGGGGCACAAATAAGAGACCAAGAACCCCCCCTCCCCCTAATTTTAAGTCAAACAAGTAAGGCGATGTCATGTAGAGGCTGTCCAGATTTTCCACAGCCTAGGAATTCATATTCCTAGGCTGTGGAAAATCTGGACAGCCTCTACATGACATTGCCTTACGAACACTGCACCTAACTATTTTTCACTGATTAACTTATCGATACATACAGTTGAGACACCTAAAATGATTGACCATGGTGCCCTACCACTTCTGGAACAAGGCATCTCTTCCAATTGATAGAATGACCAAGTTCCATTTTGTGCACTCGTTTTAGATGCATACCTTAACCCTTTCCCTACTGCGGTAAAAATCGCCATATTTTGTGGGACCCCGACTGTTTGTTTGGTTTATGGGGTTTAACATTCCAAAGCGACTCAGGCTATGAGAGATGGATGCCATAGTGGAGGGCTCTGGAAATTTTGACCACCTAGGGACCCCGATTTCTGTCAATAAGGTTTACAATTATATGCCATAATGAAGCCAATTAAACACAGTTTTTAATTACATTGCTATTAGGATTTTAGTCATTTCTAACAAATTTGAAAAAAGGAAAAAAATAAACTTGCAAAAGGTATGCTTGTATCCAAAATGAAAAAAAAAAAAAAATTAAATTTCAATCATACCAAATTTCTGGCTTTCCTAAAGCAAATATTTCCGAGGTAAAAAAAAATTCCAGCTGGTAATGCTTTCTGCCTGGAAAAGAACCTCTTTAGGGCCTAATAGGCTGCCACACCATTACATGAAATAGTTGGATGAACCTTCAGCAGCACATGTGCTATCTAATCCTGTGGAAATAATGCAGAAACCCCACAGATGAGAAAAACTATAAACTGGTGCCTTCACAATGTGCCATTAAGCAGCTTCCTGAGCTCATTGCTATCTAAAGGAAACAAGAGTGCCATAACAGTTTTTCTAATAGGACGATGCGTTCTTTGATGTAAATTTATTTGTAAAAAAATGTTGAACTTATTCACAGGCTAATATTAAATTTTATTTGATGCCTGCAATAGAAACTGCTAGAAGACATTTATATATAAACAGAAATCAATTTCTTTGTTAGACTTCAAAATATCATCTGTTCCACTTTCTCTGACAGCATTTCACAGGCATAATTTTGATCATGGATGCCTTTCTTAGAATTGATAACCGGTATGTCCAACGAATTTTAAACACATTCGAAACTGCCCCCCCCCCCCCCCCCCAACCTGATATTGAAAGTGAAATAAAAGCAACATTTCTCTACCTGGTCACAGTATTCAATACATGTCACTTCTACTTAAAGGGACATTGACAACAATTTTTATGTTTGCAGAACCCGACAGCACGATATTTCGTGACATTGCTACTTGTCCGGTAGTAAAAGATGCAGTTATTGATGAGATGTTGCGATAAGAAGTTGAGCAGTTTTTTTTTCCCGCCGGTTGAATTCAACCAGTTTAACCCAACTACATAGCTGGATAAAATGACACCGTCCATGACGTAATACAGACTCCGTGATTGCTGGCCCGCAGCAAGCGGTGTGGTTTAGCAGCAGCCAAAATGAAATCATGAAAGCTACAGCCAGGCTTTGCGTGGTAGCTTGCACCAGTCATGGATCTATAATAGAGTTGAATGCTGTCCTGCACTTCAGCGGCCTCAACCCCACAGATCATGCAGGCTGAAGCTGAAACATGATCTTCCCAAGAGCACTTAGGTATATTTCTTTTTGGAATTGTGTAGTAACTCTATGCTCCTTGCCTTGTCCCATTTAGGTTGCCTTTTTGCCATTGTCTCCCTGTGATAAAAGCATGTTATTATGTTGGAGACAAAATCTACTACTCGATCCAAACACGCAGCATAATTAAAATTTGTCGATCTCGGAGACTTATTGCACGCCACGTGACTCACAGTTGCGAGCTTCAGCCCTTTCGGTTGTGGCGGCGATACCTGTATCTCTATTTTTACTAGAACGTTGTTTTCAGTAAGAGTGGTGTCTTTGTGATCAGGAACTAGTATTCTATCATTGCAAGCCCACTTCACTTTTCTCTTCAGTGTCCCTTTAAGCAATAGCTAGTGGTGAACCAAGCATATCAGCATTTGTAAAGACTCTGAACTACACTATCAAAGATGCACTAGTAATGGTACAAAATCATCAATGGCATATTGTGGGCCTCAACGTCTTGAACTGGCACATGGGTTATGAGGTACTATACAGCGGAGTACTTCGGGACGATGAAACAGTCGACCATAAAAGGGCACTTTTTTAGGCTTTACAGGCACAAGAACGAAGAAATACGGGCATTTCAACATTCCACTGAGTATGCCTTCCGAGGTGAAAATTTGCGATGTAGCTTTGGAGAAGACCAGCCATTATATTCTGGCTGGTGTGTGTCCATTGGCATGACTGCATAATATGGCCACTACCCATGCACCTCATCTTTTTCACTCATCAATACACAGTTATCACTCTGCATCATTCTCTAGCACAGGGTTGATGCTCCATGCCAGCAATACGTCGCTTAGCCAACAGTTTCTTTACAAGTGGGAAAGGGTATACCTCAGTCACTCAGGGGTGGAAGCAAGCTCGAGCATTTTGGAGCAGCTTTGGAGCAACAAAACGAGTTTTGGAGCACGTTAATTATGTTTTGGAGCATGTTTCTGAGGTCAAACGTCTTTGCTAATTGCAGTTTTCTTTTTCTGAAATACACAATCTTCACTCTGATTCCTTTTTATGCAAGTTCAATACCTTTTCAACTTTGCACTGATCTCTGACAAGACAAACGGCCAAAGCATGTAAAGATACCTATATAACACAGGCCGACCGTAGCAACAACTTGCAAAAGACTAGCAGCAAACGTAAAGCTTGCTGGTGCGCTTCAACATCCAGTCTGACCTAATGCACTTGCCTGTTTTGACTTGGTAGATTTAAATGTCCAGTCTACCACTTCGATGCGCTCTAGCTGAGATACTAATTTGGAGTTCAGATTAATGGGCATGACATCTCCGCTCCCTATCTTGTGCATATCTATTTTATTTCAGTTATTTAGAATACACCTCAAAGCCTCTAGATATGTGCTAGTGCATGGTCCTTTTTGATCCTATGTACCTCTGAGCACATGGATATTTCGTCTGCCAAAAAGGCGCCTTCAGACCACAATAATGCGTCAATAACGGCCAGTGCCGCTCCTATGCCTTTTGCCTACCGTGGTATCGTAGACTGCAGCACGACCTCGATCATCTTGTCCGTTTGTAAATATGGCAGAGGTCTTAGACCTCCGCCATATGGGATGGAAGCAGGCTTAGGCATTTTGGAGCAGCATTTTGGAGGAGAGAGCAATGCTGGGGCTCATTTTTAATATTTGGCGATAGACCCCGTATTACTTTCCAACACTCTTGAGAAGTTTCCTAGTGATCGAGAGCTTTGGCGTACCAACCCATAGCACTTCAAGTATGGCTTTGTCTGCCGTAGGCCTGGCAAGCTCGTCAAGGCTGACAAAGAGGCCCGATGGTGAAGTACCTGCTGGTTTTCACAGCAGAACCATTAGAATAACTCGTGCAGTTTTTGCAGTCGGACAAGCTTCCTTCCTAGCGGTTCACAGTAGTTTGCGCTACCTGCTTCGCTTGCTGATCTTGCTTCTCTCCACTGGCGATTCAAAAGGCTGAGAGGAGGTGCTATGTTACATGCACAGTGCTTTTTTTCTCGCAATTATCTCCAATCGCCGGTGGCTCATATGGAATTTACTTGCCAACAAATATTATTACGCTCCATGCTTCCTTCCCTTAAAAAGATTTCATTTGTATTAAGCCCAGTGCAAGATGAGATATCTTTGCCCCCGGTGCTGTGACATTGTTCCCATGTTCTACTAAATTTGATGGCAAAACATTGAGGCAGACAGTTTGGAGCAATTTTGGAGCAGGACGGAGCAGGGAAAGCAGTTTGGAGCAGAATAGAGCAATTGGAGCAGCACTTCCACCCCTGATCCCTTCATCACCTGCTACCACAACCCATAAATAGCTGCCATTTCAATTGTTGGCATAGTCTTGTATAGCCCCCACCTGCCCATTATGAGAAGCAATCGTTAGATATTAATAGCTGCTGGCTATCCCACTTGTTTAAATTAAAGACTGCCTGCCACACAACTTTATGCGGAAATTCAGGCAATCCTGTTACACAAAGGCACCCAGCAGGCTCTTGCGAATGAGTGTGGAACATTGTCTGGCTAGTATACATATTACATTAAGCACTAGCGTAAAGCGAGCTGAAATGCAGCTCTATTCTCCCCTCCCTCACCCTTGGTCCGAGCTAGATGTAAGTTGCAAAAAGTGGCTTTCATTTCGTGTTTCAGCCTTATCGACATAGTGAGTTAGTGCTAAGCACGCAGGCTGCTCTTATTTCTTAGCCATTATTCGGCTATCTTGCTTAATCTGCACAGCCATGCACAGTAACCTAATCTTTGACAAAATGGCAGCTCACCGGGTGAAGCAAAATGCTCAAGATAATGCCACTATCAAGTAAAAAAGAATGAGGGGCACTTTTCAAGAAGCCCTCGTGCGTGCTGCTCATTGCTTTCTGCCCAGCAACTAAATCCAGAAACAAAAATAAAATACTTGCAGGAGGCGATCACCAAACCAAAACAACACACAGATGCTCAGCACTAAAAGCATCTTTTAAAAATAATTTCTGTGTCACAAGCTTTTCTTGCCTGTATGG
Organism: Amblyomma maculatum; assembly: GCF_055883805.1. Classification (NCBI taxonomy): domain Eukaryota; kingdom Metazoa; phylum Arthropoda; class Arachnida; order Ixodida; family Ixodidae; genus Amblyomma; species Amblyomma maculatum. The sequence goes on along the minus strand of NC_139344.1, from coordinate 352,117,719 downwards.
CATGTACTGTGACCTAGGTGAGAGCTTGCGAAGAGAGAACACTTTAAGGGCAACTCCAGGGGTTTTGAAAGTTCATAATTGAGCATCCAAAAAGCACAAAACCAAAAGCGAAAATAGGTTTCTGCCAACTTATGACATCGTAGATGAATCCCTAAAACCTAAAGTAGCTATTTCTTAAGGCCTCATAATCACAGGCTCAACTATGGAGTAATTGGCCTTTGTTTTAGTTTCCACGTGGGCAATGAAGTCAACACGGCCGAGAGCAAGCTTTCCAGATCGGTTTGATGTCATGCAAGGACAACACGGTGCCTCAAATGAAACAGCAAATGTTCATAAATTGACACATTACTGTTTACGGCTTATGCAATAAAGATTACTTTTCAACATGGCTGTGCTTATTCATCTGCATCTGCTCGACTTTAATGAAGAGTGTGGCAACCAGTAAACAACCAACCATTATATACCGTGCTTACTTCAAGGGCGTCAAGAAAAAGACACCTTAAAGGGATGAGATGTCAAGCCTCTTACAAGGAGAGAAGCAGAAAGATGCCATGCCAGTGTGAATGGACGGCTCGCTGGGCACTCTTGGTACCGTCACAGTTAATGGCAAACCACTGTTAATTTCAGCCGACCTTTTTATCAGACTTCGCCGATTTTTTGGAAGGTATCCATGACGATACCCATGATTTCTCCAGGTACAAAATGAATTACCAGATAATGCCAGGTCATCAGACCCCCTGCCCTGTTTCTGGAAATAAATATTTGCTACTACCATCAGTGTCACTTGTTTTCTTCCTCATAATGCTTTCCTTTCCTTTCCGACTGGCTTATTTCCGTGCCAGGATGCGTCCTGTCTGGGAGATTGCGTGCTAAAGATCACGAATTAAAGCATTAGTTTAAGAGGGCAAACAGCATGACAGCTCAATATTTCATTATACAAACCTAGCCAGCCGAGTATCACACTCAATTCTCACACATTATCTTAATGAGGATATCCTGATATAAACTTGGAAGACGCCTATATATGCAAACACAAAAGAGGTCCTTCAAAAGCACCTTTCTTAGTTTCGATGACACCATGAAGCATTCCCTCTTTGTTTTCATACCAGCGGCCGCAGTGGGTGAGAGTAAGTCATAATAAAGTGCCTCAATATTCAGTCCATAGCGCGCCAGCATGAAGCTCTGCATTGGAAACAATGGTGTCGATTATTATTATTTTTTTTTCTTTTTCGGTGATCAGCTTACAAACATGTTCTTCCTGAATGCTAAGCTGGTTTCTTATTTTGATTGAAGCTGTAAAGGCATGGCAACGGAATAGAAAGTAGCAAAATAAATGTTATGAAAAAGTGTTCCATGGTGTCTTCACAATCGGGGTATGAGAAAAATTACCAAAGGATCTTACGTGCTAAAATAAAAAAAGCAAATTTGGTATCAGAACGGCTGCCCAACCTGCTACTTTCCTCATATGTGAAATGGCATTTTTGACATTTAGGATTGTAGCCAAAGGTCCTTTTCAAGAAAGGATTGCTAACTTGCTATGTGCATGCACATAACTATCTTTGCCCTTACACAGTCAAACCAGGTTTTCAGTTCCTCACTTTTATGCTTTACACACTACTAATAAATGCTTCACAGGAAGGGAAAGGCACACTCTCTGTCACACTTGTTTCTGTGGGCACCTGAACCGCACCTTAAGGTAAGGGAGGAATGTGGGAGTGATAGTGGAGAGAAAGAGGAGATGTAGTGGAGGGCTACGGAGTAATTTCGACCCCCTGGGGATCTTTAACGAGCGACCAAGATGGTGGCGAGAGGTGTCCTGCATCTCGCCGGACAAGAAGTGCTGCTGGAGCAGATGGGAGCTCCGATGGTTTATGTGAAGGTTTACAGTCTTCCCCCATGCGTCAGCGACGAGGCTCTCGCTGCGGCGCTTTCCCCGCATGTAAAAGTCCAATCTGTCTAAGAAGTAGCGTTCCATTCTAGGAGCCACATCCGGAAAGGGACGCGGCTGGTCGAGTTGGAAATGACGCGGTCACCCCCCAACTTCCTGATGGTGACTGGGACCCGCGTCATGATGGAGTATCAAGGGATGAAAGTGCGCTGACATATGTTCTGCATTATATAATTTTCTTTTCTTCTTTTCTATGCATGTTAAATGCTAACACACGTGCACTTCCATCTATCTTGTTGACACTTAAGGCAAATTTAGATGCCAACACACTCAGCTGGCCAATACATATGCCAATGTTTCAAAACAGTGCCGACTATGCTGGCTGAAGACATTGTACCTGTAGACCCCGGTTAAATTTAGCACATTCTTTCCTCTCTACTTTCTTTATAATTTTGTCGTTTTCTTGCCGGAAGGAAAACACCAACACCAAGGAATAACAACCACACATCTTTCTAGTACTTTTCAGTCTCTAAATACATGTTAATACAAGACAATAAAGCAAGTGGGAGGTTGGGAGGGGGGAAGTCATTTTTTAGAATTTTGCTTCATGTCCTTCTGCTCAGATCCTTTGTCACCAACACCATATGCTACAGCCGACATCACTGGGAAACCATGACCGAAGAGAAAGTCTGCCAAATGGAAGGAAAATGAGACACTTTCACTACATCGTTGCCACTGCCTTCTCAATGCTTCTTTTGCAATTGTGTGCTTGCCTGAGCCCATTAAGCAACACATAAGTAGTTACTAAATATAGTGAGAATAGTGTTTTCTTTTTTTTTTTTTTTTTTTTCCAATAAGTAATAGAGCCCTATCAAGGGCAATTATTTCAATGTGCAACGTTCAGCTATTTGCAGAAAGGGCGATGCTTCGTGGCATTATTGCTCCCTTTAGGAAGAAATATTACAGCGAAACTCAGAGAAGAAAGAGAGGGTGAAAATGGCTGGCTGGCACTTTCGGTACTGGTTTCAGGTCATTCACCTGATGTAACCCATCACTTGTCACTCTCAATGCACTTTTAAATGTGTCTAAAAAGTTTAAAAATACGCTTTGGCTCTTCTCTGCCTTCAATATGCCTTTTATTGAACAAGTGCAAAAACCACATGTTTAGGGGCTTCAGCAGCCACAAACCTATTTGTAGCCCCACATAATGATTAGGTAAGACAATGATCTAGCCTAATCATTGCCCAGGTTTTTCCAGTGCAGGCAAAAGGCTTTCACCAATATTCCTTCGTGCACCAGCCATTGTCATGCATTCCTGCAACCTTCAGAACTTCACCTATCCACATGACTTCAGCCTTCCCTCAGCTATATATTCCCTTCTTTGCAACCCATTCTGCTACCCAAATGTTGTTAGCTATCTGTTCACCCCAACACATACGCGCAATGCTCAGGTCTATACTGCAGTTATTTATGGTAAATATCCTTTAACCACACTTTCTTGTCCTCATCCGTCCCTCTACTTCATAAAAGGTCACTGCCTCCTTTCTCATGACAAAAATGTGTACAATAACTGAAAAGGAGCTCTATAAGCAGGTTTCAGCTGAGCATTGGTAGGGCTATTCTTTTTAGAGAAGGTGCTCCTCACAGCTTGACAGTGCCTGGCAAAAACATTCCACCCCAGGACGCTACTATCTAGTAAATGAAATTAATAAATCTATCTCACTTTTTTTTTTACAGCCTAGTTCAGTGGCTTGTATGACACTAATGGTTCCTTGGAAGAAATTTCAATACTCCATGGTGCCTTAACTTCTCAACAAAGCCCTTCAGTTCACTTTTTTTTTTTTTTTTTTTTTACAGCCTAGTTCAGTGGCTTGTATGACACTTGGTTCCTTGAAAGAAATTTCAATACTCCATGGTGCCTTAACTTCTCAACAAAGGCCTTCAGTTTTTTTTTAGGATGGGTGACAGAACTTAGATCAACTTTAGGCTCTTCAGAACAAGATGTATAAGCTGAGCAATGCCTGTTAAATGCCTTCCAAATATCCAACACAATTGTGTCAAAGCCCACAGTCACATTGTAAGTGCTTGGGGCATGGATGAAACTATTTCCAAACACTTCTTTTCTGTATGTGCTTAAAGAAAGCACAATTCATAGGCACAGGCAAATGAACACCCCATATTTTGTTGTTAATTCCAATGGCCCATCCTGGCCTCCTCAGTTACTCACCATGAGTGTAAAGAAATTTTCAACAAGCTATGTCAAAGAACCACAGCTACAGATAACTAGGGCTTGCTTGGACAGTGTGCATACCAAGGTCATGTGACCCTTTTAAAAGTCAGGTCTACTCCCAAAAGCTAAGGTGCAGTGCTTGAACATAGTTAGGAAGTGCCCAACTGAACAAATCCATAAAACCTGCCTCAGTGGTTTTTAAAGCCTGTAGCACAGAAATTTTTGGAAGGGCTTTGACAATACAGAGGTGTATCCTGAATAAGCTAGAGGACATTGACAGATTACAAAAAAAAAAAAAAAAAAAAGCCACATCCTGGCGAATAGGTGACACTACAAATACTTATACAATAACTGGATGTCAGTATAGCTGCACACTTGGATACTCTTGGGGACACAAGAGGCGAAAATCTGAAATGATCTTTCAATGTTATGTAACATAACCTCCTTGGTTGTGAACTGTTTTTGCTTCCCACCTCCCAGACCAACAAAATTAACTGTCCTTTTCATTAAGGCCATTAGAATGGCAATGATATATAAGAGGCAACATTCGCCATTTATCCTTGCCACTTAAGTGCAATGAAAGCCCCAGCCACTTTGAAACAATAAAGAGCAAAATGTTTGATCTCCAAACATCCATTTAGCTCTAAATCTCAAGAGGATCGATCCGCGCAATAAAATTGGCAGGTGCTGTCCACAACTTTCCTTCCTTATTCTGAAGGCACGATAGTCAAATTGTGAAATTTCGTAAGTGTTTGGACATAGTTATCAAACCTAACCTAATGTGAGAGCTTGCAACGGTCAAGCTTAAGCGGAATGACAATGGTGACATGGTGGCCAGTAATGCTAAGAAAGAATTGGGATGAGCCAAAGCAAGATGACTCATTGGAACACCCAGCAGAATCAGGGGAAGATGACCTAGAAAATAGAAGTTTGTCATGATGCCCACTTAGTTCCGTGACCTCGACCGAGCGCTCTAACACAATACTAGACTTCGTACTGCTGCGTCAATACCCAAGTGATAGGATGTAGGGAAGACTGAACCGAGGCTGAACATGCACAACAGCTCAACAGAACACACTTTGGTCTCCGACGTGCGTGAAAAATGAACGCGCCGGAGAGAAACGACCGGCAGCCGTGCATATCGCCATCTTTGCGAGCTGGGCGCAATAACAATCCACTGGTCAGAAATGTGCTGGAATACGGCTCTTTCTCTATTGTTGCATTTTTCCCGCCTCAAGCTTTTTATGCAGCTCCGCTCAAAAGAAACGAGCGCACGCGGATGGCACGTTACGCTGATTGGATGCGCTCAAAGCAAGAAAACCAACGTTGCTGCAATGCAAAGCAGCTTTCATAAAGCGGCGTCAAAGCTGAATGCAGTGATTTAGGAAACCGCAAAAGCAATTCACTACTCCGTAATGAGATTAGGAAGTTATGACGGCCGGCGGACCACGGAGTTCACACGGCACAAGTGTTCAATCCGTGACTGCAACTTTTATTTTTCTTTCTACGAGTCCTTGCGACCTTGCTTTCGAATAGTTGGCTTTCTACTATAACACGATTTCTTCCAGAGACTACACATACAAGACCCAAGCGCAGCCGGTACCGTCTTGTAGATACGTTGTACTACCAGCAACGTGGGGTGTTCAGAGAAGCGACATCCAAAGTGCACAAATATAGCTTGCCAACAGTCATCGAATTTCACCTAGTACCGCGCGGAATGCAGACGCCGCGCATGACAAGGAAGGCCTGTAACGTACCGTGACTACGGGAAGCGCAGGGGGCCCTTATTGTGCAGATGGCAGAGAATGCTTTGATGTCGGCTGCGGTGTTTGCAGCGACGATTTCGCGTGAGAGCTAGCAGGGAGCCCAGGAATTAAGCCTAACAACAGCAGCATTGTTTGCGTGCCGCAAAATTACGAGAGGCAGTGAGGACTGCTCGAGCCTGCTTCGTCATTTCTGTCGACCACCGGGCGACACATGCAGCTCTAGCCGCGGTCCAAGATGGGTCTCCTCCGTGAACGCGGTCGTGGCGGAGCATGGCTTTCGAGCATCTACTACTGACAAATCCACTTCCGCGAGAGAAAAAAACTACTTACCACGGGCCTGATCCGCTGAACTCGTCCCGGCGATGTTTCGTAGCGTTGAGACCGATTCCAAGCCCGTACCAAAGCTGTTGCCGCGTCCCGGTGCACGCAAACATCCACGGACGACTCTTTTTTTTCGTCCCACTTCCACGATTCTCACAGCGAAACAGTCATGATAACCCACTGATGCCAAAATACAACACACACAGGCGCCGGAGTCTAGAAATCAGGTGGTTGTGCAAATATCAGGTTAAGCTGGACACTCGGGGTCTTTTCAGGCTTTCATAAGGGCTACCTGCAGCTTTAGTGTTCTGGGGCTCTCCAACATAAGCGGGAAAAAAATGTAGTACAAAACGCCAGAACAGCCAGAAACGGAGCGGAGCGCGGCGCGGACCTCGGAGACGAGAAAGGTTCGTATCAAAGGTGTCGCCATCTATGTGCTTTTAAAATCGCATGTGCTCTCAAACGCGCCCAGCGGCGCCCTCCCGGAGTAGTTTTGAAAAGGAGGGAAACGTGTTCGTGAACCACGGGCGCGGGCTTTTGAGCTTTCTTGACGTGTGTCTGTTGCGGCGGTGGGCAAATGATAAATAATCGCCTTTGTTTACTCTAGTGCCCCCACAAGTCAGGACCACACACGGCTGCAATGCAAATATTGCTGTTTCTGCCATGTGAGACATTGACTTCTCGGTAGGTTCGGCTGCCCTGTTTCCATCGATGACAGGATGGCAGCTACAACGTTCCCGTGCCAGCTCGAGAAGCCTTTCGGCTGTAAGGTTTTTGGTATGTTACCTATTACCGTACACGTTTTGGTCCACCAGCACGGACTAGACAAATGTCAATTTAGTTTCGCGATGTGCAAACCGTGATGTTGGTAGTCATTTTGAGGAGTCGTAGCAGACGTTCTGAAATTCTGCTGTTGACAGGTAAAGCTTGGAGATGCAGAAATAATAAAAAAGAAAATCTGCGAGGAGGCGGTCACAACACATATGTGTCTTGTGCATTGAAATTGAAACAAACTAGGTGAAAATTGTTTCACTTCTAAGGAAATTTGTTCTTGAGAGCTGGCAGTTCCATCCATTCACTCTACTTGTGGGCATTGCACTCTTTTCTTGCTTCCAACAGGGGTCAGAAAGGGCGCTAGCATACTGAGAAACCAGCTGCCCCTATCATAGCCCTCTTGATGGAATGTGGAAGCACCATTAAGGAATATAAAAATACTGCGTTGAAGCGATGGGTATAGCCGAAGACAGTGAGGCATTAGGATTACTATGCAAACAGCCCACTGCACGTCATTCTTACATAATCAAGGGTCATATAGGTGACGGTGCCTAGTAGTGCAAAAAGCTTTATTGGTAGTAAAGCAGGTTTGTAGATCACGGCAGTGGTATTCTTGCATACCGAAAGTAATATTGTGTTATCTCATGAAGATTGCTTTACCCAACTCATTGCATGAGCACCAGAGGGTTGAAAATTTAATGCAATTTTTGTTGGTTAGAGGACCATTAGCATTTGCCCAATATGTGATTTTATCATGTAAACATGAGGCAGCGTGGAAGGACATCAGCTTATGTGGAGCTGTCAATGCCTTGGGTTTGTTCTGACTCACTTTTCTATCTCGTGCTATTATGTTGAGGTACGCTGACTCTTCATGAAAGTTTAATTTCTGAAAGAAAAATAATGAATGGAAAGGCAAAAGAAACACCACAAATGATGCATGCTACTCAACGTGTGTATATTCCATGTAAAGTGAAATAAGCTACTTAACAGACTGCTTTTGATTGTTGGACACTGTGCTCTTCCATGTGTATTTCAACCTACTGTGCACAGTTATACATATATAAGTTGCCCATTCTCAAGTTTAGTCAGCGTATAGGTATATCATATTTCTTTAGTATTTCGCATCGCTAGAAGTGCGTGACAAAAACCAACAAGCTGTTCTTTTTGCGTTATCTTGCGAAAGATTGAAGCATCTTGCTCTCATTATGGACATGTTGTCTGATATATGCTTTGTGTCTTGTGCAGAACCGACTGATGCCGATGTGGGCATCCTGTTTGACTGTGGAGCTGGGGTGCGCCCACAGGCCGTGAGTTGCTACATTTCTGCAGAGGCACCGTACATCCGACTGTGTGGCCAGCTGTTGTGCCGAAACCGCTTCTCGCGCAGCCAGCTGAGCCGGCTGTTTTGGGCAGCAAGGTAACCCCTCTTTTGGTTGCTTGTGTTGATGAGGGTGGTACTGTTAGCCAACTCTATGGACAGAAGGGTTGCTTTCAGAGCCTAGTTCTCTGCATTGCTGAGCTGACGGCAATGACATGCAGTGTGTGCAAATGTCTTGCCTTTCCTTTCCTTTCTTTTAGACGTCTCCTTCTACATAAGGTTTTCATAGTTTTTCTTTTTCTAAATAATATGCTGCAAGAACAGCATGTGGCCTGTGTTGTTCTGTTCCTGACGCTGTCATGTGAATTTGCACCTTATAGTTTATATAATGATGTTGTATTGTATTCCCCTTGTATTCATTTTATTCAGGTCGAAGATTGTTGCCCTTCAGAGTGACCAAAGCATCCACAGGGGCTCGCAAGGCAAGTTTTCACCTTCCACTCTTTTTGTCTTGTCAGTTCACTGATAGTACCACAAATCCTAGTTTGGCTCTCCTCCCCTAATTGCCCAGAAAGGTAGAAAGGCAGCACGCTATAGCTCTATCAGTGAAAAACGGGTGCAATGTGCAGAGGCTGTCATTAGGTCTGTGCCAGCAGTGATCGCTCCCACAGTCCAACTTAGAGCAGTAGCTGTTAGATGCCCATTCTGTTGGTTTCACATTGTGATGGTAGTAGTAGTAGCAGTTGGCATAATAGGAGGATGGTTACAATAGAAGAAGGTAGGTATGACAAGTGGAGGAATGCGTACCCGAAGGGTGGCCACTGTGGAAAGAGAAAGGTATTGTGAGATTGGAGGGATACCCAACTGAAGGCTGGTTGCCATGGTAGCCACCTGGAGATGGGTAACATGGAAGGAGGAGCCTAATTGTGGAAGCAGGGCAATGGGGGGAGAGCATCGGAATGCGTTATTGGAGGACAGTTAATGTGGAAAACCACAAAGGGGGAGAATATGGCGAGAGTGGAGGAATGTAATGCAGTCTGCCTGTGATGGCTGCTGCAAAATCTACCATATGAGGAGAGGCTCAGTGGCCGTGGTACTGCACACCTGGAAGGGCAAACTGAAGAGGTGCTCATGTAGAAGCATGAGTGTGTAAGAAAAACTGAAAAGATATATAATTTTGCATATATGCGTATTGCTCTCAAATTCTTTACCTCAATGAATTGTGGAATGAGCAAAATTAGAGCGACGCTCAAGCCTCGCCTTAAGAGTAGATGCAATAGCGGCTTTAACATTGCCTTTTCTTTCTTTTTTTTTTTTTTTTTTTTTTGTACGCAAACTTGCCATAAGACATATTATATAAACTCATGTAAATGGTTTTCCGTGAGGAACCGGAGCAGGCTCCCGCTCTTAGCGTTGTCGGTGAGCCATTTAGAAAAGTCATCTTCCCTTGTTGTGGTTAGACCCACTTCGCGCAGAATCTTTGTCCTTGATTCCCTTGTCCCTGCACAAGTCCATAGCAGGTGGCGAACATCCACTTCTGCAGCTGGTGTGGAACACTTTGGGCATGTGGTTGGTCCGATTTCAGCTTGCGATTCCCATCGGCATTTTACCGACGGGGTAAGGGCCGCCCCAGCTCTTATCCTTCTAAGGAAACCTCCTCCAATCTCGTTAAGTTACGAGGGAGTGGGAATGTACACGGGGGAATGAGGGCACGTGTACTTTTCCTTAAAGAGGATGCTAAAATGGAAACAGCGGAGCGGGCATCGAAAGGGAGCCTGGTGGGGGGCGCATTAGTGTGTGGAACTTCGTGTATGAGGTGGTCAACTTTTCTCTGCTCAGCGTTCTCAGCATTGTCTTGTGTCCAATGTATCTGGATGCTTATCTTTGTTTTTTTATTGAGTGCATGGATTTCCTGGGTAACAAATAGCGTCTTCGTCACTTTCTTTAGTTGTTTTATGGCGGCTAAGGAGTCTGTATAGATGTGGGCTTCTGTTATCGAATCTATTTTATTTATGGCCTCCATAGCATCGCGGATTGCATAGAGTTCCATCACAAGCGGGTCCGGGTATTCTAAAAGATATTCTTTATGTACCTTTAGTTCGCTGTGGGTTGGACTAGTAGCTGCTGTTCTACCGCCATTTTCTATAATTGATGCGTCCGTATATGCAATTAAGGTACCTGGAAGTGCATCAACCAGAGGTTGAGATGCCAGCTTTTCTTTGCGACGAAGCCGAGTGGTCTTGTTTGTCGTGATAGTAGTGAATTCCCAAGGAGGGGGGTCAGCCATTGGTGGTGTTCGAACTGCCACTTCGTTGTACAAGGATGCTATGGGCGTAACATACTTTCGCTTCATATCCCTTGTTGCTTCTCGTTGCTCAATTAATTCTGTCAACGTATTTATCTGTGCAAACTCTTGGAGAATAGGGATAGGGGTAAGTTTTGGTAAGGCCGTGATAGTGCGCATTGCGTTTCTATTTATTGTTTCCAATTTTGCCCATTGCCGCCTCGTGAGTCTTTGGAATTGGGCCTGGTATAGTATCCTCGGCTGTAACACTGATTGTACAAGACGTCTTGCCATGTCCGCTCGAGCTCCTCCTCCCCTAGACGAAATGCGTTTTATCAAGTTTAAGGAAGTCGCAGCTACTTTTTTCACTTTATGAAGCCATTGTGTTCCTTTGCCGGATTTGCGAATACTTTTGTATTTTTTGTTTAATTTGGATTTTGGAAGAAGGAAGGCTTAGTATTTGTCTCACTTCCTGTGGACACTTAAATCTATATGAGGTAGTACATATGTCATTGCAAGCAGCCTCCAACTTGGCTAGCAGATGGATGCTAGATGGGAAGTGAAATGGCAGGACACCACCCTCACCGCTGCACAAAGAATGGTTGCATCACAGTTTTGATTCGAAACAACTGTAAAGAAGGTAGCCAGCGCGCCGGCATGTTGCATATTTTCTCAACGTTTTTCTCTATTCTTAGTTACGGCGCCGGCAAAGCCTTTTCGACCGAATTAGCTGTACATGCCTCACATAAAATACTCCCTCAGCTGTCACTGAATCTCGCGTTGCATTTTGAGTACTGTCCGGCAAGCTTTCTTTTTATGCCATTTAAAATAATAATAATAATAATAAATATAACTGGTTTACAGGGAAGGAAAGGTGCAGTATCTGTCACACTTCTCGGTAGACACCTGAACCGTGCCAGGGAAGGGAGGGAGGTAGGAATGAAAGCAGAAAAAAAAGAAGAGATGTTATAGTAAAGAGTTACAAAGTATTTTCGACCACCTAGGGGTCTTTAACGTGCACTTCTTAATTAAATGCTGTGGATGTATGGGTTGAAAATTACATTTGTAGTTTTTAATTACAAGGCTCACAAGAAATTTTTCTGTTGCATATATATTCATATTTTGTTGTGTTCCTTCAAAAAGTGCTATTGCTAACAAACTTTGCAGTGCTTGCTATGAGGAACTGATTTTTCATAGGGCATACATGCACCTATGCTCATCTGTGTTCTTGTGGGCTTGCTGTTTTGATTATATTTCTTGCTTTACGAGCAGTCACGTTGAAATATAGTTTTGTGTTTTTGTGTGAAATTACTTCTTCTTAGTTTGATTAGTTTGATTTTGTTCTTTCCATCTTCCTTGATGTAGACGAGAACAGTCACCGTCACTGATATTTTCGGCCCTTTATCTTTTGCAGGCTCATGCAGTGCCGCTCAGCTTCACTATGAAGTCTCTTCATTTCTCAGCTTTATCAGGCATGAAGTAGAAAGGTATGGCTCAGAAGTTGTGCACCAGTAGTTGAACAAGTTTCTGCACGTTATGCAAGTTTATTGAGGGTGAATGAAGCACTTATGAAATGGGAAGGGGTTCATTTGCTGTTGCTTTGGATGGGTCGTGCAAATAAATTAGCTGTGGTTTAGCTTGTGGTTAAACCTGGAGTTCCGCGAGAGCTATCTGCATGGCTACGCTCAGGTTCGGCTTGAAAGTAAAGACATGGCTTTTGCACATAGTAGTTTATGGTTTCAGCTTTATTTATGTCATAGGGGAATCGTTTCACATATGAGCACCCCTTGCCTCTCGTCATTGACCATTTTCATTTGGGTGTAGAAGACTTCTTTCTAGTGGTATGGCATTGTCTCTACATTGAACTCCGGGGCACACTGCCGTCACAATGTTCGAACGGACCTTCTGTCCTATCAACTCGCTGTTGCCGTTCACCTCTACCAACTACCAAGTTGTTGTTGTTGTTGTTCTTTTTTCTTTTTTTTTTCAGTCTTCTTCTTCTCCTCCTTCTTACTTTTCTTCTTCTTTCTTTGCTTTTCGGATAGGCACGGCAAAATGGCGAGAATGTGGCCAATGTAGGTCTCGCTACAAAAGCTTGAGTTTGGTTTTTGTATGGTTTGCTTTTACACTCTGCACGTGTCAATACTTTTTACACGTGCACAATAGCAAAAATATGTTATGCTCAGTGAGAAGGGCATGGATGTGGGACAAAATGTGGTGTTGCAATTGTTATGGTACGCTAGAAGTAAAGAAGATGCTCACTGGAGTACTGGAGTGAGCTCACATATTTTAAACTCAGTGGTGCAGAATAAGCCTTTTCTAATGTTTTTACTTTATATGTTTATGAATACGGCTGTTGCGTTTCTTATGTGACATAGTTCGCAAGTTAAAAGTGTTTCAAACTTGACACATTTACAATCCACATTTGCAAATCACATTTATATTCAGGTTGCATGCTTGAACAGGTTAGAGACAAAAGGGAGGATCCTGATTTACATTGAAGAGTGTCACAGGTGTGCACATAAATGAAGTCTTGGTCAGTTGGTCAGCATAGCTCACTCATAAGAGTTACTTCTCTAGTGGCAGAGCAGTTACAGCTGAAGCTGACATAAGCTTGCAATATTAAAGTCTTTCCTAAAACTTCTTGTGTTAGGGGAAACTGCATTAATTTGTATGAACTGCTGTTGGAAATGACATGCAAATAAAATTTGTTGTCTACGCTCTTTTAAGAGGCAAGAATAACTGCGTTACTGAATGAGACAAGGGAAAGGAGCAGGAAAGACACGTGCATTTACGTCTGGTGTTTATTGAAATTAACCTTTTTTTTTTTTATTGTACCAATTCCGACAAGCATGCATACTTCTTGAGGATGGCATTCAGTCGATATGAACCCTGCATTACCTTACCTCTCTTTTACAAAGATGGACCGAGGGCATGCTGCAACACATGGGACTGCCAAATCTATGCTGCTTCAAATATCTCTTGCCCAAGTTATCTTTGACGGGTCTGGGAACTCATGTTCTTTCAAACACTGAAGGACACTAACATCTGTCTCTGTATGCAGCATTTTGTTGGGATCAGATCTTGAAAAAGTTCTCATAGACGATCGTTAAAACGGTGTTCAACCTGGCCGCTGCAGAGTTTGACTCTACTCTAATTCTGCAGGGGACTTATTGTGTCTCACATCAGGTGGTGCATTCAGCATTTCTGGCTTGTTCTGTGCTTTGCCAGTACGGTTCACTATCCTGAACATACTCTGTTAAACGTGCTTTAAAAGCGCCTGACAGTTCTTTCAAGTAGCATGTGTAGGTGTGTTTTGTTGGTTGTGTTTGAGCAGCATGCATATTTTGCAGAGTTGTGAGCAGTGCCTCTTCCTCAATGACTGACTGGACCCCCTGTCGAGACGCGGACTGGCTCGGCCCCCGGGAGCTGTGCCACTGCATCGCGGATGAACTGCGGCTGACGCTGCGCCTTGTAGGCCGCTTCTCGGACCTGCCAGCCGAAAGGAGTGTGAGCGAGGACACCTCTTCTCGCTGGATTTTCACTCTGTTCTCTAGTCATACCAGTTGTCTAGATTCATCTCAAAGGCATACCGAGGAACACTTGAGATTACCGAGATTGAGATTAGCTCTATTCACTGCCAGAAAGTTTGCTGTAAATTAGTGCAAATCAGCTTACTGGCCGCTTGATTTAGTCCATTCTAGCTTAATGTATGCTGTAATAATCCACTGTAAGCAAAGTTAAGCATGTGACTGAGGCAGGCCAGCCAAACGTGGCAGATTGGCACATTATACATATCCAAATATCCACTGAAATCGGGTCTGTTACAATAAGATTATACATAGCATTGTTTTATCAGGCAGGCCATTATGTGCCTTTAACATGGAACTAAAGTAAGTTAATTTGTATGCTGAAGAGGTGCTGAGGGGTCAGAGCCTGCCAAACTGAACTTTATGTGGCATCCAACTCAGTTACGAAATTCCACTTTAAAGGCACACAGGCAGGTCCTGGCCATGTGCACTACGGGAGCCTTTTCTTATGTATTGCAGCTAACCATTAGGAGAGGTGTGCCTGCCTCTCGCATCAGCTGACAGGGTGAAAGGACATGGAGGAAATTACTCGTCCCCATGGGCTTCAAGTGTTGGTATTTGTCAGTTTGTTCAAATATAAGTACACAAATGCTGCCACCTTTGCTCACTATGCTGAACGCATCGAATTTGTTGACTGTATTTTTCTGTCACATGACAAAGTGGCACATTTCATCAACGTTTATCATTCGCTCTTGGCCGCTTGTTCACCGAAGTGCCGTGAAAGTACAAGTGCTCGTGCTTGTATGTCAACAGTGCACAGTCGATGCATGTACTCTGTGTCTCGGGAAATGATTGCTGTGAACGAAGACCTTTCTTGCATCTGCTCTTTTTTTTTTTCCTTCGCACTACACAGCACTGTCGCTTCAGTGACAACCGACGCTTCCACATTGCTCTCGAGACGTGGTGGACTGCCTTTCAGGTGGCAGATGTCATGACTTCCTCCCACTTGCTTAGAGGTTAGCAACAAATTTTTCTCAATTTCTTTGTGTCAAGTGAGTAGCCTGTACTGTTGGAGTCGCTGAGCGCGATGGTCTTTACACCATTGCCACGATTTCCATCATTGTATTTCCACTATTGGCATATGAGATGAAAGAAATTAAGCATGTCTGAATGACCCAAAAGTAGAAGCAGAACTAAGCTAGCACAACACGAGTGTACCTACAATGAAGTCACAGTGCGTCACCTGGAGCTTTTCTGTTATGAATGCTGCACACGATGCTAGGGCTAATGGGAAGGTGAAATTGTAGACAATACCAGACGCAGACCCTGTGGGCGACATCCAAACTGCTGTCACAATGAAAGGGGGTAAATGGGTGCAGAACTATGCAGCACAGAGTGCAAGGCGAAAAGTAGTGCCATGGCAAACTGCATTATTATGTGCAAGAGGTTTCTTGCAAACTACTGCATTCTTTGTTACCTTTATGTGCAATTTAGATTAGTAAATAAACAGCGCACAGTAAGCAGAAAATTGGGGGTTTTGCAGATAATAATGCATGAAACAGTGCTACACATGCCACAGAAAGCTTCACGTGCCCTGGATCTTTGATTTCACACTCAAAATTTTATATTAACCCTTAATTATTGAATTTTAGTTAATTACTGAGTTTACAGGGGCAATTAATACCCCAATTTGTGTCCGCCTGGCCGCATTACCAATGTACAAAAACAGCTTTAGCGTACGGCACTTTGCTTTTTTCTTTTTTTAAATTAGTGAAGTCTAATTTTGAGCACCTTGTATAATTGAACCATTGCGTGCAGGCTTGGAGATCTCGTTCTGTGACCTGGGTGGCTTTGGCCAGAACGGGCTGCTTGCCCAAGTGGCAGTGTTGTTTCTGTCGGACCTGTGCTGCCTGTCATCCCGACTTTTCCAGGTGAGCACCCTTGGGAACATGGACATGGAGCGAGCTCTAATTGTTCCTTTTCCTCTTGTTCTCCCTAAACAGAGCCGGAGCGGCGCACCTCAGGAGAGTGGTGGAGCGTTCCCCTGCAGTTGCGTGCGCGATGCTTGGGCGATGGTAGCTGAAGTCATTGGCCGGCGGCACGACCACGCAGCTGAAGAGGTTCCCCTCTCACTTTCTCCCACCTCCTCCTTTTTTGTATTCATGCAGCAACCTTTGTTCTTAGCGATGCATCACCACGTGGCAGTTTTTCAGCTGTGGTTCCACATTTCTGAACGCATGGATAAGTTTTTGTTGAAGGGCGCAGAGGGCACTTATGCCACTGTTTAAAGGGACACCGCAGCAAACTTTGCACCTATGTTGTTTGTGGTGGAAACTTGTAGTTACGCTGTTTCTGGTTATTCTGATGTTTGTTCAGCAGCGAAATTCGATTATCATTGGGGAAAATTGGGTTTTAAGATAGACCATTTATTTTCCCGCTCCTCGATTCAAACTCATGTCATTGCTGATAAAAGGAGGCTTTGCGATCACAAGTAGAGGGAGAATGACAGTGTTATCTGACCTCAGAAGTATACAAAAAACAAACAAACAACAGTGTCACCACAAGTAGCTTGTGGAAACAGGCATGGTGGTGGTTTCTTTGATTTCTTGGCATTGTTCTAGCTTATAAAACTGTGCTTTGTGTGACATTCGCTATTTTTATCATCATACTAAAATACTGTGACCGAGTCATACAGGCAAACTCCCCTGGCATTCCTTCACTCCTGATGGCTCTGTTTGCTCTCTCAGCAAACTTATAGAAGCACTGAATCCGACAGAAAATTGAAGATGAGGCTCATTTCATAGCGCCACTTGTCATCAACACTGAATTACTTGGGCATTGTTGTTGTGTGAGCACCTTATTGCTAATGCATAGACTTCTGTTCTCATGATTAGGGATGCTGAAACAAAGATGCAGCAGCCTCCAAGCAAATGGAACTCCAGAAAATTTGAACTAGGGTTCTGTCAGCAAACATCTATGTTCATCCACGTGTGTCTCAGTTTTGTCAAGATAGGTCTAGTTTACTCAGAGCACGGCAATAAATAGAGTAGACTTCCTTTAAGATGAACTTGAAGGGACCAGAAAATTTCTCCTTCTTGCAGACCTGCCCCTAGATACATGATACATGAGCATGCTAGATGTATTTGTATATATAGTATGTTGCATGAACATAATACTAAATAAAGTAGCTTTTCCAAGAGGGAATCATTGCAAGCAGGGCACTATTGCACTATGCATGAACCCCCCCAAGAAAGTACACTCCCTAAGGACAGCTTCCCCGCAGTCCTTCGCAATGTTGCATTAGAAGCCAACAATGTTCTCGCATTGTTCATCTTGCCCAATAATATTTTTTACCGAGTTCAAAGTCTACTATGATGTCCAGAATATTTGTATACTACCGCCTGGATAGTCTGCGGACCTAATTTCAACTCTGAAGAAATGGTAGGCTGTCCTTTCTTGCTCAGAAATGCTGAGGAATTTTTACTGTTTCTCAGTTGGGTGGTTTTGGAACCGTGTGACATACAAATAGATGCCATATAGTTGCTCTGGTCGCTCATTGTTCTGCACCCAGTCACTGTCGTCATTTCTCTTTTCTTTACAGACATTCTGGAGCTATGTCAACTTTGTTCTCGAAGTGGTGTGCCCGAAGTCCGATCGAAATTTGGAGATAGACTTGGGTAGGTGTGGCTTGCTCGAACTCTAATATATTATGTGTGTGATCAATCTAGCTTTCTTTTTTTTATTTTGTAACATTTTCGAAGTAGGGCAGGCGTGGTGCTTGCGTTCCCGTTGACACAATACAATAATTTGTTTGAACATTTGGTTTGCTCAAACTGATGCTATAGTCCTATCAATACCAAGTTTATTAAAACAGGTCTCCTTGATTCAAACTCTAGATACTAATTAGAGGACATTTTTTATCCTTTTTTAGTTTGCATTGTCATTAGTTGTCTGCACTGACTTCGATAATTTGTTTGACGTGGGAATTGGACCTCTGCAGTTTAGTGTACAAAATTTAAACTGTCTTTTTGCAGGTGGCTTCTGCCTTTCCTCCTTCTCGGCAAACGTGGAAGGTGCTGGCCAGGCCGCATACTGTCTCTGGATGCTAAGTGCCATAGCTGAGGCCACAAGAGATACCGCTTGGGGTGTCAAGGTTCGACAGAGGGATGAATGATTGTCATAATTACCAGCACCAACAGTGAAAGATGTACCTTGCCTATGGCTGTATCAGTAGTAGTATACGTAATCGTAGTTGAGCGATTATCGGCATAGTGGCAGATGGGGTTGTGACATGCAAACACCATGTGATATGGGTTTGTTATGGTCATTACAAATTCTTACAAATTCTGGACTCTAGAACTTAAGTTGAAGGAGAAAAAGAAAAAGTGAGCTAACCTTGTCCATTTATTTTTGGACATACCGTATGTAACCAAGGCACATACAAGGAATGCATGGGTCTACTACAGCACTAAAGCACATCCCAGTTTTGCCCAGTGACTATCAGTCGCACATCTGCCCCACTCATTCTTTGATCTTGCGCAGCCTGATCTTAGATCAGAGGTCATATTCTGTGTATCCTAACACATTCTCTTTAGGGCAGTACGTCTTGAGACATGGTGCAGTGTCTAATATAATACACAGACTTGTTTGTAGTGTCATCGAATTTCCATTACCTAAACCAGCGTTCTGTAAGGGCATCTCACTATACAGTCGAACCCGGATATATTGAATTTTGATTATATCGAACTCGCGGAATATCCCCTTGAACATCCCATGCAAAAGTATAGGAAAGCCGCGTCATATATCGAACTCAATTTCACCGGTCGTTCGATATATCGAACTCCGCACCACGCACTGGAAAGTAGGCCTTCCCCAAAGACGATCGCATCACCCTTGGCCGTTTGCCGCGTGACGTTTTCAAGCCACGCGCGGAAGGAATGAGGGGACAGTTCGGCGACGGCTGCTCTGGGCAGTGCCACGCCCATTCCTCAAAGGCGCGCGCATCTACAGTTATCGTTTCCCGCGCGCCAGCACATGACGTTTGCAAGCCATGTGCGTGGGTGTGCCCATTCTTTTGCCGAGCTATCTCTTTCCTTCAACACGCGCTACGCATGCGCCAAGCCAGCTCAGCCCGTTTTCAGACAGACTTCGGACGCTTTAGCGTGTGTGCGAACCCCCTGCGTGCGGCGGCTCGGCGGCTGACGTAGCTCTCTTTCTCTCTATTTTTTTTTCTGCGAGAGTCATTCATTTTTATTGGTGTGCTGTACGCGCGGCGTAGCGTAAGATATGCCGGCTGCGGACGTTGAGAAGTGGCAGGGCTTTTTCTTTTTTTTTTTCTTTTTGGTGGGAGTCGTTTATCCTTGCATGTATATGCCCGCTCCAAGCGCGGCGTGATAAATCGAACCAGGCTTGTGCAATCAAGCCATCACGGGCACTCTGCCAAGTTCGCTGCCCGTCACCGCAGGAGCTATCAAAAGATAAATGCGCCCTGACGTTATCGCTGCGCAGCATCTTGGTACACTGCCAAGAAATGAGCTGTGGATGAGAGGACCGAAACGGAGTGACGCAGTGACGCGCGCCATCAACATGCAAGTGAAAACGCTCTCGATTTTTTATTTCTGCCGCGGCGACGCAGAAACCAACCTTGTTTTGAGCTGTCGCGGTGGCTCGAGCGGCGAGAGGGACGCAGTTCTAAGTTTGAAAATTTTCGCTCTGTCGCTGCCGCATCGTCACTGAGATGCGCATGTGAGCGAGCTGGCCTTAACACCTTTTTTTTTTTTTTTAATTCTCGGGTGCAAAAGATAAGGGTGGATATATTATGCGAGTGGGTTGATTACGCGACAAATGCGGTATCGTTTTTTCGCATCGTAAGTGCCGTCACAAGCCGATTTCTGTATATCGAATTATCGACATATCGAACTATTTCGCGATCCCCTTCGAGTTCGATATATTTGGGTTCGACTGTACAACAGAGAACACACATTATAGTGCTGGAGTCATCATTTTTCTCGAGCAATGCCTTGGTTCTTATGCCTGGTGAAAACTTGTTTCATTTTCAAGCATTCTTGTAGAAACCATAACATTTTTTACCTGGAAGACTCTATTTTTTTACCATCTATTGAGGACAACCAGAACCACTTTTACAGTATGTAGAACCCCTCTATAGCAGAGTCACTCAGACCAGCAAAAATCAACCATATCAGTTTTTGGTGATGACATAGCTCTGAACATGCTGTCTGTTCATTAATTGACTACTTACTGAACGTATCTTGTTGCTTTGCGCAAAAATACTCCAAAATATCTTTCATCCTTCCGATATTGTCTCTTATTGTGTAATTTTCTTTTTAAAGTATAAGATTTTTTGTGTACATCTTGTGGAAACACATCTTTAGCGTGAATGCATTGTGGCTACAAATACAACTGAGCTTGATTTTATGTGAAAACCAAAGCTTTGTATGTACATGGCATCGTTTATCGCTGTTTCTGTCATTTAAGAGGCAGTAGATGAGAAATGTACACGACTGTCAGACACGGCAAAACCGCACACACCATGCCTCCACTTCTTGCCTACGCTGCCTCGTGCTTTGTGCTGCAAGGGGTTGTGTATGTTTGGCTGTTTCTTCCCTTCCCTACATCTCGCTGCCCTCTTACTCTCTTTTACTTTCTCAATGGACTGCACCACGTTCTTCCCACATTCATAGTCAGCTTTACATTCTTTCTTTTCCTTTCATGCTGCATGCTTTGTCTCATTGCTCCAAGGCTCACGTAAAGTTTGTTTCTCCTCAGAGCTGATAAGCCTAGTTGTAAAGCCATGTGAAAAAAAAAAAAAAGAAAGCCTTTTTTTTTTTTTTTTTCCAAGAGAAAAATTTGCCTTGCAATCCTAGGTTGTGCGTGCATGGCGATGTAATTTTGCTGAAAGCACACCACGACCAGACGCACTTTTCTGTGTCCGAGTTTACTATAGCGGGGTTCTACTGTATTTAAATAGCATGTCTTAATTTCAGTAGGTAACAGCTAGTCTTCCTTGCAGTCAGTGTGGGAGCCAAGGCAATTTAAAAACAAACTCCCTATTTCAAGGTTTTTATGGAGGGTGAAGAACTACACTTCCCCCTACTCTTTACAAGCTTGCGTTGTTGACCAGCTGCATGGGTGTAGTGTTCAATGCGCTTGGTTACAGAGCAAGAGCAACTATGCTGCAGCCCAGAGGTTTGTGACGGCAGTGACAGCTGAGCCGGTGAGTGTCAGTCTGGGCCATTTCTCTTTTTGTCTCTCTTCTGGCTGTGGGTTGAGAGGCTTTTGGTCTTTCGTTCGTCATTAACTTGCCTTTTATGGCAAGACCCACTATTGGAAGCCTCATCCTTGAGCATTGGTAAAACTGAATCTGTAACAGTGGGTGGTGCTGTAGCTATTTACTTTGGCAGATTTGAATTCAATTCTAATTTCAGTTCTGAATTTTTAGAAAATAAATTTAAATTCAGAAGTAGGTTTTATTTACAATTTAAAATTTAGGTTGAAAATAAATGTCAGCTTTCAGTTAGTGTTCTAAATATTGAAGTTGTGATACATCTCAGTTTTCAAAGCTTATTTTTGATATTTAATGTGCAATTGAAAATGTTTTATATTTTCAGATTTTAAATTTATAATTCTAAAATATAGAGTTAGGAAAGAGTTTGGAATTCAAAGTTTTTTGTTGAAGAAAAATTTTAAGCCTCCTCCTCTTCTAAAAGAAAAGGCAATGGGAAACTGTGCATCTTTCTTATGCACTAACCCCTTTTATGAGTCTGTGAATAAAAGTTGAAAAAAGCATTTTTCGCAGTCAAACTTAATTATGTAATGTTTTCAAGCTGTCGTCACTTGTGACATATGATGGCTCTCGCCGAATGATTCAACTCAGCTTTAGCCTGAGATCTGCCATTTCATTTTACCATAAATTAGTCCTCATCACAGTTAGAGTATGGCAGTTTGGGATGTCCTTCATTGCAATGTCTGTGCTGCAGAAGGAGTCACTAATGCGGGCAGTGGTCCGCTCCTGCTTGAGCCTGCACCGGGTGTGGGAGCCCAGCCTCGATCTGCTGCAGCTGCTGCTTGACTTCTTCCTCAAGAACCTGGTGTGCAGCTTCTTTTATTTATCTTCCTTTTTTCCCTCTGCTTTATTTTCGAGCATAGCTCAATAGGCTGCGTGCAAGCCTCGTCTGTCTGTTTATCCAAAAATTGTGAACAGTGCTGTTGCAACTTAACCTAAATCGGCTAATAATGTGTTTGGCAGCAGGTTGCAAGGCCACATGACTAGTACAGTGTGGGTTCGGACTAGTTGGTAAAGCATAGTGAACATAAAAGCGCTCAAGACGGGGACAAAAAAGAACACGGACAAGTGCTATCCGTGCTTGTCCGTGTTCTTTCTTGTCCTCGTCTTCGGCGCTTTTTTGTTCGCCACATGACTAGGTTTTATTTACGCGGGTTTAAGATACTGATTGCAGAACTAAAAATTTTGGTCAGAATATATTGCAAAAACAGTGTTTTGTTATAACAAGTTTCCTAACATTCTGTGTGATGGCTATAAGGTGCAATAAATGAGCAATAAAGCACGAAAGTGTAAAATTTGCCAGAATAAATGGCAAATGTCTTTCTATTCTTTTGGCCAAAAATATAGCACACTGTTGAAATCAATTTTTTGCACTTAACGGGTGCAAGAAACGGTTTGGTTCCCAGTGGTTATCTGAGAATGTTTAGTAACCAGCTTGCTTTTGACAGGAGCCTGCTCGGTGTCGGAGGACTCTGATTCGCTACTGTTTTTCTCTCTCGCAGAACGAAAGCTTCCTCACTGGTTCGTGTGGGATCCAGGCATTCCAGGTTGTCTGGTGAGAACAAAACTTGAACCTTGGCACTGGATAGCCTGCCTTAGTGCTCGAGTATCTCTCTCTCCTTTTGTTATTGCCAGTATATGTCGGGCGATGCTCGACATAATGCTCTGTGGCTTGTGCACACAGTCAATGGCGACCATTGAAACAGCAGAGTGCTAAATCTTTCCTGGTATTCATACATCAAAATTCATTCGCAATGTGCTCATGTGCAGGTACCAGAACGGGGCCCTAATATTTGCGACTTGGCCGCAGATATTGGCTTACCTTTGTCCCTCACATAAACTGGCTATGAATATCGGTCAACACACCCAATTTTAATAATAGCAATAATAATAATAATAATGATAATCTTTATTTGCACTCAGAAATATGGATGAAAGAGAAAAAAGGGTGTCTGTTTTCGCAACACATTGGCATTGGCATTTTCGGAGCGGGAAACGCTATGAATCACGGCAGAACCGAGTACCAGCATGAGGCGCATAATATCCATGGCTTAATGGAACTTGCTGCGCCCTGCAAATATATTGGCTATACTGCATGCAAGTAAAATTAATCAATTTCGGGGACAATTTATGCCATAGATTGACATAGCCTCAATGAGTGCAGAAAAGCTTCATTGTACTTAGCTTTTCTTTTTTTCCTCTTGTAAGAGCCTTGTGTATCAAGTGCACACAAAAGGCTCAATTCAAAATTTTTCAAAGAAAATCACCGGTCACTCCGAAAAAAAAAAAAAAAAAAAAAAAAAACTATCTGCGATTTGGGATCTATGGTAATTTTTTTTCTTTTGCTTCTTCACATTTGCAGTGGAATCGTTGGCGCTAAACTTCAGATATGAACTTCTTGATTTGCACCATGCACTTTAATTAACAAAATTCTCCTCTTCATGTCACAGTCACATACCTACCTGAATCAAATCTGGAAATGCAGTCTTCTCAGTTAAGAGACTGGCCTTTTTACAGGAGGTGGGAACTGGATATCAAATTTCTGCAGCAACAGAATTAGTAGTGTTTTGTTGAACAAAGGTAGTGCATTGTGATTGACAGCTCGGGCCGAACTTGTGCATGGTGACGATGAGGACTGCTTGAAGGGCAGGGCTGTAGGAAGTTTTCTGTTTCATGGCTACCCCATGATTTGATACACAGAAGCGAAAGACAAAAGGTGTGTGGTTATGCACACTCCACACTAATAATTGCAGTTCTTCATGTCCAAAACATCGCTGTGTCCTGCAAGAGTCCACGTCTGACTATATTGTGAAAAGCAGAATAAAGAAAATGGATCTACTTTATGCAGATGTTGTAATATTGAAATTAGACATTGAACCATGATTTTGGAGGCATCTTGCACACTAAGTAAATAGCCTCAATAATGAAGATGAACTGGTAAAAAAGTACACATATTTTTTGTTACAGTTAAACCTCTATGTAACGAACCTCCGTGTAGCAAATTCCTCAATGTTACTAAGTTTTTCAGTTCCCCAAACGCCACCCCCATTGAACTGTGTGTATTTGAAAACTCAATGTAACGAACATGTTGTGGCAGTTGATCTTGATGTAACGAACTTACATCGCCAAATATCTCTTAGCTGGTGCTGAATTACTGTAATTTTGGTAGAATCCCGCAAGTTTTGGGAAGATAAAACATGAACTGATGGGAGAGAATGGTCTACGATTGCAACGAGCGACCACAGTTGATACTGCGTGCCGTGTTTCAGCGCCGAGGGCGCGCATAGTGGCAAACGCAGGAGTTTTGCTACTTTCCTTTCAGAACATGTAACTACAACACTTCATGCTCAGAAGCAACGAAAAATAACAGAACAAAAAGAAAAAGACACAGGGTGAGCGAGAACGTGTGAGAAGATTCAGGCGCCTTCTCGCTCAGCGGCGGTGCGAACCTGTGCGCTCTCTCCCAGACTGACTCCTCCTCCACCCCCCTTTTCCTACCCCCTGGTGCGAGCCAAGGCAGAGATGGAGGCTGCTGCCACAGTTGCGCTGCGCCCTTAGCACGATCGCATAATGTTTCACTGCTTCTATAACTTCGAATAATTCTGGTTTACTGTAAAAACGTTTAAGGGGAGATGCTCCTCGAAGATACTTTTTTCTTAATATTCAACCTATGATTATGAAACTTATATCATTGATAAGGATTTTAATGCAGATTCCAAATATGGTCTTAGTTTTTATGTAGCATGCATAGTTTTTGTGTAATAGAGTCTTCAAAAGTAAAATATAGGGCTTTTTGTGCGCACTTTTTTGAGGATTAAATTTATGTTTAGAGTAGCTTGCAATAGCTCATTTTGCATCTTAGGTTTAGTAGTATGAGCAAAACTACTTGAAATTTGATTACAATATCCTGTATTTGCAAAAAAATTCACTAACATCAAAAGTGTACATTCTGGGTGCTGCTAGTCAACATTTTGAATTTTTGCCAAAAAATGTAGAAGAGATATTGACAATCCAGATAGATATGCCCATTCTGCATACTTTGAAGAAGCTGTGTGCAAAATTTTATCCAAATCTGAGAACTCTACGCACTTGAAAGTTTGTGCACAAAATGTAAAAAATGCTAAAAATTAGAATTGGAGAAAAACGCATCTGAAAGTTTGAAACATCTGCATTCTTGAAAAACATGACACAAGCACATGAAATTTATTCACAAAATACAAAAATAAAAAATACAAAAATACGAAACTGCAGGAGATGCTGTCGGAGAGAAGAAGGCTTACTCTTCCTCTCCAAGCAGACGGCAATGGCGGGCGCTCCTGCGTTCTCGAGAGGCAGACGCGCGAAAGTTGACGATGTGCGCGAAAAATTGCAGTTTCTCGAGTCACCTTGGCTCAATAAAATGGATTTTTTATTAACTTTGCGTTCGAATTTTGCCTTGATTTTTGGGGGGATTGTAGCTGAATGCCCAAAGATAATTTTGCAGTAAAAAACCGAAAATTGAAAAATGTCGCGAAAAACTCGCTTTTTCGACGTGCATCTCCCCTTAAGGTGGTTTCCCTTACAATCAGTTCCTAATCTCGTTTTCATTATTCATTGTCCTTTTGAGTTTTCACGCGAAAACTGCATATATAACGAAAACTTGGATGTAACAAAAAATCGCGCACTTTTTACAATTTCGTTATAGTCAGGTTTAACTGTAATTTCTTTTTCACTCCTCGATGATCCATGCTTTTCTGTTATGTCTCACATAAATTGGTGAAACGGCAGTAGTGGAAGGGTGAACACCTTATGACAAACACTTGTGTTTGCAGTCAGACAAGCCAGCAGATGCAAGTTCGAGCTAGGACACTGGCCAGTGTAGATGACCCCGTACCGAGGTAGGTGTAAAGTCTGACCAAAATCTAGCAGTGAGAACGTCGAGCATAATCAGCTAATCAAAATGAATAGCTGAATAATGCTATACTCGGGGACACCTTTTCTTGGCAATGAAGCCAAAGTTACGGAGCCGAAGCACATCATCTTCCTACGTAGCTGAATATAGTCCCTAGTTACATGAGCAGTTTCTGAAAAAACAAATTGAAATCATAGTGCTAGTTATTTACAGTATATTTTTTATCACAGTAGCAATTTTTTGAAATGAAGCTGTTATGCCTAAAACACTATTCTTGGTTCCATCGGGTTTTCTCGTCTGATGTCTGTCACGGGTTTTCGAGGTGCCCCGACTTTGCAGACGAGATGTCCTCGCCGCGTGTTCCGGTCGTTCCGGTTGTTCTAGTTCGTTCACTCCGCAAGGGTTGGAAGTGCTTTCACCAGAAAAGATTCGAGTCAAGTTCAAGGGACGCTGGCTGTCGAAGCAAACGATAGAAATGATCTGCAACGTCTATGCAGACTGAAAGATGCCCCGCCTCCCTACCTTTGCGCCTATTGCCAAAAAAAAGTGTCCCCGAGTATAGTTGAGTTTTTTCGAACAAGTTAGGCCTTTTCTCTGACCCCACATGGTAACTGCAATCTGCTAGTGGTTTACAGCAGCGCTCATCTAGATGAGCCCAGAAGGAACACTGTCCAGTTACAACCTGGGGTGAAATTAGGATGGGGTGCCTTAGTCGTTGCCTTCCCAATAACTGTTCACGCTCCTATGTCTTTCCAGGGGTGCAGAGAACAGCTACGAGCTGTTCCTTGTACTGCTGGCGCAGAGTCTGCACAGGCACTCCTTAGAGGGCACCGCAAGTGCCTGGAAGTCACTGCGAGGACGGTAAGGACAGCCTCTCTCTCTCTCTTGCTTGTATAGTTTTACAGTATCTTTGTGTGACCAACTTGCATGTCTTAGCAGGTGTCATCAACTATAAGCAGAAATAAACACTGTGCTATGGAAGTGGAATCCACACACAAAAGAGGCAGAGAAAGTGCTATAGTGGGTACTGTGTACAGGTGTAGGCCTGTGCGAATGCTGTTCGATAATTCCAAGTATCAGTTTGAATTGTAAAATATTCGATGTTCAGTTTGATTGGAATGTGGGGTATGCAAAGTCTCGACCTACCCCTGTTAGGTGATTAGCAATACTGGAATGCTTGCTTTGTGTGCTTGATTCCAAATAGTTCCTGCATGGTGGAATCAGTGTTTGCTAAGCTAAAAGCAACACCTTACAGCAACGCAATCACAGTTGAGACCAGCGCTTCGAGGCAAGTGGTAATCAAGGCAAAAAAAGTCACGGAATTTCCGTGTCGTTCACTTGCATGCGGGTTGGCTAAGCATCAAAGTTTCAGACCGGACTGCTAGCGATCCTGTAGTTTCAGATACCATCATGACACATGCTTCAGAGGTTACCATTATATACATGCTCCAGAAATATTCTCAACCCCCTACGTGCATTTGATTGAAAACAAGCATATTAACACAGAACTGTACATTATTTGTACCTGTACTTATGGAAGAGCGTCACTACTGAGGGGGAGCTAACTCAGAGTGGTTATTCTCTCTCCTTATCGCCACACCACTCCATCTCCCTTCCAGACAGAAAAACTGGCCTTGCCTAACTAAAACCAGGCTGTTTTGGGTTTATTAGTGGGGCAGTTAGCAAAGCAGCAGTGTACACATTTTTCTAAGAGCTAGTATATATAGAAGACATTGAGGTTTGCTCAGCTGAGACTTGCCCTCATTGCTGGGTTTGCCATGGCAACAGGATCTGCAGCCGCTTTCATGCCAAGCGGGTGGAAGAGCTGACAGAATTGGGCCTGCAGAACTGCTCACTGCTCTTCCTGGTGTTGGCACTCTCCGTCAACCTGGAGGAGCCGGTAAGTAGCAAAGAGCCCTCATCAGGTCTTGCAACCGGTTGGAGGTGTTCGTTTAGTTCGCCCTTCAGTGGGCAAGGGGCAATTCATTATTAATCCATGATGACTTTTTACCTTTGGGCAGTTGTAGTGCTTGCCTTGTCAGCTGTAGCGGTGCTCATTTATTATTATTATTATTATTTGGGTTGTGTTTTCAATTTTTTTTTTTTTTTTTCTGTTTGTGTTGTCAATGGCTGTGGTTTCAGGCACAGTTCCTGTCATTCTACCGCATCAGCCTCATCAGTACCTTCAGGCTATTGTGCAGTGTGTCATTTTGCCAGTCTGGTACGATGGAGGATAGACATAGTCATCACTCACTTAATAACGAATTTTAGATAAGGTACCAGTTGTATATGTCTCTACCAATTAGTTCTGTTGCCAAAATAAATTTGCGTTGACTTGGTACTGAAGTAAGGAAATCCTTGGCCGCATGGTGCAATTCATGGTGCAACGATACTCAGCTTGGTTCCTCAATATTAGACTTTAGAAATTGAGCTTTTTTCTTTGTGGCCACTTGTGGGCTGTCAGATGGCATTCAGATTTTCTCTTCTTGAAACTGCACTGCTTCCATATTGGTTTATTTACACATGCTAGCACTTGTTACTTTGGGATAGTATTTCCTGTCAACCCGCATTAATGCCATGTTAATATTAGTGCACATATTCAACTGGATGTCTTGGATGTAAGATGAGATTTGCCTGTTGAAATCAGCAGTGTTAGTATTTCTAAAGATTAGTCTCACTAAGTGTTGATATGAGGTGGGTCAGAAGAAGATCCAGATTTAGTAAACAATAAGGAGGAATCATTGAAAACTGTATTTGCACAGAAATATTGTGTGACATAACCTGGGCTGGAGAATTAAAACAGTCTTAAAGAACAGCACAAGGAACAACATGGAACCACGCAGCAGAGTAGACGGGCACAGGCGTTGTGTTCGTTCATAGGTGCCGTGCGCATCCTTCTGTGTGGTTACATGTTTTTCCTTGCACTATTCTTCAAGAATGCAATACCAACTATCCAGGCATCTCTCACTTGTAAACTAAAACAGTTTGCCAGACAGCGTACAGTATGCAGACAAGACACAATATGACATGTGCCAAAACTACAGCAGGGCAAGTATATGCTCGCATCGTGAGGGTGTTCCACAAACGGGGGTGGATGCAGGTTGACCGGCTGCTCTCAGTGCTGGCGCTGGTGCCAGCGGAGAGTTCGGTGGAGAAGCTCCGAGTGGCCCTGCGGAGCCTCTTTGCCGTGCTGCTGCTGCTGCAGGGCAGTGCTGCTGACCTGACCAAGGTGGCACAGCGGACGGCCAGCTGGTTCTTCGAGCGCTGCGTGTGAGTGCTCGTGTTGAGTATCCTCATCTTTGCTCTCACCTTGTTTCAAAGCAGTGGACCCATATGGACAGGACATTTAACGCGAAGGGAAGGTAATAGATGGTTGTTAAGGTTACTAATGAAATAGACTCCAAGAGAACGCAAGCAAAGCAAGGGGCTGCCATATGGTCAGGTACGCTGATGAGATTAACAAGTTTGCGGGAACGCGGGAACAAAGTGACAACAGCTGGCGCCGGGCATAGGGATATCAGGGTTGCTTTTGTTTTGAAGTAGATTTATTTAGGCTTCTGCTGCTAATGGTTATGATAATTAGTCCAGGCAGCTTGGTTTATATCTAGCAGTTGTTTTTCATAACTGTGTGTCAGTTTGAGAGTGCGGTGTGGGTACATTATCACTTCGATCAAGGTCTCGCCAGTGGAAGTTGTTTTCCATTGGTGAGACCTTGCTGAGATGGTGAAACATCATCAAAAAAAACAATCCTCTATTCTTCCTTTTGTGTCAGTGGCTTGTACCTCATAACAGAGTCCCTCATTTTCCCTGCGTTTTTGTTTGCTGTCCGTAAAACGATCAAAGTGGCACTTTTTGAGATAATTCTCGACTATCTTGCCGGGCACAAACTTGTGTACGAGGGCTGGCATATTCAGTGCGCTGACATTTCTTGGCCCGCATTTCCCTCAGGGCCCTGGGCTCTCAGTGCGGCACCACCACCTGCCAGTCACTGCGATCCTCCCTGCTGCCTGTCTACACCGAAGGGATCCGGGAAGTCATGGACAGCAGCTCTCAATTGAACTACTCGGAGCATGTACTTTTGGGTGAGTGACCACAGTTTGGCGTGTGCTCCTTGGATCCCACATGAGTCCATGTAAGTGATCTGTGTGGTTCTCGTGAGCCTGTGTAGGTGCCTTTAATCTGAATTTCTGGCCTGAAATGGAGCAATGGCCCCCGAATTTTTCAGCGCGTCAGGAAAGTCCATCTCAAGTGATTTTGTCTTGGTGGTCGTCAGCCCTCTGTGCTCATTAAGATTTAGTGCTGCAGTGATTGTTTTCTTTTTGCATATTTCTTTGTCATTTTCCACAATAAATTTTAGATTAGTTACCATCTCACATGCCTTGTGGAATTAAATTACGATTTTCCGTGTCTTCCTGCATGTAAGTTGCACAGATGTATTAGATGCGCAAAGCACATTTAGAGTCTATAAAAGCGAAGTGCATCAATTTGCTCAGTCAACTCAGCAGCGTGCCAGTGTTTTGCAAGGCCAGAGGTGGCAGGATGTGTGTCTGAAGAATTACTTCCTTTTGGCACCGTAGTGAGCGCTGAGTCACTCGTGTAACAGAACTGTAACCCTGATGCAACTTTTTTTTGCACAAAAAAAATAGCCTTGCAAGATTGGAATACCCTTGTAGGATTGCGCTGATTGCGCATAATTTTTTTCGCTTTCGTCCCATCGGCTCTGTGCTGCGGCCCCCATTCTCCACAGCATACCCAATTGCATGCAACTTGTATATATCATTGAGCATCATAACTCCTTTGCATCACATATGAAAACATGTTGAAAAGCAACAATTCAGGGTGCATGCAAAGAAAATGATGTGACACTTGCTTCAAAAGTTTGGAAAACATGGCCTGGCAAGATGCATCGGCAGCATGTTATTCACACTATCACCGCTACCAGTTCGCTATTCATAAGTCTGTGATCATAGTCATGGGATGAAATTTTGTAACTGAGATGAGGTTTTCCTCTATGCGCATTGGTTGTCTTTTCAAACGTAGTAGTAGTAGTTGGGTGGGACAAAAGATAGTGTGCGGAGTGGCGCATCACTTTTTGCTTTCTTAAATATGTTGTCTTGCAGTATGAGAAGCACTGAAAGATGTACCAGAAGATATGTCAATCACTGTGATGACTTTGCATGACTTTGCAAGCTCTTGCATCGCTTTTCTGAGTGTGTATAGTCCGTCCTTCGTTCAGCACATAATTCTGCCACTTTCTTTTGCCGTCCCTCAAATACAGCCTGGAGAAAAGCCCCCTCAGGAGATATAAGAGCCCTCTTTTGTTCCATTTTATGGGCATTGCTGTATTGGGTATAGTGCAAAAGAATAAAATTCAATTTTCAGCATCTTTTGTGTGTGTGTGTGTGTGTGTGTGTGTGTGTGTGTGTGTGTGTGTGTGTGTGTGTTTGTGTGTGTGTGTGTGTGTGTGTGTGTGTGTGTGTGTGTGTGTGTGTGTGTGTGTGCGTGTGTGTGTGTGTGTGTGAGAGAGAGAGAGAGAGAGAGAGAGAGAGAGAGAGAGAGAGAGAGAGAAAAAAGTAAACAACCAGAACTCTCCTACTGCAGTGCCTGAGACAGCCCTACTGTTGGACCAGTGCTCCATATCTCAGCAGGAAGACGTACTGGGCACCATCCACGAGGCGGCTGAGAAGCTCAGGTACTGGAACAAGGATGATTTTCCTGCTTTGCAACGGAAACTCTGCGATTTCTTTTAGAGAGGTACCTGTATGCCACAGGTGTTCATGTTGTGGTCTGCACCACAGTTTGTTTGCATGGTGAGCATAGTGCAATAAAGTGCGCCAGTTCATTTTCACGCCGAGTTGGCATGGCCGATCCTATAACCTCATCTCATGTAAGTTTTGATATCTGGGGCATCATTTTCAAAGATGTGACATATACACAGTTGTGCACCTGGCTTGGTCAAAATTATTGCCATTTAGTATTTGGCTGTAGAGCACTGCTTTGAAACCAAACGTTTGACAGTTGACAAACTTCTCAAGGATTGGCCATGTGGCTCAGTGATTATGGCATCCATCTTCAAAGCCGAACCAAGAAGAAGTGTCTCCTCTCGACTGTGAAGTCAAAATGTACCTGTTGTTTCAGTCACACAGGAATGTGATGACAGTGGCTAAAACAATAAGGACATTTTGACTTCCCAGTCAAAAGGAGGCACTCCTTCTTGGTTCCTGACATATTGCAACAAAATAAGACACTGATATGGAACAGAATTGAGATGAGGGAATCTAAAACTGCCACACATACGAGCTGATAGGAAGTTTCGGTTACAAGAGACACCTTTTTGGGTTCCCTTGTGTGTCTCTTGTAACAAGGTTTCACTGTAAAAGAAAGAATGGTTGCATTAGAAAGAGAACTAATAAAAAATCTCGCCGGGGAAATAATTTAGTGCATGTGGGGTAATTAAGTAATTAAGGCCAATTAGGTCAGTCAGATGTCGAAATAGCCGGGAGGGGTAATGGCGACGCCCAAATGGGGTATGTGGTGCTCGACTTCCTGTGACGTAGGTCTAACTTTCGGTGGCGGTAAATTTGAAATGTTTGAACGTGAAAGAGCCAGAAAGGGCATAATTTGCATGCATAAATGGTAGGAATGGTTAGAAAGTGTGTAAGGAGAGGTAATCAACCAACTGCAGTCTGAAAATTCCGAGAGCATCGCAGAATCTGCAGTGGAAAAATGTGAAAGCCTGATCATTGCTGCTGCACACGGTACATCGCGTTCCCCTTGTCGAACACAACCGTTTCGTTCAGCACCTTAGATTTCACTTGCGTTCTATAATTGGTTTACAGGAAAAAAAAGGCGCAGTATCTGTCACTCGCAGCAACGCTCAGGCTCCCCAGTGCAGATTCTGCAGCGTTCTCAAAAATATTTTTGGTCAGGGAATAAAAGCTATAAACCCATGGCCTAATCACTTAGTATGTTAGTACTCTTTTTAACAAACGTCTGTCCTCGACCAAGAGAGAAAAAATGAAATTGGGAAAAATTTTTGATGACCAGAGCTCCGCCTTTGTATGACGCGATAGCATAGGCTGCCACCCTGCATATAAAGGCCCACGTTAACAAAGCTGTATGAATGCGCCTGTGTGGCCTAATGGTAATGGGATGGCAAGGATCCTGGCAGGCTGATTGAGTTATCACCCTCCCATCCAGCTACTGCCTGCCAGCACCATGCTTGTGATTTTTCGCTCTCAACACCAACGCCGCATTGTTAATGATGCAGTCATCATGAATTTGGATGAGAACAAGAGAACATTTAGCCGGTTTCTCATAAACTCTTGTGCAAAGTCTGGTGTAAAGATATGAAAGCCCTGCTTTAATCAGGCTGCTGTACAAACATGCCCACTTGGCATAGGTGTACCATGTCTGGCTCAGGATCCAAGGGTCCTGGAGGATTCGATTCCCTTTGCATTTTCGCATCGGAACTCTCCAAGTTTGCAGCTCCGGTCATCTTGGCTATGGCTGCGTTACCAGTCAGTGCCTGTCTCTGTCATCTGCCACCTACTACCTGGCAAAGGCATGCTCGTGATGTTTTTGCTCACAGCATCGACACCGACACCAGATTTTTGGAACAGGGCCTTTACCGCTAAGACCAATTGCTTCTCATGCTCTTTCGTTGAGACGAACCTTCACAGGAACTGTAACCCATAACTACATTTTTCAGCATGCTCAAGCATCTACAAGGTGCTTTCATGGTAAGCTTGAGAGAAAAAAAAAAAGAGATTGAGAAGAGAGCGTTCTTGTCGATGCTGCTAGGGAACATACAAGACATGGCAGGCCTGCATACGGCCCAGTGATCTGGAATAGCCAGACCTCTGTATCTTGCATGCATCACATGCCACGCATTTCCCCCCAGTAAGCAGAAAAGCGCGTAGGTAAAGAGTACACCTGCTTTTAGACTTGGCACATATGGAATTTCAAATTGACATGGCATTACCTTATGGGTTTTCGCAGTACAGAGCTCTCACATGGCTACATATCAGTCATCTCAGTGGCAAGTTCACTTGGGTTGATGTGAGCTTTTTGATTTCCTCACCCTTCTGCACACTTTATATGTAATGCTCTCTCTGGCCCTGTCCTATCACTGCACGGCACTTTTGCTCATACTTTTTATGTAACGAATATTTTGACGGTCCTTTGAAGTCCACCTTAAGGTAGACTCCCTTTAAGGGAGTCTACTTTAATTGTAAAGTTCATGATTGGGGATACACTACACAGCAGTGGGTGACATACGGCATGGTCGAGCTACACCGGACAATTAATGCTTCACATAACTGTGCAGGTCTGAGGATACGTGCTAAATGGCGAAATTCGTGGCTCTGTTTGTCTATCATTTAAATTTGTTTACTTCATTCATATGACTTTTGTATTTTTTCTGCTTGCACAGGAGTGTTCACAAGCGGGTTCTGTCACAAAGTCTTGAAATGACTGAAAATGACAGGAGGCTTCTTGCACAGCATAAGGGTGAGTGTTGGACTATGTTTCACTCCATTTCACTCATATTTCCACATATGGATGGTGAAAAGTAGACAGGCAAACTTAGCCTCACCAGATTTAATGATGGCACCAGAATTTGAAGGTAAGGCACATGAAGCACCAGGAAACATATTGTATTCTATAAAAAATGTGCCGCCTGTGGTCATGATGGTTCCAAAGTGCTTTGGTCAAATATCAGACACATATCAGACAAACAAACACTTAAAAGAACTAGGAGTGTGCGAATATTTTAAATTTATAATGTGAATCAATCGAATGTGTTTTCTGCTTTGTATAAAAAAACTGACGTTTGGAATTTGTTGAATATTCGAAAATTACTGAATATACTGAAAATTTTCAGATTGCTGTGATGGAAACTGTTTTTGGCAGTTTTTCGGGCCCATTCGATACCGTATTTACTCGCATAATGATCGCACTTTTTTTTTAAATACTGACGCAAATTTCGGGGTGCGATCATTACGCGGGGTAAATTTTCTACAAAAAATTTTTGAGCACCGAAAACGCAAACAAGTTGCAGGTCAGACGTCTTAGAACATATATCTCGATTACAACCAAAAATAAAAGCTGAGTAAGGCTTACCTTCGCAATAAACATGCACATGAAGCATCACATGGAGTGCACAATGCCCATTTATTTTTTTTCGTCAGTACTCTAATCAAAGTCTGAATCCTCGCCATCCTCGCTTTCACTGCTGCACGACTCATCGGAAACGGCAGTGTCGTCGCTGGGAGCATCTTCACAATCCCACAGGAAGTCATCTTCCGTTCCATCCAAAGCGTTAGATATGCCTGTCTTCTTAAAACTCTTAGCCACTACCTCGTCGGGAATACTGCTCCACGCTTCTGTGATCCACGAGCACAGCATCTCCACGGATGGCCTTCTAATCTTTCCGCTCGGCGTCAAATCATGCTGGCCCATCGCCATCCACTCAGCATAAAGTCGTCGAACGTTGTCCTTGAACGATTTGTTCAAAGACACGTCGAGAGGCTGCAGCAGCGAAGTCAGGCCGCCAGGAATGACTGCAATGTCCGTGCGCAGCTCTTTCAGCTTGGCACGCACGCTGTCCACAAGGTGACCCCTAAAACTGTCCAAAACCAGAAGCGAGGGAAGCAGAAATGCTCCTGGTCTTCTTCCCCAAACAGTCTTGATCCAGTCGACCATCAGGTCTGCAGTCATCCACCCTTTCATCTGTGCACGTATATGGATGCCACGGGGAAAGTTTCCCTTCGGAATAGTCTTCCGTTTGAAGATCACATATGGTGGCAGCTTTCGCCCGTCGGCCATCATAGCAAGCATGACTGTGCATCGCTGTTTTTCTGCGCCAGACGTCTTCACGAGGACGCTCCGAGCACCCTTCTCGTTCACAGTTGTATTCCGGGGCATGTCGAACGTCAGTGGAGTTTGATCGGCGTTTCCAATTTGCGACATGAGGTAACCGCATTTTTCGCGAAGCCTAGTGACGAAGTGATGGAAGTCTATCACTTTGCTTTCATACGCGGCTGGGAGCCGCTGGCACAACGACGTCCGCCGCCTCAGGGAAAGTCCATTCCGTCGCATAAAGCGAGTCGTCCAACCGGAGCTAGCGCGGAAATCCTTTGCGGCGATTCCCAGCTTCCTGGCAGTTGTGCGCGCCTGCGTCTGTATCATTTCTAATGACACTGCACAACCATCCTTGCGCAGGTCCCTCACATATTCTAGGACCGCCTCCTCAACACGAGGGAACTTGCCCGTTTTGGGTCCACGGAAAGCCCGCCGTGTCTTGCTCGTAGCCATCAGCTTCTCGCGCTGCTTCTTCCAATAGCGTATCCTCATTTCGTCCACGCCGAAATGCCTGCCAGCAGCGCGGTTGCCATGCTCCAGTGCATAGTCGACAGCCTTGAGCTTGAACGCGGCGATGTAACTGGCATACCGCGCCCATGGTGAAATGGCGTAAACTCGCACAAAAACACAAAGCACGCTACGACGCTGCCGAATTGCAAAATGGCGAACGCCGCAAAGCATGGAATCATGGGAACTCCAACGTTACTAGACTAGGTTGGGAACTCGTCAAAATGCATTCGCTGCGGGATGACTGCAGATCAACCACCAGGCGGCTCCATGTTCGGGGTGCGATCATTACGCGGGGAATTTAAAAAATGGAATTTTGACCTCAAAATTCAGGGGTGCGATCATTACACGAGTGCGATCATTATGCGAGTAAATACGGTAGTTTGAGCTTTCAGTTAATTTTTACAGGGTCCTTTGAAGGTCGAATTAATGAGAGCTTATTGTATTCATCAAGCAATATGACAGTCCACCTGGTTTTATGCACTTCCATCTTGCACAAAAAAACTGATATACACGATCTTGTATAAAATTTGCACTGGATTTTTTAGTAGGGCGTACACTCGTGTGCAATTCTAGTTTAATTTTTTGCGTGAACACCATGTGAATTCCTCAATAAACGTGACAAACAATGTCTGCTATTTCTTGATTTTTCATTCTTTCAGTGATCAGGTAGTTGATTCGATATGTTTAAAAGGGCCTCAAGCACAACATACCTTCTGATTAAAAATAGCAAAGAAGGAGAGTCAGTGAGGGCATCAATACATAGGAGAGAGCCCTCTTGCAAGTTAGGACATTGCTCATGCATGTGGAACCAGATGCTTGTGGCTTGTAACAAGTGCATTATAGACTTTATACCGGTGTGGAGTTTTTTCATTGAGTCTGCTATGGTAGTTTGGAATTTGCACTTGAAAGCCACTGCAAAATGGCAATGCTGGATCCTGGAGTCAGGCTGTGCTCAGTCCGCAAACCCAAGCACTGCAAAAAAAGGAAAAAAAATGTTATTTGTACAGCAAGCTTGTCTCTAACAAAAAGGGCGAGACGTATACATAAGTTTTGCCTTCTAAAACAAACAGAATGCACAGCTCATGTCTGGTGTGACTGTGATAACGGACATTCAACCAACTGGCCTACTTCGACTTGGCAACAGCTTTCCTTGGCTATAAAGGGAAGGCTACAGGGGTGGATTGTCAGTAACTGTGCCATTTTGCTGAATAGTTTTGCCAGACAACGGTCTGTCTGGCTGTCTGGTGCATCACTCTCTGTGCTGATGTAGTAGCTGTGAAAAATGACGATTGTTGCTGTCAGATGTAATTTGTTATGGGCTTATGGCACACTTCTCTTTGGTGTTGCAAATACATCAGTCACCAGAAAGACATGAAAACTTCGGCTGCAGCAGTCATATTTATTTGTCTTTTGAGTGCTAACGAAGTACTGCAGTGGTGAGTCACAGCATGTTGAATTAGAGAAAGTGTTTGCATCACACTCAGGGGCTCGAATATTCATTTACTGTTACTGTCGACCAACTTGCAGTGTGTGAACTGATAGTAGCGTCCGTTGATTCATTCCAACACGTGCTATGATCAGTCCCTAGTATTGCTCTGCAGCATTACTATTTGGTTACATAATGTCACATAATGTCACAAAAGAGAGATGAGAACTACTGTTGCATATCCTTGTCAGAATTTCAGTTGAAAGCTTACTTACTAGTAAGTAAGCAGGCATGGAATCAGTCTAGGCTACCATCCCCTGTGACAGCGTGCTGAATCATGAAGCTCCATCCATGTGCAGGATTCAGTGAAGCCATTTTCAAGAGCACACTGCAATTCCTGCACAAGGTGCTGGCCATGCCCGTCCAGGCTCCCCCTCCACCCACCTGTTTCACCGACCTGGCTGCAAACATCACGCTGCTGTCACTCGACCTGTGAGTCACTTTTGGTTAGGTCTTCAGGGAGATGCCAAGTACGTAAGTTGATGCCGCAAATAGTCGGCAGCAAATAGTCATATGTCTAGTGCCAGCTTCTCTTTTAGTTCGCAGTAATCTTTATAGCTGATATAAAGAGCAGGAAGGAACAAGACATATCTTGCTGTGTTGGTGGAATGTTTATCCTGGCATAGGCAAAAGTGCCATGTTTTCTTAACTCAGTCTTTCCTCTCCATTCCTGGTGCTCAAGTCAAGCAGTGAAATTCTTGCTTGAGATTAGTATGCATGTCCTGTTTAGATGCACAATCTAGCTTATTGGGAAACCTCTCTGTTTTCATGCTAGTCTGTAGGCTGTAATGATGCATAAATTACACGGTCAACATTAATGAGCCAGTAATATATAAATTGCATATAAGTCCACTTTGGGCAGGTTATATTTAGATAGGTAACTGATTGCAGCAATAAAAGAATTTAACAAGCATTTGTGGCAGCAGTGTGCGTCCAGGAATTTAGTCCATTCAGAGGCCAATTGCCATTTTCTTTCAGATTGTTCTTCTCTGCCACCTTAAGAATCTATGTAAGCCTCAAGAAAGTCAATTAGGAGCTAAGTTTGCAATGCAACACATTGACAGTTATTCATTTTGCGGTATGCACAAATTTGGCAGTATGTTTGGAAACCTGCTAGCACTGGGAATTGTGAAATGAGTAACTGAGATATCAGAGGTTCAAAAGTTTTTCTTTTTAACGGTACATGATGTTATAAATGCAGAAAAAAATTTATATAATTAGGGTGACAAAGTTTGTTAGTTTCAATTTGTCGAAAGGCATGCTTCCGAGCTTGTTTTGAGAAAGTTATTAACTGTGCTTCCTAAAGGAAAAGTGCTAAATTATTCCATGTAGAAAAATATATCACTGCTAGTTACAGCACACTGCCAGAAGAAGCTGCAAATAGGTTGTGTGTACAGTTATCTACTTGGCGCCTGATAGGGGGAAGGTGACCTTTACTTCATTTCTCACGCTTCAAGGTAATGGCTTGCCACCAGCTGTCCTCGTGTTTGAACCAGTGAACTCTTTTCATTGTTCCAGGCCATCAGCGCAGGCAGTGCCAGTGAAGGCCAACTTTGCAAGCCTCTTTGAGCACTTTGGCTGCTCGCCACACATGCATCCCAGGTGAGTCCAGTCACTGCACGCACTGGTCTCCAGTCACCAGTCATCAGGCTTGGCAAGCACTCACTGGGATTTTAGCGACTCCCACATTTTTAGATCAACTAGGGCATCTGGAGCTCATCTTCACCAATTTGTTCGCAGTGTCAAGAGCGCAGTATAATATGTAGGCCACTTATTTTTTTTTCTTCAAGACAGCTGTGAGTTGCATGTCCACTGCAGTTTTTTAAAGGGTAAACCCTGTAAGGTGCACTTTCTTCTTATTAAGTATCGATTCATTCAACCAATGGGTTCGGGGAGCATTAATGAGGGCAGTGGCTACAGTCAAACCCGAATATAACGAACTCGGATAGAGCGAATTATGTTTTATATCGAACACTCGAATTTCCGCTAGCATTATGCATATAAAATGTATTTTTTATAGCGAACTACACATCGGATATAGCGAACTCAGCGCGCGCGATCGGTCGCCAAACGCCCACCAACGGGCGGGCCTTTGTGCCGGCTCCGAGTTCTTTCCGGGCAGCCCACGCTGCCGGGCCGCAATACTTCTAGCGCATGCCATTGTCAGATGGGAGGGGGATTGGCGACGGCTCCGTTCCCCAAGGTCTCACACAGCGCATACGTCATCACGCGCCCGCTAGGGTGCTTCTGCTGCTTCTGCGCCGATGCCACGCTTCCATAAAACGCAGGAGGGGCTCTCTACAGCAGCTTCCACGAGGGACCCTCCTGTACGCATGCGCGGCCGTCGCCCGGAGTAGCGTGAGTAGCCTTTAAAATCCGCGCCATCGGCCAGCCTCTCTTTGCAGCGCTCCTATTCAGCAGCTGCCTACCATGTGATCAAAGACGTTCGAGCAGCTCCGCACCTATTGCGCTTTGAGAAAGAAGCAACACCGGCCAGAACTGGTTTCAAGTTTGGCCGGTGGTTTCAAGATGACGACAAAGCAGCGGCGTGCCCTACCGCTTTCCGACAAGCTGGAGATAATTCGCCGCGTTGGCCGCGGCGAAAAAAAGTCTGACGTTGCCGCGCATTTCAAGATTCCGCGGAGCACGTTAAGCACCATTTTGAAAAACCAGTCGGCCATCAGAGGCAATGCACAGGAACGACCAAATGGTGACGGCTTTCGCCACCGCAAGCCGGCTTACGACCAAGTAGAGAAACCGCTGTACCAATGGTTCTTGGACGTTCGCACGCGAAATCTGCCCTTCTCTGGCCCCATGCTACAACAGAAGGCAAAAGATTTTGCCTTCGTCCTGGACGTCGAGGGGTTTACAGCGGGCAGTGGTTGGCTCCAACGATTTAAAGACCGCTACTCCATCACCGGGAAGGTGGTTGCAGGTGAAAGCCAAGCAGTGGATGCTGAGAGTGCTGAAAAGTGGGTGCAAGACGTGTGGCGTGCTGTCGCGGAGAGATACGAACCGTGCAATATTTTTAACACCGACGAGACTGCCTTGTTTTGGCAACTGCTGCCGAGCAGAACCTTGGCACTAAAGAATGAGAAGTGCCATGGCGGCAAATTGAATAAGGCCCGAGTCACCGTTCTTCTCACGACAAACATGGACGGTTCATCAAAGCTGCGGCCGCTTGTCATAGGCAAGTTCAAGTCTCCTATGTGCCTGCGAGGATGCACTTCACTCCCAGTCACATACAACTCAAATTCTAAGGCCTGGATGACCAGAACGTTGTTCGAAGCGTGGCTGCCGAGTCACCGTTCTTCTCACGACAAACATGGACGGTTCATCAAAGCTGCGGCCGCTTGTCATAGGCAAGTTCAAGTCTCCTATGTGCCTGCGAGGATGCACTTCACTCCCAGTCACATACAACTCAAATTCTAAGGCCTGGATGACCAGAACGTTGTTCGAAGCGTGGCTGCATGGCTGGGACAAGGAACTTGCAACGAGCGGGCGAAAGATTTGCCTCCTCCTCGATAACTGTTCTGCGCACCACTGCGGCGTCACGCTCAAGAACATCGAGCTTTGTTTCCTGCCACCGAACGCAACAGCGGTTTTGCAGCCCCTCGATCAGGGGATCATCCGCGCTTTCAAGCTGGGCTACAGGAAACGCTTCGTTGAGCGGCTGTTGGTGAAATTGTGGGTTAACGACATGCTCAAGATTAATTTGCTGGCCGCAATAGAAATGATTAACCGTGCCTGGCAAGACGTGACGCAGTCCACAATCCGCAACTGCTTCCACCATGCTGGACTATGTCGAGAGGATGCAGAAGCTGCTAGTGAAGCGCGCACTGTGCAAGATGACAGCGATGTTGCCACGCTGTGGGAAGAACTCGCTGATGTTCCGGACGCTGTGCCCGAAGAAGTTGCCCTGGAGGATTTTCTCACTGTTGACGACAACGTAGCCGTGACAGCGAGCCCGTTGGACTCGGAAATTGTTGCCGACATGCTGGCATCTGGTGCGAACGAGGAGACCGAGGAGCCGCCGCCGGTGGACGATCGCCCTCGCCCGACGTTGCACGAAGCCCTCGCTGCTACCGATCTGCTGCGCCGATACTGCTCCGGAATACAGGGAAGCGGACTGGAGTTTGTGGAAATGATGTCGCGTGTGGAAAGTGCGATTCTCGCTGATAAAGTTAAATGCAGTGTTCAGGCGAAGATCACTGCCTACTGCAAATAAGTGAGCATTTATCTGCAATAAATTTCTTTTGTAGATTCATGGTGAGCGGCACGGTTTTTCTTTAGTTAGTGCGTTTTCGCTGCGCTGTCTGGACATCGTGTATAACGAATTTGGTACTGAAGTTCGTTATAAACGGGTTTGGTTATAGCGAAATACTTTATATAGCAAACAAATTGCGTTGAATTACGCAGTTCGTTATAACCGGGTTTGACTGTATAAAACTATAATGAATATGAAACTGGATGCTTATGGCAAAGACATCATACTGCTGCTAATTGTCAGCATCTTTCAGTTTGAGCAGAAAGTAGGAGTGGGCAAATACTGACCTTGGTTATGTGATTAAGTATTTTGTAGAGCTGCTTTGAAATACTAAATCTAATGATAAATATTTTCTTTTTCTGAAAGCTGCGGAAAAATGAGACAATGTGGCAATGTGAGCAGATTATATCGATATTCTTCGAAGCATGTAGTAATGTCATTTTTGTGTGGAAGGCAATTATTACTTGCTTACATACGCAGTTTGTG
Source organism: Amblyomma maculatum (assembly GCF_055883805.1). Taxonomy (NCBI): domain Eukaryota; kingdom Metazoa; phylum Arthropoda; class Arachnida; order Ixodida; family Ixodidae; genus Amblyomma; species Amblyomma maculatum. The sequence goes on along the minus strand of NC_139344.1, from coordinate 352,074,801 downwards.
AGTAAGTAGCAGCAAACTAAAGAACACTCCACTAATCACGATGACTATGCTACATTAAAGCAGAAAGATTCATTTTGTTGAATGAAAGGCACTTACTGAGCACTGCAAATGTCTGTGACAAGCTTTCGGAAGAGAACTAAACGCAAGTCTAGAACACCATGTACTATATCACATTGGTTATGCACACACGGCAAGCTGCATCAAGTCAGTCCTAAGTGTCTTTGCTGAATTTCTAAGTTTCATTGTGATTACATTAATAAGAACTCCATGTCTCAGAAAAGTCGGCGGTCGACATTGCCGTGGTTGCAACCTGAAAATAAGCAGAAAGCAACAAAACGAAGTCTTTCCCGCACGCAGGATTAAACTCTATTCCTTCAATTTGCTATGCGATCATGGAACCACTCAGTCAAAAAGATGTCTTGCCTCTCTTCGAATAAAGATGGGCCTAGTATATGCCTTACCTTAAGACTGTCAGCTAACGAGTATGTGCATCATTAGAAGGAAACTAATTATGAACTTAACAGTTATGCAAGTGGCAAAATACATTTTCGCTATCTTTTTTGCCTACCTGCAGCTCACGCTACCATACGGCGCTACCGCAGCAGATGGCACACAAGCCGTGTAACGTACCGTATCTAGGTGTGCTTCTGAAGCGCACGTGCAAGCGATGCTGTGCCATTTAATAGTGCGGGGCACTGTCGTACTGCACTCTGTGTAAATAAAGCATTGTTGTGTCATGAGAACTTCGTCGCTGTGAGGCTCAAGAGCGTGATAAGCGAATGAGAAGGTATGATCAAGACCCTACAATGCCATCACGTCCAACTCTTAAAGGCAAAGCTCAAGCATCTTTATAATTTTTTTTTATCTCGAATTGCACTCCCTAGTGTTTACTAAGCCTAGGCATGAGCATTTCCTTGGTCTGCCACCGCAGTTCCTCTGGCCGTTTTTTGTGCCTGGTGCTGGAAGACGACCAGGCATTCTCTGAGATAGAGGCTCGAGTCACAAACAGTGAAGTGAGGCTCATCCAATCTTGGCTGAGGTGCTGCATCGGGGTGGAGCCGCCATGCTCCGAAATGACACGACTCTCACGGTGAGTGCCGAGCTGCACACTCGGACTCATGCCTGCCTTTGATTTGATATCATCTGGCTCAACTAAGGGCACTCGGACATAGGGGACACAGTCATAATGTTGTTTTTTTATTTCTTCAATTTCTCTTCGCTCACTCTTTTCTACCTCCTTCCCCCACTGTGGTACATACGTTGCCATTTCTACAGTTGAAGTCTTGATGTCAGTAGGTATCTTAAAGAATATATTCCATTTACATTTTGTGTTATTTTTAAATTTACAAGTGTGACAGATACTGCACCTTTCCCTTCCTTTGAACCAATTATTATTATTTATTATTATTTTTGGTCATGAATACGTGAAGGTTAAACAGGGATTGTGAAAAACAAAACTTTGTGTTCACGTCGAAGAAGGGTTGCAGAAAAAGAAGTGCGAACTGCCTTATTAAATGTTCCTTGGATAAAGATGTCCACTGCTATGGATAAATAAATTTTCAGGTCAAATAATTACGCGAACAAATCTTGGGCATTTGCCTGAGAGTGTACGCTAATGGTGGATGGAGCCTCGTATTATTGTTTGCGACACAGTATTGGCAAGTATCAATAATATCTTGGAATGTCAGTGGCTCTTGCTAGTTCTTGTTGATTCTTGTAGCAGCAAACTTCTGTGGTTCTTCCATTTCAGGATTGTTCTCAGGCGGAAGGAGTTTGCCCACTACAATGACCTGGTGGCAGGGTCACCTCCGTCTGACGAGGTTGCCACACACGATGATTTTGCTGTGCACTTTCTGGGCTGTCTGGCACAGTACGCTGACATTGTCGCTGCAATGGACGGCATCTCGTCTCTCTCTCAGCTGAAGCAAACCGTGGCCCTCTACTTGCGGGACTTTGTCACCGTGGCAATGGCCCAGTTACGAAACAGTGCCACAGCTTCGGCTACACGCAGTAGCCTGGGAAATGTGTACCACCTGTGTGGCCAGCTGTTCCAGCTTTGCGCGGGCCTGATCTACACCCGGGTGAGGGAAAGGACATTGAAAACCGTCGTCATGATGGCATTGGAAAAAAAAAAATCAGTGAAAAGAATACAAGTGGCATTAGCAAAAGTGCTGCATTGCAATGCCTGCTACTGTCACACCTCAGTTCGTATATATTCAGTTTTGCATGCTGTCTGATTTTTAAAGGAAGGTTGTTGTTTTGGGGTAGGTGTCAATATAAACCCAAACGGCTTATTCTTGCAATCAAATTATTATATTTTTACTAAAATGAAAGGGGTAACGGAGGCCTTCCTGACAGTGTATGCAAAGGAAAGCACTTGGTGGAACCGGGAAAAAAAGACGTTTTTATTTCGCCTACACTTCAAATGCAGGCTTTGATCATGCAGGTGCTCATCAGATAAAATTACTTTGATGCAAACATTTTTTTCTGCAGCTTTCTTTAAGGCCCATTCAATATTTCGCGTTTTTTGAGTTGATTCGAACATTTTTTTTTTCTCTTCCCTTGAATGTTCAGTTAGTGAGAGTTTACTGTATTTGGCAGCAATATGACAGTTCCACCCAAATTCATGCAGGGCCTTTCTGAACAATATTCTGGTAAATGAAATCCAAGGGAAAGGCTGTCACAGGAAAGGAAAGGGGCAGTATCTGTCACACTTGCTCTGTCGACACCTGAACCGTGCACCATAAGGGAAGAGATGAAGGTGGGAGTGAAAGTGGAAAGAGAGAAAGGGGAGCCCTAGTGAAGGGCTACGGAGTAATTTAGACCACCTGGGAATCTTTAATGAGCTGACATCGCACAGCACACGGACACCACTTCACTTCCCATCGAAACGCAGCCGCCGTGGTCGGGTTCGAACTGTGGAACTCCGGCACAGTAGTCGGGCGTCTTACCACTGCACCACTCCGGCGGGGAAGCCACTCTCACATTCCTGCATGTTCCAACATCATATGCTTTGAGGGCTGCACTTTAGGGAAACGAGTGGGTGAAGGGAGGTTTTGCTCTTTTCTTGCGAAACTTGTTGCAGATTTCTCCTTGCTTCACTTGCAGCCATCAAGGTGAAGGCTTTGGTTGTAGTCACTGAGCCTTTCCTTTGCCACTGCAGGGCATGGCGGACTGTGTGCTCCCCCATCTGCTTGACTCGCTGATCCTGCCCAGTGCCCTGTATGTGGGGAAGCCCATCCCACAGGCTCAGCTGGCGGCCATCAAGCAGCACCTGCCGCTGGTCCGGTTCACACTCTGATTATAGGGCCCTTCATTTTCTCGGGTTTCATGCTTTTCAGAATTTGGGGGTTAACATTTGGCACTAGTTATTCAACATTTATTCACCAGTTGTGCAGGTAGGGCATTGCATGCCCTGCCCATGCTTATTTCTTCTTGGTGTCGGCTGGGATTTCATTAACTGAGGGAAAAGAATTGAACTTAAATTGACGACTGTGCTGTGAATTGAAGAAAATTGTAGTTGTGACGTTAGGAGGCAGGAATCATGCAGAGTGGATCGAAAAACTAGAGCACTTTAATGACATCGTCGTTAATATCGAGTGAAGGACATGGGTGTGTAATGCAAAGGCAAGGGTTACTGGCTGGATTCCATGAGAAGGCAAGGGTGGCAAGGGTGGCAAAAAGTTAGGTGGGTGGATGAGATTAGGAAGCTTGCGGGGATAAGGTAGCCACAGCTGGCTTAGGATGGATTTAACTGGGAGCTTTCGAGAGAGGCTTTTGTCCTGCATTGGATGCTACTGAGCTGGTGACGGTTTACTCAGTTTATATATTGGGGTGCAAATTGGGGTATTCAATAAAGGTGAACACAATAAGGCACCCTCAAAAAGGAGCCTACTGTATTTCCTGGACTTGCAATGGTACTGCCTCCCTTTTTTATTTTTTTGCTGTCTTAACTGTTCCGTCCCAGCTGGTGGCCAAGGTTATGCACAGGCTCTGAACTTAGCCTGTAACTTAGGCATAGGCACGCAACATCACAAAGGGCTCTGGCATTACTCATGCCGTTGTGTTCTTTTAGAGATCTTACACGGACCATGTTTGCATGACCATGTTTGCAGAGAGTTGGCAAAAACATTTGGCAGGATTATACCAGCATGTAGCCAGACAAACCTACTGCAGGATGCATGTAGGCATGGTTGGCTTGGCACAGAATGCATTGATGGCTGGGATAGAATTTTTTTGGCACAGAGATTACATCCTCTGTGCTTCAAGTGGGAATTGTAGACGCAGCCTTTGTGCAAAGTGTATTCTGTTTTGCCTGCCAGCCGACAATGAGAGCTCTCTTTTTGTGAGGTTTATCTATGAATGAAATCTGCGCAGCTTATTACAGTGTAGATAATTGCAGAAGAGCAGATGTCACCTCAACTCCAGTAAGCACTCGGGGTTGTTATGCATGATGTGTACGTTCACTTCACAATGTGGGACTTCTTAAGGCACTTCGTACACAATAAGAAATTTTTGTTCACATTGCAAACTCACAACTTTTGTTTGAGAGTATGCTCTAGCTTGAACTCATTTCATCTCTCCAGGCAAATTTAGAATATTTCACCTTGCAAACAGAGTGCTTTTTGATGCTATATAGTAAATATACAAAAAATATCTTGCAGAACAGTGAGTGTGGCAGCACGTCTTTCCATAATTCTTCGTTGACATATCTTGCCACCAATACTGATTTCTAGTAATTTTCGTCTGAATTTTTTTATTATGTATATCTTCGAAGCACAAAATGATTCAACAATCCCTCGATTGCTGGTTTTATTCATCCTGGTTTATTGGTATTACAGTTTCCAATTATTTTGACAGTTTGTAAGGAATTTTTGGCATGTGTCAAATAAATCAACATTTCGTGTTTTACACTGGAAACTAATGAAGTGCCATCCTTGGTGCATGCGTTTAGTATTTAGGCCAAGGAATATTTGTTTTGAATTGAAACTATACATAGCGTCTAATTCTAACGCTCCGTGCAACAGGATTGTAACCCTGACTGTGCCTTTGTCTGCAGTTCCTCTGCGGCCTCCTGTCACTCAGCCCAAAGACTGACGCCTACATTGAGAGGAAGCTGAAGGATGTTGTTGTCCACTACTTGCCACTTTTTCCATCGGTATGTGGTGTGCAGAATCAACGTAGCACCTCTTTTTGCATGATCACATGCTTGCCGTTTGCTTTTAGCCCCGTGCAGTGCATGTTTTGGTGCTCGATGATTCTTGCTGAAGTACTCTAGAAGTACTTACGACGCTGTGAACATATGGGTCATTGCATTGTTCTTTTCTCCAGCAAACACAAAGTTCCATTCATCACACTGGAGACCATCCGCTTCTGGTGAGTGTTGCTTCCGGAGTGCATAAATAAGGTTCTTTTGGCTGCGTAGCTGTTGCCTTTGTGCACTGCATGTTTTAATACTCCACATTGGGGGAAAAAAAGTGTCACTAGCCATAAAATTTTGTGATTGTCAGAAGCGGCAACTATACATTTCGATGTACAGTGAAACGGGAATTCTAAGTCATTGGGACTGCTAAAAATGTTCAGAGTAACTGGGTTTTTTAATTAACCAAACACAGAAAAATATTGGACCGATGCAAAAGCGAGAATGTGCTGTGGATTCTCCCACTTTGTCCTGCCACCTCATTTTGTTTCATAGTCTCCCGCAGGATGGCATCGCGGCAAGCACACAACACAAAGAAATAAATTGTAAGCACGTTACGATGCTAGGAGAGATCAAAAGCAAAGCGGCGCTTCACTGTACCTTCTGCACTCTAGTGCAGCTCAAATTGCTCGCAGCAAATCTCCGCTGTGTAGTCTCTTACTTTTCTCTGCCAGGTGCACGGTTGCCGCACCGCTGAATGTCGCCATTCTGCAACTAAATTTTTCAGAATCTTTAGCAAGAAATTTGAACAGTGTAATGGCATCAGCGCTGCATAGATGTCTCCAATAGGTGTCCAGTGCATTGTACAACCGGGTTTCATGAGTATGAATGCCTAACCATAAGAGTACTGGCTTTCCAATCTCCTGTAGTCCGGTCTCAGGAGTCTAGGTGAAACTTGAAAAATAACTGCTAGGGAGTTTCTGCCTCCACAGCTTGCCAGATGCCTGCATTTTGCAAGGGAACCTTTGTGGTGTTTTACGTTGCATTATGCGTAGTGTTTGCAAATTGTAAAGTGTAGTTTATGAGCAGATTGAAAGATTAGTACTGCATAATGAATTATCATTCAGAATTATACTGGCCTGTCTACACCTAGGCCGAAATTCCAGCTTGAGAACAGACATGGGATGAGCAAAGGAGCAAAGAAGGACACATTCATTCATCCATTGTCTACTATTGCACATTGCCATGCCGAATGTGACCACCAACGGTGCAACTTCTCTGTGCCGTAGGGGTCTAGTCTGTGGCCACGGAATATGATTGCTTGCGTGCAGGCCACGCTGGAGAGATGCGGAGGAGCATGCCAGGCCGCTGCACAGAGGAGGGCGGCCTACGTGGGCTTCCTGCTGGACTTCATACACAAGCACTTTGTGTCCAAAAAGAGTGTGTCAAGCACTCACCTCAACCAGGTGCGACCGTCTTATCCGTAACACCAGTTTGGTCGAGAGACCTGAATGGGTGGAAAGCTTTGTGAGGCGTTTGGGTTCACTTCTGCATTTTACTGCGATAGCTGTTAATTGTACAAAGCCCTGTGGACCTGCAACATGTGAAAAGGCCAACAAAGTGTTTCATATTGGAACATAGTGGAAGAGTGCAGGAGCAGTCCTTCGCTCAAGGAAGGGCGAAAGTGAAGGAGAAAGGTGAAAAGGCACAAGGGTAAAAGAAGAGTAGAACGCAAGAAAGGGTGAGAGAAGGGTAAAAGGGTACTGAAATTGTTTGGCATTGCATATTTAGCACAGCGTAACAGCTGTGATTGAATTCGCAAATTACACAGGATAGCATAAATGTTTGTTTTTCTTGTTTTTAATTGTAAATTGGTTTTGTGGCAGTTGTAAATGTGATGTAGAGCTTAGCATGAACAGGGAAATCTCGTATAAAGGAACAATGATTAATGGGTGGTAGAACTATTATTATTAATTAATGTTCAACACTTACTTGATACTTCTATGTAAACCTGGCAGAGCTTTGCAGTTTTGCTGAAATCTCAACAGTTGTATGAGCATATTGCACGAATGTTAAAGTTGATGGTTAACATGGTTTTGTGCTACAGTTAATACCATGTGCCCTAATGTGAATGCCATTAATAGGTGCTCCATATTACAGCCAGTACTCATAATCTTTTTTTATCTTCGCTTTGAAAAGAAAGGCTGAGGAATGCTCAGCTATATAGGAAACGAAAAATCACAATACCCTTTGCTCTTGTAGCTCTGCTTTGAGTTGGCTCAGTTTTGTATGTTATTGCATGTTATTATCTGCTTGCATGTTATTATCCGCAGTTTGTTGGTGCAGGCATATTTGCTGTCTTTGAAACAGGTGCACCCTTGGCATAGTCTTCTCTTTCTTCTCTTTCCAATTCAGGCTCTTCGTTTTCTTCTGGAGTTGTCAAAGCGGTTAACACCACTACGAAATGAGTGCGCAAGGTGAGTTGCTTGCACAGCTAGTTACATATTCCGAGTGATTTAGGTTTATCGCGGCTCAAATTTACAGCAAGATACTCGAGGTGTGTAGCAATATGTTGAGAATTTAACTGAAGGGAGAGAGATCTACAGCCATGCCTCCTTAACATGGCAGTATTGGTTCCCGGATGAGATTTCTATAAAGCAAGTTGTTTGAATTGACGAGAGAGAGAGAGACAAACACTTATTATGAGCAGGCGTGAAATATTCAGCCCTAGGTGGGCAGCCTCCTCAGTCCAGGAAGCCGTAGACCCGAGCCATCTCCCGAGTCCGGCTGACCAGAATACACTGATCCTCCAGGCTGGGGCTTGACAGCTGAGTCTCCCACTGCTCTTCGGTTATGGCCATGGCATTGACGAATTGCAAAAAAAAAAAAAAAGAAACTGTTAAAATGCAGTTTATGAATAATGTATGCTTCTCTCTTCGTACTCTCCAGCAGTGCAGTGAACACCAGACAAATTATTGAGAGCTCCAAATGCATTATCCTTGTAGCCATAATTTTAAATATACCTTATTTTCTTGTGCCTTAGCCCACTCACGTAATAAACCCTCCCCATTGTTAAAAGATCAGCTTTTTTTTTAAACTTTTTTCTTTGCACTTTCCTCAGTCTCGCGCCGTCATTCTCTCAGTTCACAGTGCATACCTTGGTAGCGGGACAAGATGCTACATGCTGTTAACTCATCATGGCTCATTTATTTTTGCGGAGAGCTCTTGTGATGAGTGATATCCTCATTTATTTATTTATTTAATTTATACAGCAGCCCTTGTTGGGGATGCAGTAAGAGAACTGCCAAGCACTCGAGCATCAGAAAGGAGTGTGGAAGCTTAAACTAGAACACTTTAAAATGTTCTTTACACTGAAATGTCATTTAGAAAGCAGGACCTTCAGACTCCCGAGCGATTTGGCAAGCTCTTGAATGGGAGCGAAAAATATCTGTCACATCATAGCTGATGCTTAAACATTTGCAGTGCGCACTCGTGTATGTAAAAAACATGCACCCAACCTTTATGGGTGTCGGTTAGCATGTTCGCTTTATTTCGGCTCCATGTGCTACCACCGTTAATTACCATAAATTCGTCGGATTGCGCACTGATAACATGCAAGCACCTTTTGAAGCAAACAACACCAAAAACCAGGTATGTGATCTGGCTGACTGCATCATTTTGTTGACAATGGATGGATGGACGGATGGGCGTTTGGGCGAGCGGGCAGATGCATGGTGCGAAATATTTACTCAAAGAAATGTCTGTCAAAACTTTTTCCACATAATGAACATCTTGAAAAAAAAAAAATAATAAGAAATGTGGGTTCATTACGGGACTAAAAAGAGCAACGCTATGCAGTCCGGAGACACTCTATTCATGTGAGATGAGTGATCGTGTCTCAGAGTGTGGGTATATTCCATATTCTGATTTTCCACATATCGTGATCAAACCATTAGTACAGTAGAACCTAGTTCATACTTTCCCAATTGATGCGATTTTTCATCTCACACGTTCAAAATCACAGCCAGTAAAACACCTCCCACAGAGTTACACAGTTTTTCTCCCGGTTGATACGTTCCCGGATAACACGATTTCTCAGTAACTGCGTTCCAAATTTCGACAAACTGTGGTTGTAATACAGTAAAACCTCATTACAAGAGACACTCAAGGGACCCGAAAAAGATGTCTCTTGTAAGCAAGGTCTCTTGTAACCAAAAATTCTAAAAGCACTGTGTTGATCAGTTTACTGCACATCAGCACATAAATGCAATAACAGGAAATTGTTCAGGAAAGCTTAGTTATTCATACTAGTGTATATTTTTGTGAGTGCAGAGTATATTCCTTCCCAAATTATGGAGGTAAAGCACTTCACCTTGCAAGCCATCCTGTTGCTTTGAAGAACTCTTACATGGTTGTCACCCTCAAATGCTGACACTTTTCCTCTGAAATGTCCTCGTAGTCATCCTCTATGGCACATGTGCCATTTACTTGCATGAGAATTGTACAGTCTGTAAGCTCTTCGGTAGCACACAAGATCCACATCTGCAGATACGAATTCCTCAAACGATTCTGGTACCTTAGCAGTCTCTTAGATGCTCACTCAAGCTTCATCTTCAAGGAAGCTTCCCAGAGTATCCATATATGGGCCCTCCTACATCGTGTCACCACATTTAAAGCCTGCTTATCTGAAACTGTTTTTCACAGCTTCACTTCTCCGACCATTCCAGACACCTGAGGTCACCTGAACAGCAAACTTTGCATCAATTGCTATTGTATAGTCTTGCTGCCTGTCGAGCAACAGACGTTCTACCAACCTTGCTTTGTACAGCAACTTGACTGAGTGCATAATGCCTTTCTCTATTGGTTGGAGGTAGGATGTGGAGTTTAGAGGGAAAAAATAACTTTGGTGGCTTTGAGCCCGAGAACTTTAGTGCTGCAAAAAGCATTGTCCGCAAAGAGAAAGGCATCAGAATTCTGAGCTTTCATCTTGGGATCAAATTTTAACAGCGAAGAGATAAAAATACTGGATGTCATTCATGCATTTTGATTTGCTTCGTAGGTGACTAGTATTGCGATTCCAGTGGCTGAAACAACAGAGTCGTCTTGACTTTCCAATCATGGGGAAGCACTACTTCTAGTTCCTGACATATACAACAAGAAGGATGCTTATATGGAACAGAATTTAGCTAAGAGAATCTGAAATGCATCATGTACGAGTTGACACGCTTCAGCTGCATTGCATGACCACACCTGGGTTTTGTCTCTTCTAAATAGTGAAGAATTTTCTCCAGGGACCTGCAAAAGTTGTCCTTAGTAACCGAGTGTCTCTTGTAACCATGTCTCTTGTATGCAATGTTGTTAACAAAGCAGACATAGGAAAACCGACCAAACCATTTTCAAATGTCTCTTATAACCGAGTGTCTCTTGTAACAGTGCCTCTTGTAACGAGATTTAACTGTATCTTTTGAGATCAACCGGATATGTGCTAATTTGCACTCAGGACATGAAAAACTGATCAGCGGTGCTCACTAGCCACAGTTGCATTTCTTTAGTGGCCAGGTGCAAAGGAGTGAAGCATCAAAGACGGCCAACGAGCCAACTTACGAAGCGCCCGTTCCCGCGGAAACATGACTTCATGAGGAGCAACGCGGTGGCATCTTTGCGGTTCCTTAAGGGCATAGGGGTGAACCATTTGATAACTGCTTGCATACGAGCGGCAGGGGGTGGAATTGATAACTCAATAATTAGTGCTTTTTTTTTCTTTCTGGCTTTCGTTGGTGCTCTGCCCAGAGTACGCAAGAAAAGAAATGTCTATTTGCAGCAGTCAAGGTTCATTCTCACCACCGTTTATGAAGAAGATATACACCGGTTCAAATATGCTGTGCATGGTTTCACTCTATATTCAGGTAGTGAGTTCACATATTTACAAGGTAAAACAAAGTAGAAGAGCTTGGTCCCCAGACATGCTGTGCATATTTCGAGTGGTCGGTATTAACTGGGGTCAGAACAGTAATACATGGCTATATGAACCTGGTTCAGTGCTTCAATTTAAAGACCATTGTATCAGATTTAGCTGCCTCTGATGTAATCAGTGACACAAATGTCTTCCTAAACTCTCGGTGACGTATCCTAGCAGACTCTACCCAAGGTTTTAGACTGCAATTGAAAGTTTTTTGTGCATGTGGCACACTAGGTCTATATTTATTTCAACTGCAGTTGACGAGAGCTGATCTGTTTTTCCTGTGCTTTTTTTTTCCCACTTGCACTGTCTGGGCTTTGAATAGTATTCCTTAGCCTATGCTATCGTTTGCAATTTTTATCCCTTGTGAGGATAACCGTGGTGCTGCGGTTATGTAGTGGCCTTACACCTGTGCAAGTTAGAAGAAACCTGTATTTACTAGTTTCATATGGAGCACTGTCATGCTTCAAGGTAGCTTACTAAGTCAATGTGCTATGCACTACCTCTGCTGCAGCATCCTGCAGTCTGCGGTGCTGAGCCTGCTGAAGAGCCTCGGTCCATTGAGTAACGATGCCAGAACAAATCGTGAGCTGGTATCTCAGGCCACGCGTGCCTTGACGGCACTCTGTACGGGTAAGCAGTGAGGCCTGTAAGGCTTCTACTCCCTGTAACGTTGCTTGCCATTTTAAAACAAGGAACAGTGTGACCACTTATCCCGCAAGAAATAGTAAGAAATTAACCGTAACTTTTTCTTTAAGCTAGGAGAGGATGGCAGTCTTCTTCTAATCCTTTTTTCTTTTTATGCTTGTGTGTTTTAGTACTTAGCTGCCTTGTTTTGCTGGCTGAAGTTCTAAATTTTCGCAAAATAGAGAAATAAGAGCATGGAAACTATACATGTATTAGTGATTTGAACCAGCTTCAAGTTTATTGATGATCTAGCCGGGAACATTGACTGTTGGGGAAATTTAATGCTGAAATGAAAAAATTTGACCTTACATTTTTGTATGCAAGTTTTCTTGATGCTAGTATTATTGCTGCACATGGACAGAGCAGCTAACTGCTTGAAAATTTTATAAACATATAGATATCATTCAGCACTTGAAACCTATAGCATGGCATTTAATTTTTTTTCCATTTTATAAACTTCTTAACAATTCATACGTAGTTTCTTCGGAAGGCATTAGAGAGCATTCGGTGTGTTAGTCATAGAACCACGTGCTCCTTGTCACTGCTTTGTTCGAATTATCAGCATGTTGATCAGGACTGCTTACACATTGTAACAAACAATTCATGCTCAATCTAGTATTTTGCGAATGTACATTATAACACAGTAGCGTTAAAGGTCCTTTTCTCCAGAAAATCTGGCATCTCCATTTTTATGTTCTCTGCATTATGAACGAAAAATTACGGGGAAGCTTTTAATAATCAGAATCAGAATTTATTCAATGCAATGACGATTACAAAGATTTGGTAAATACAGGAGGAGGTCCCAAAGCCAATGGCTGCACAGGGGACCTCCTTTTACAAGTATGCAAAACAAAAATGATTCATTACAAACAACAGCGGGTGAAAAACTGCAACTGTTATGTAATATAAATGTAGAACACAAAGAAATAAAGATGTCGTAAATATAAACAGAACATAAATTGGGAACATGCTATATAAATGTAAAACAGGGAAACAATTGCATGTGGGATAAGTATTTCTTATCAATGAAAAAAAAAAATCATAATAAATTGGTTCACATAAAAGGAAAGGCGCATTATCTGTCACACTTTTTCTGTGGACAACTGAACTCTTGTTGCGACTGTAGGAAGAAGGAAAAGAAAATGCGCAAGGGCCAGCTATTGACTCTGTAAGTTGAGCCACCTCTGCTGCCTCGTGCGGACAGAAAGGAAAATAGAGAAGAAAGAAAGAAAAAGAAGAGGGAGGGAAAGACGCAAGTCACAACAGCCGTCGTCCACCACTGAAGCGGTGGCGTGTTCAATGATGGCTTACAACAGATACAAATCCGATGGCAGGCTAGCCCCCGCCACAATTAAGCGGCCATGACCTACCAGTCCCAGCCGCATAGGGCCAGGAGCAGCCACCAACCCCTGGACACTGCACTGTAAGGGAAGCGAGGAAGGTGGGAGTGAAAGTGGAAAAAGAGAAAGAGGAGCCGTAGTGGAAGGCTACGGAGTAATTTCTACCACCTGGGGATTTTTAGCGTGCACTGACATCGCACAGCACACGGACGCCTCTTAGTTTCACCTCCATCTAAACGCAGTCGCCGGCAGTTGAGTTCGAACCAGGGTACTTAGGCATGGTAGTCAGGCATCTTAACCACTGTGCCATCGTAGCGGAGCGCATGCTTTTGGCAGGTGGTAGTTAGTAGGAGTCATAACTGGGAAATGATTGGTCGGCAGGTTGCGAGACATCACAAGACCACGTGGCATGGCCAAGTTCACAAGAGCTGCCAACTTTATTAGATCGTTTGAGATGTAAGGCTAGGATGGAAATCAAACCTGGACATGCTACCCTTAGTCCACACAGGCGTGTTCTTGAGTCTTGGTCAAGGCAGGGCTTTATATCTGTGTCGGGTGTTCTTACACATAATATGTTGAGTCTGCATGCTAATGAGGATGTGTGAAATACCATTAGAGGCAGAGATTAAGCGAGTAGCAAAGTGCATGTAGGCTAATGAGGATCTACAAAGGGAGCCACAAATGGGATCTATTACACTGTTGCTTTTTACTGTTAAAGGTGAAGTTTAAATGTTCCTCAAATTTTAAAGCAAAAGCTTCACTAAGCCAGGTAGTTCTAGCCGTTGAGTATGCATGGTTTTCACCTTCAAATGACTGTGACAGATACTGCGCCATTCTTTTCTTATAAACCAATTTTCAATGGAAATGAAAGCTTCACTACGCTAAGTACAGGAGGTCTTTGTGTGACACTAAATTTGCCCTTCAAATGACCTTGACCTAATTAAGTGTGGGTGTCCATGATTTCCTGGTGTTCACCCAAATGTATACTGCACCTTCCTTCCCCCAAAACCTAACTTGAGTGGAGAGGCAGCTCTGGGTTGTGTGATGTCACCTTGAACAACCTTGAAGGTCAAAGACAGACACTGTGTCTTTCCTTTCTTATAAACCAATGTACAATACACAGGGAAAAAAAAATGGGAAAAATAGATGTTGACCTGGTCAGGTGTAGTTGTCCACAATGTATGGCGTCCACTGAAAAGTATAAGGCTCCTTCCTTTCCCCAAAACCTAATTTAAATAAAAATTATGAAAAAACTCCGGATTGAAAAGCGGGTGTTAAACAGGCTATTTTTGCAACACACAACTTTCGCTCTATCACTAGGTTCAAGCTATGCTTAACCCACCCCACAATTTTTTTCTGTTGGATGCTTTGTGACTTTTATTTTGTGTTTCTCTCATCTCCTGCCGCGGTTTGTTCATCGTTTGATATCTCATATCTCATTTTCCTCTGCTTCACTGGTTTGCAGGAGCAGCCCGACCAATGTAAAGTGTGGCTGAGCAATCACTGTCAAGGTCTTGAAAAAAATTGAGAGCAAATTGATGGCGCAGTAAGTATCTTGTAAAAGAGGAACTAATTATAGTTTGACCTCCATAATTGCATCAGTCGTCTATTCCACAGCAGCCAAACCATTGTAGTAAACAAAAAAATTGAGTTAAGGTTGGTATGGTTTCAGCGGCAGAGCCATTGTAACTATAACAGATAAATAATTTAAGAAAACCCCACCCACAGCCAAGTCACAGCCTCTAAACCCATTTGTGCTCTAAGGCACAGGTTATTTTGATGTAGTAACGTCTTGACTTTGTGGCATCATTTGGTTATTAAGTAATCCCAGGTAGCCAGAATACAAGTACACGTCACAGGTGGCATTGAAAAAGGAAAATAACTCTTGTAACAAAACAGGTTCTTGGTGATGAATGAAAAAAATATAATGACATTTTTATTCAGAAAAGATTTGATTTGTAAAACAGTATGTACGCTTAACATAAAAAGACTTTTAGGGACATTTTTCTGGCTACCGTAACTTCTTCAACCTGCATGCTGTGCCATTTTGAGTTTAGTGCTCGATAGCACTATACCAGCATGCCCGTTGATATTCTTTCCTCTTTTTTTTTTTTTTTCAGCGCTGCTCTTTAGGCGGCGAGTGCTGGAGGATCCAAGAGGCATTGTGTGATTTTCAGTGTCGTCTTTAATATGTGGTTTGGTTTTTCTGAGTGCAAAACTAGTGAGTCTTGTGATAAATTTGTACAGCTTGTCAGTTGTAGTAGTAGCCTTTTGATTGCACAACATATGGTAAAAAAACATTATGCAGTTTTGCCTCATGTTGTGAAGTGTGTATAGTATATAAGTGAATTTTTTTAAAGCACTCGCAAGTGTATCTTTGGAGACATGGCAGTATACCTTGACCTGTCAGTGGAAGCAAATTACATGTCTTCAAATGTTAAAAACGGAATTGAAGCTTAGCGTGGTAGAGTAAGTGTTTCGAACAGTCATATTCCAGTGCAGTGGATAAATATTTAATGCAGGACTGCAGCTAAGTGGTTAGGGCTCTCTACTGCTGAGCCCAAGCATGCAGGTTCAGTTCCAGCCTCGGTGACCATTTTTTGATGAAGACGAAAAACAAGGCTCCCATATACCATGCAACATCAATGCAGGTCAGAGATCCCTAAGGGGTCGAAATCCCCGGAACCCTCCACAATGGCGTTCCTCCTGGCTAGCCAGAGTCTCTTTTAGAGGTTAAACACTATAAATCAAAACCTGAATTGATTGTGTTCATCTAACTATGCCTTTAGCCCTGACCTGTACCTTAGTTCAATAGGCGCTGTAAGTTCAGTGATAATTCTTGTGAGATGTATATTCTCTAGGATTTTCTGACCAAAGTATACACTGAGTACATCGTTCAATGTCCTATACATTCACTTTTATACCAGTATAGCACCAGCCGCATGCCGCTGATCACCATTCACTAGTGCGCGTCTGCGAATTCTGAGCACTGGAAGTATTCTCGCAGAAAACTTAGAGGACATTCAGGAATTGATATATCAACGCTCGTAAAAGATTTCAGTACTCTTTTTAGCCATAAATAAAAATTGCTTCATTGCTGATCCTATGTTTCAACATCTTGTTTTTGTTCATTTTCTTCATGATGATGAATTTCGAGTAGTGCAACTATATTTTTGCCACATCGTTGAATTCATATTGTATAGATGTTACTGCAAGTTGTAAACAAGTTCAAAAAATGAAGTTTACATAACACCAGAATGACACCCTTTCATGTTATTGTGGTCTAGTTGCCTGAAAACATTATTAATGCCTTAATTGGTTTGAAATAGTCGGTTCTTTATTTTTTCTCATTTCAGGTGAATGGAGGATAACATACCATGTTGCATCTTCAGTTCAGGCCATCACATTGCAGTTATAAGCTTGGCGCTTCCAATTATTGTACTAGAGCTGTGCCTTCTCCCTCAGGCTCAGTTCTGTCCCGGGCCAAGGTATATTTGTCTCAGGCGGGCCGGTCACGAACTTATGCAACTTTTACGAAAGCGCGAATAGGGTCATAGTGTGATAAGTATCTAGAATGCACAGAATTTTCCCCCGTCCTCTCCACACGAGAGCTTCCGAGTTCTTTCCCGTTATCAACCAGCGTTTTCTCGTCACCTTATCGCCGCGAAGGGATCTTTGGTAGCCTTCAGTGCCGGGCAGAGGGGCCGCTTGTGGGCTATTTAGTTTTGAGTTTTCCTTTCCCGCTTGGGTAACCCCGGCACTGATGTTTAGACATCCGTTTCGAGCTTCGCGCCTTGCTGTCGCTTATCAATCGTCTCTGTTGTGGCTTACTCCTGCCTCGACATGGCTTCGTTTTAAGCGGGACAGTGCAAGAGTTTGCTCTTGTTGCGAAAACTTCACGTGAAGGGCACACGGTGAGCAGTACCTGGCCACAAAATCAACCCCTTGTTTAGGTTTAGAGCTAGTGCACTTTTGGAGAAGCAAATGTGCTGCTTACCAAAAACTTGCTTTCCTATCAAAGAACTTGTTAGTCATTCCAGCCACAAGTTACAGCACCGAAAGAAACTTCAGCGCTGCTGTATTCATTATCCAGGAGCACCTGAAATGTCTCAATTCAATGTATATAAAATGTTTTCGCACAGTAAGTTAATTCTACCTATGTGCTGTGCATCTATGTGTTAAGTAAATTTGTCATTTCAAACGTGAGAACTTAACATGTCAACATCTTGGATAATCTTGTCACCCTGAAATGATTTTCTTCTGTATCGTCGCTTCAACTGCAATCATAGCATGATAGGCTGATGAGCCAGGCTGGGCCCAAGCCTTGAAATCTGAGCGCTAAGCCGGGCTTGGGCTCGAAATTTCGGCCCGTGTGCACCTCTACTTTGTACTTTACAAACGTTCGGTGCGATGATATCAAATGTGTCTTTCGTTTTTCGCTGAATCTCCACAAGGAATACACAGCTTTATATAAGAAAAATTGCATTTAAGCATGAACTGGGAATAGTGTACTTCATGAATCTCTGGTTTGCTAGTGGTGTTGCTCTGCTAAGGAACAGAGGATAAATGACAGTGAATGAATGGGAACTTGGTTGTACAAAGTAGTACAGTACATGAGTTAATAAAAGCTAAAGAAAAGTAATGTTTAACCATTTTCCAATGAACAAGAATTTATTGTAATGATTAGTGTACTGAAATAACAGTATTTGAATAAGAACAACTCTCGAATGTAACATGAGGCTCACGTTTACAAGCATGGAAGAGGAAAAGAAAAATTATTTAGACACTTTAGCCTCCTTAAGAATGGATTGCAGCAGCATTAAAGAGAGCATTACTGCTGCTGCTTTCTCTCATCACAGCCCAACATGCTCGTTGCTGTTTATTATTGTTTCCTTTTTAATTTTACATTCAAAATAAAGCTATCAAATATATTGAATGAAATAAACTTGGTGCCATTAGAGTTCAACTCGGGTCCTTTGCATGCCAAATGGACACTCAAGGAATAGGCCACGAAGGCTGTTGGTACCAAGCGCATTATAGGACACACAGTGAACGCCTTGGGGCACATGCGACTAACGTGTTTGAGGTGTGTACTGATGTTACAGTAATAATTATTTTAGAACAACTGATTTAAATGGGAAAACAGAAGAATGTTAGTGCAATGAAAAGGTAGCATTAAAGGCGCTTCATGTCTACTCTGAAGGCAAAGCTAGAGCATCCTCCTAAATTTTTTGTATAATAATGGAGCAATTGACTTAGGTCTCAATCCTGAAAGCCTCAATGAAGTTTTTACTGCATACTGCCAGCTTCATTTTATGACAGGAGGCAAGTACTAAATAAAGGTTGACTGGCCCATGGTCACTGCAACGGTGTAATAGAAAGATGTTTCAACGAGTGCCCCACACGTTTCATTCATTCATTCATTCATTCATAAATCTTTATTCATGAGGATGGCCTGAGGTCTAGAGGGGTAGGGGGTGGGTTAGGTGAGGTTGAGGGTGCCAGACTGCGACATAAGTCTAGCAGGGCACTAAGCTTGCGCTTGGCATTCGTATTGGGTGCTGTCCAGTCTTCGTAAGTTTGAATGTGGTGAGCAGATGTGTAGCGGGCGCGGAGGCGAGCCGTGCCAAGATAGGTCCAGATCAAGTGCTGCAGGTCAACGGAGTCAGCAGGGCAGTTGGGGCAGCTGATCTTGGTTCGGCGCCATTCACTCAGGATGTGTACGCTGCACCGGTTCGTGCTTTGTGAGTCAGAACTTGGGCAGGGTGAGAGAGGCCGGAACGGATCGGAGGAGTAATATCGGAGACAAGGTCCCACAACAAACCTCTCCGCTCATGTTTAAGCCGCGTGATGACAGAGTCCGGTATGATAAGGGAGACTAAAGAACAGTAAGGGGGGTCCGAGTTGGACGGGCCCACATCAAGGCTATGCCGGAGGTCTTCCTGTAGCCGCGCGCCAGCGGCCTCGTGGGCCATTTTGTGCGTGATGTCCAGGTGTCCAATTAATCCGTACCAAGACTTGTGAGGTCTCTCGCAGGTAGCAGCAGCGCTGTTTGATGCGGTGTTGTACTGAGGTCTCGTAAGAACGGGCTTGCCGAGTTTTTATAGCCTCTTGACTGTCGGTGTCGATGTGGATGAAACGATCTGTTCCTTTGGTGCAGTGTTGAAGGGCCTCGTTGATGGCTGCTAACTCGAGTTCAGTTGCGAACCAGTACCTGCGACCACTGTGGCTAGTAGCGTGCAGCTGTGAACCCTCCTGGTAGTAGGCGGTGGTTGCAAATGTGATGCCGGTGTCATCGTCATGGTATAGAGCGGCGTCGGTGTAAATGCGGAAAGCAATGTGCTGGTCTTGTATATCAATTATCTGCCATTGTCGGTGATCTCTTCCTGGCCCTTTGGTGTTGGTTGGAAGGGGTTTTGGATCCGTTACCAATGTTTCTGTCCATGGTGCTGTAAGGTGGTCCAATATGGGCTAGTGAAGCTTTGCTTCGTCAAAGATTCAAGTAAGGAGGCGGTGCCCGTTTGGGTGTGTGTCGCAGGCGAGTTTCATGATTGGCTCGATGCATAGCAATAAGTGCATCCACTGGTGGGAGTTGAGCGAATCTGTGAAGCTCCGTGATGCGCGTGTGTATGGGTAGACCAGTTATAACCATCAAGGCAGAGTTATAAAGTAAGCCAAGTGCCTTGTAATTGGCTGCGGTCAAGTCAAAGTAAGGGGCACCGTAGCAGAGCTTAGCGAGCAGAGCAGAATAGCGACGATGAGGGTTACACGAATTCCCTGCGCCCCCACTCTTGCTACTGAGCCGTTTGAATAAGTGGAGCATTGGCTTCCATTGAGATTTTAGCTGTTGGATCCTATCCTTAGCAGTACCATGTTGATTGATGGAAACGCCAAGTATTCGGAGATTACCTTCCGGTGATTGTTCGATACTTTGACTGCCGAAGTGAAGGTTGACACCAAGGCTGCCAGGCGGTGGATGTATGACCAGAAATTTTGCTTTTTCAGGGGATGGACGCATGCCTGTAGAATGAAGTTCATTGTCGATTGTATTTAGTGCTAGTTGCAGCGTCTCCATTTGTTCTCGAGCCGTATTACGGTACTTGGTCCAAAGCGTGATGTCGTCCGCTTATATTGTGAACCATAGGCCATCGATTTTGTTTAGTTGCCATGGTATTTTGCCCTGACGATGTTAAATAAGGTGGGGGAAATGACTGAGCATTGAGGCACACCCGTGCGGTTTGTAAAATGTTGCGCCGTGCGGTTGGTATCGATTTGAATTTCATAGGTTCTGTTACTCGGGAAGG
This sequence comes from Amblyomma maculatum, assembly GCF_055883805.1. Classification (NCBI taxonomy): domain Eukaryota; kingdom Metazoa; phylum Arthropoda; class Arachnida; order Ixodida; family Ixodidae; genus Amblyomma; species Amblyomma maculatum. The sequence goes on along the minus strand of NC_139344.1, from coordinate 352,054,371 downwards.
ATTTCACAAAGTTGATGATGCGGGCTCCAACTACAGTGTGGATGAGCGTGTTGACAATGGCTTGATGTCTGATGTTGTTGAATGCCTTATGTAAATCAACAGCTACGAGTATGTCGGCGCGGCCTTTGCACCAACGGCGTGCTCTGTCCAAGTTGGTGTGGAGAAGATAAAGGCTGTCCTGTGTTCCTAGCTGAGGGCAGAAACCAGTCTGGAACGGGAGAAAATAATTTGAGGTCTCAAGGTAATGTGTGAGTCAATTGGTGACCATGTGTTCCATTAGCTTACAGACAGTTGAGGTTAGAGATCAGTTGCAAGTTGGCAAGTTGCGTGGGGTGTTTTCCAGGCTTGGGAATGGGGACTACAGAGTGTTTCCAATGTGGTGGTAGGCAGCCCGTATTCCAGTGCTGGTTGATGAGGTCAAGCAGTTTCCTTAGTAGGTGTGCTGGAGTTCCGGAGCATGCTCCAAGTGATGCCATCTTTGTCATGAGCGCTATTTATTTTCACTTGTGAAAAATCATATTCGAATTCAAATGTGGTAAAGGGGGCGTTAATGCCAGTAGAGTCTGTGGATGGAACGGGGGCATAGGTATGAGGTGGGGGTAGTGAGGCGGGTTGCGGAAAGAAAGTGCAGGCTGCCTTCTGTTCAAGCTCGGTAGTACTCTGACTAGTGCGGAGAAGAAGGGTTTCTCCGGTATTTGCGGATTTGCTCTTGCCGTTCATGGACCGGAATACTTTCCACAGCTTGTTGGGGCTGGTACAGAAGTCAAGCCATCGGCTTCTGCTGAGGCGTTTGCTGTAGCGGCGGGCCTCAGCAGTGAGGCGACGAAGTTTTAGAAGCTTTTTGTATTCTCTTCCAGATAGGAGGTAGTCGAGTTCGGCTTGTTTTCTGCTTTCTCATAGGTTAAGCAGGTGAGGGTCGGGTCACAGCAGAAGAGGCAATGAAATGTTGTTGCAAATAGCGCAAGATGGCGCCATCGATGGCTGCGGCACGGCTTCTCTTGCTTCCTTGCCGCCGAATACGATAAGAACATCTGGATTCTTCTGATTGAATCAGGCAAGTACGTCAGATTTGGTATTAAAAATACTAACGCCAAAATTCCATTTCTGTGCGAAATTGTAGCTGCGAAGATTCCGCGGTTTATCTGGGAAAAGCATTATACAGCGTGCCGCCTGTAATTATGCAACGCGCTGTTTATATATATATATATATATATATATAGCAGGCAGGTCGTCGCCTGGCAGAGAACTGGCCTCATTAATAACCGACTCGCTTAAAGCCTTTCCTTCCTTTAAGAGCCTTCCTTCAGACTGGGACATTCTCGTGACATGCGGATAGCAATCCGGACTAGGGACCCCACCTACACATCTCCCTCCTTTATCTCTTACCCAGTAACGTTTTTCACTGACTCACCCGCTCCTGGTGAACCATATGCTCCCAGGAGGATGATCAGAATATTGTATAAATTGTGACTCGAGAGGGACCCTCAAACACATCATCTGGGACTGTCTCTTTTCTCCCGGGAGAGGCCTAAATCTGACGCCGCAACTCTGGGAGACCACTCTGCGTTGCTCAGACCCTGGGCTCCAGCTAGCCACCATTCAGCTTGGCCTGGGACGCCGCCAGCCAACAACGTTTGCCGGCCTGCGTCTGAGGAGGGGCCCCACCATCCATCCCAAGCGACGGGAGGGCCGGAGCTCCTTCATCCGCTGGTGTAAAAAAATTCTCTCTCTGCACGGGCCTGCTACTGAGTCTAGCTGAGCCACATCCGCTGCCTCGTGCAGACAGAGAAAATAGAAAAGAAAAAATAGAAAGAGGGAGAGAAAGGCGCGTCATAATGGCTGTCGTTGTGGCTGTAGGAAGAAGGAAAAGTAAATGCACGGGCCTGCTACTGGCTCTGTAGCTGAGCCACCTCCGCTGCCTCGTGCAGACAGAGAAAATAGAAAGAGGGAGAGAAAGACGCGTCATAATGGCTGTCGTTGTTGTGGCTGTAGGAAGAAGGAAAAGTAAATGCACGGGCCTGCTACTGGCTCTGTAGCTGAGCCACCTCCGCTGCCTCGTGCAGACAGAAGAGAAAATAAAGAAAAAAGAGGGAGAGAAAAAGGCGCGCCGCAACAACGGCCGTCGTCCACCACCGAAACGGTGGCGGGTGCAATGACGGCCTGCCACCGAATTTTTCTGTTGTAGGCCGTCATTGCACCCACCACCGCTTCGGTTCTCACCAGAGAGGAAGCTGTCATATGGAGACTATTACAGATGGGTTCATACCCAAACCTACATACTAAACAAAATGCACCCTACCATTTATGTCCGTGGTGCGATGAAAAACCAACACTATATCACATCAAATATGGGCCTGTCAAAACATAGATGTGGTCCCCAAAATTCGAAACACGAGTGCGGAGCAATGGGAGACTGCTGACCAGCGACCGCTGCGAAGAGCAAGGTCTGGTACAGCGAGCCCAACTGGCGGCAGTAGCCAGCGGAGCCCTGGACTGAGGGCAACCGATCATGGTGCAGAAGTGGACGAGGTCGACGTAGAAGACTATTGTAGATTCAACAAGCAGACATCTCTGAAGACCTCCCAAAAACCGCCAATATAGGGCTAAATAAAGTTTTTCCTCCTCCTCCTCGGTGCGACGGCTGTTGTTGCGGCGCGCGTCTTTCTCTCCATGCTGTGCGATGTCAGCGCATGTTAAAGATCCCCAGGTGGTCGAAATTACTCCATAGCCCTCCATTACGGCTCCTCTTTCTCTCTTTCCACTTTCACTTCCACCTTTTTCCTCTTTCCTTACGGCGCGGTTGAGGTGTCCACAGAAAACAAGTGAGACGTTACTGCGCCCTTCCCTTCTTATAAATCAATCAGTCCTTTCTCTCCATCTTCCTTTTCTTTCTTCTCTATTTTATCTTCTGTCTGCTCGAGGCAGCGGAGGTGGCTCAGCTACAGAGCCAGTAGCAGGCCCGTGCATTTTCTTTTCCTTCTTCCTACAGCCACAACAGCGTTTCGACTGAAGGAAGAAGGGAAAGAAAATGCACGGGCCTGCTACTGGTTCTGTAGCTCAGCGACTTTCAAACTGGAGGAGAACCACCTCCGCTGCCTGATTGATTTATAGGAAGCCACTTTCAAACTGGAGAACCACCTCCGCTGCCTGATTGATTTATAGGAAGGGAAATGCGCGGTAACTGTCTCGCTTGTTTTGTGCGGACACTTCAAACGCGCCGCAAGGGATCGAGGTAGGTGGGAGTGCAAGTGGAAAGGGAGAAAGAGGAGCCGTAGTAGAGGGCTACAGAGTAATTTCGACCACTTGGGGATCTTTAACGTGCGCTGACATATCGCACAGCACACGGACGCCTCTTCGTTTCGCCTCCATCGAAACGCAGCCGCCGAGGTTGGTTCGTGCGGACAGAAGAGAAAATAGAAGAAAAAGAAGAGGGATTGAAAAACTTCCGTCAGTAATCAAATTAGAGGAGAAAAACAACAGCCGCCGTCCACCACCGAAACGGTTCACACTTCTCTGCGGACACCTGCCACGACGTAAAGGAAGAGAGGAAGGTGGGAGTGAAAGAATGGGGGGATAGATGTGCTGATGAGAGGGCTACGATCCACCGCGCTATAATTGTTTTCACCGTATCGCGCTTTAGCGGTTCAAAGTGTTCTCTAGAAGTTTTGAAGGGAAAGCTTTACTTTTGGCTATGTCGGCAAGGTCGCGTGTACACGTGTGTACAAGCCTTTTTATCGTTTTCAGAAGAATTAAAATCAAACGAATGGTTGTTATCGATAGGGAATTATTAATTATATGAGGATCCTGCAGAAAAAAAAATGTGTCGATAGGATGATAAGATAAAGCCAAAAATGTAAAGTAAAATCAAACACGTCGGCTTTAGCCATACGAATAATTTCGGTGTCCAATGGATGTAACGACATGCATCCAACTGGAAGTGGATGCGTTTCTGACTTGCGGCGGTGACCTACCTGTCCCAACCCCATAGGGCCAGGAACAGCATCTGTTGTTGGCCGTCATAGCCCCCGCCACCGCTTCGATGGTGGACGACGGCTGTTGCGGCGCGCGTCTTTCTCTCTTCTTTTTCTTCTCTACTTTCTCTCCTCTGCTCGCACGAGGCAGCGGAGGTGGCTCGCTACAGAGCCAGTAGCAGGCCCGTGCATTTTCTTTTCTTTCTTCCCACAGCCACAACAACAACGTTTCTCACTTAATAATTGGTTGTCAGAAAAGAGAAGTCGCCGTGTCTCTCTTTCTGTGGACACCTAACACGCACCAAAAATTTAAACGGTGTTAGTCATGTTACATGTTCAGCTTATGTCATCACGGTTGAGAATCTTTTTGAGGTGAAAAATCATTCGGTCATTAGTCATACTGACGTAGTTGGTTAGTCACGCGGTCGATCATTCACGAGCGCCCGGGCGGAACCTTGATTCGTACACCTCCAGGTGCAGTTCTAGCTTCACTGTAGACTGCGGCAGATTGCTGCCATTATCCACTGTTTCGTGCTAGCAGCATATAGCTGAGCTCATCATGTGAAGGTACAAGGAAGCCGTTTGGTTTTCTATGGTTTAATATCAGACTCTGGCTATGATCATCCTAGTGCAGGGCTCTGAAAATTTACGACCATCTGGGTTTTCTATGGTTTAATATCAGACTCTGGCTATGATCATCCTAGTGCAGGGCTCTGAAAATTTACGACCATCTGGGGATCTAGAAAGATCACAGGTGGTGCACAGTATACGATCATGATTTCCGCTTCCACCAAACACCGGCTGCCGCGGCCGGGCGGGATCGAACCCGCGTCCTTGGGATCAGCAGTCGGTGCTCTGCCTACATTGAGCCACCACGGCGGGAGGAGGGGGGGGGGGGCATTAGAACAACGGAAGGATAGCGGGATTGTTGAAGAAAATTGGCAGCACTTGTCTCGTCATAGCGTCATCATGTAGGCGCGCTGAATTTTAACTCGAGACGATTCATGATGATGGAAACCAACTAGCCGCCATTACAGCATTGCTCGTCATAGCGTTAAAAGTTCTGCCTCCCCCAGCGACATGCAAATTATGCAAAAGTCCGCATGATATACGTATGTACTAATCAAGACAAACAAATGTGCCTCGTAAATGACGGCATTCCTATGCTGGGACCGCCATCTTGACCACACCACGGCTGGTCTCGAGGGAGAGCTCTCTTGTGATCCTATCAATGGGATATGCTTCCAACTATATGCGTCGCATTAGATGGTATCCTCGAGGCGAGGAAGTTATGCGATGTTAGGAAGATAGTGACAGACCGTAAAGCGTGGCGTGATATGGTCCATAGGGTCACGAAGAGTCGGACACGACTGAACGACTGAACTGATATGCGTCGCAACTGTCGCTTATTATAGCGTTTCGCTGGAGAGCTTTTGACGTGCTGATTAGTCGGTTTACAGGAAACAAAAGACGCAGTATTTGTAGCACGTTTTAACTGCCTATGGTCCATGAACTCGCCTTCCTCTTGCCCTTGCCCATACTAGGGGTGCAAGCCTCGATGAGGTCGACACAAAATAACGGGATCGAATCCCGGCCTCGGCTTCGATGGAGGCGAAAAGCAAGGCGCCGGTGTGCTGTACGATGTCAGTGCATGTAAAATAACCGTAGGTGGTCGAAATTTCCACAGTCCTCCACTACGGCGTCTCTCGTAGCCTCAGTCGTTTTGTCTGAGGCTACGAGAGACGCCCCTTTTGTCTGTGACTGGTACATTTTGCCATAGTTGCACGCAGGTATTACTGAGGTTCCGGATCATGGCTTTGGTGATTTTATGTCCTGGTAGTTGTATCCTCCTTCCCTCAGTACGCATGCATGACACACTTCCACAGTGGGAGACTGGCCAATGTGTAATGCTGGCACAAGAAATGAATACTTAATCTGGACTTGGGTTATACCATATAAAATTATGAATTAGGAATGTTGGTTGGTTGGTGTTGGTGAAAAATGTCTCGGAAAAAAAGCATACACTTGGATAAGCAACTTCCTTCAAAGCAGACCTATTAGGCTTCATGGCAAAGCTTCGGGATGGAGCCCCAGAACCTATTACTTGGATAAGGGCGTGCCCCAGGGCTCTATACTCGGCCCTTTGCTATTTCACCTGGCCATGACCCGCGTAGCAGAAGCGCTCGAGAGAGACACTTCGCCCACTTCACCATTTACGCAGCTGATGTCACCATATGGACAGAAGCAGTGGATTACCCAAATGAAGAGGTCGCGCAGACCGAGCTGCAAGCAGCAATATTCAGCCTTACTCACAGCTCAGAAGCATTAGGGCTACAGCTCTTGCCTGAAAAGACACAACTGATAATTATAGATGGCAAGAATTCCACAAACGCCAAAAAGCAGATTACACTGCATTTTGGACAACACTACATCACGTCTGCAAATGGGCAGATAAATTTGGGGGTACAGATTTCTAGTTGCAACAGTCCTCGTATATCGATTCATACTTGCAACGTAACTAGACTCCAATGTTGCATATGATTCGCCGGATTTCAAATAAGTACGGTGGAGCCCGGCAAAAATCGTGCCAAACACTGGAGCGGTTGCTGTTGGCAGGATTCTGTACGGGGCACCTGTGCATGAGTTTTCTGATCGCGACCTTAAAGACATTGAAGAGCTACACAGGGCCACTCTTCGTACCATTACTGGGCTCCCTAAGCACACGAGGAATGAAGAGCTGCTTAATAAGGTCAGCATATTACTCATACAAGACATTATATGAGAAGCAAAAATAAGAATGCGATCCCGACTATAAAATACGACGCCAGGGCAGCAGATCATGGCATGGGACAACCGAATCAACACTGCTCCAAGGCCCCTGGTGAGAGACACTTCATCCCCGTGGGAGGCGCCGGTAATCGCACTAAGACCACAACGACCTATTAGTAGGCGGAACGGGGTGGCTATGTACCTTTTAGAACAGAGAACTGCCCTCACAAGACCGCTGAATACAGAAGACATCTACACTGACGCTGCAATTAGAAATGGAAGGTTGAGTGTGGCATTGGTGTGTGTGCCAGCGCCCCAACACAACGGACAGCACACGTGCCACCTACCTGGAGGAACAATTTTACATGCCGAGTTGCTTGCAATATGAGGAGCCATAAACACCATCACGACAACTGCAGCCAGAAAAGATAATTTTAATGAATATCTAATTTTAACCGACTCGTATGCAGCGATTGCAGAGTTGATGGCACCAACTACAGACGACGCAGTGGCAAAGGACACCAGAAAGAGACTGAAGCTAATGCGGGAAGTTTGAAAAGAAATTCAAATTGTATGGACACCGGGACATACTGGCACAGACAGGGGAAACGCAGCCGCGCAAGCGGGTGGGCTTGCTGAAAGGTACAATGTCTCACACCCCAACTCCATGTCTAATCCGATAGACTGAAATCCTTAGCAAGCAATGCTCAATAGAGGGTTTACAAAAGTACGTCTGGCAACCGTGAGCCGCACGCTGATCCCGTGCTGGACGCCATATTTTGTTCGCTCCATCCGTTCGCTTCGTGTCCGTCCGTCAGCGCTCGCCGTTCTGTTCGCGCTTTTCACGTTTTAACCTAGTGTGCTGTGCTTGGACCTCTCTTCGGTCCCTGACGATTTCTGTTAGCGACGCCTAGAAGCGTATTTTGACAGCCGAGACCTGGCGGGGCCCACCAGCCGCGCTGCCGAGCGCAGTTACAAATTGCTCTACGAGTCGTGCATGGGCCCCTCGGCAATCCGCAGCGTCATCCCTATCCAGGTACAGTATCTAGAGTTCTGTAATATGGATTTTTTTTGTCTGTGCGCCTTTGCTGTTTACTTAAACGCCTATGAGAGATCATCGCGAGTTTGTTTGCTTGGTTTGCGCAATTGCCGTCGCTCATCCCACTGGAAGATACTTGGTTGGTGAAATGAGCGAGGATGCATTTTATTTTATGATAAAAGCATCGCGTAATTTGACGTAAGTTGGACTGGCGCTTAGCACTTTCCTTCCCATGCCTTCGACGCAGTAGCTGGCATTAGTCTCGGAAATAATCGGGGGCTGCGTAAAAAAAAAAGTGCCATGGTAATTTGTGCTTCCAGTGATTGAATATTGATTGGTGTGCGATAGGCGATGACAAGCTAAATCTTTGTAATTAATTGATCAGTTGATGAAATAAAGAAACGAAAAAAAAGAAAAAATTGGAAAGTAAGGGTTTAAAGGTGTCAGAATGAAAAACCAGTGCTTGGTGATGCTAAGGAAAAAAATTTAGATTGTGTAATTCATTAATTGAAATAATTGGAAAATGTGTTCAAAAGCCGATTGTTGCTGACGCATGCGTATTGGTGTATAAAAATATAAAACGTCAAAAAATAAATAAATAAATAAATAAATGATAGAAATATAACATAACATACGTAACAGAAATATAACATACATAACAACATATAACATACTACACTTGTGTGTACTTTGTTACTTTTGATGAATTCATATTTCACTGCATTGTATTATTTTCGTCCCTCCTGATAGGGCCAGTTAGAGCTTGCAGTAATTGGTTAAATAAAATAAATAAATAAATAAATAAAAGAACTAAAATATAACACGTGAAGAAAGTAAACATCGTGCGTGTGTGTGTATGAGAGAGAGACACTATCGCGTTATACCTTTAACGGCGGAGCTTAAGTGACCCCCTAATTTTTCTATAATGATATGACATAATATAAATCTGATTTTATGAACACAGCCAGTCACAGAGCGCAAACACTTCGCTGTGATGTGAGTTGACTTTTCAAATTTCTTTGCGTTTCAGCCGAGTTCCTCCTCCTCCGAGTTCCTCGAAGCTTCCAATGTCAGCGCTTTCATATGAGATTACGCTTGAAATGTTTACTTTCTGACAAAGGGAATAAACAAGAAATCGACATATTAAAAAATTCCAGTGAATTTCAGGTAGCTCTGAATTAGCGAACCATCGGGTGACTCGAAAAAACACACAGAAGTGAAGCGCACGCTTCGTTCTTTTATCAGCCGCGCTGGCAAGTATAAAACCTGAGCTGCGCGCTCTGGACGTGGACCGGTCGAAACGGGCTGCACGTGAGCATGTTACAACACACTAGTGGGGTGTCATCTTTTCCTGCTTTTCTAGACGCCGCGGGTTTGGCAGCCGCTTGCTTTTGCAGCGTGAAACACGCACCTCGGGCGCACTAGACAACCGCGTATTGCTCTCTGCACCAAGCGTTACCATTTCGTACGACTGTGAAAAGTAGTTTCGGTAATCATGCCCGTGTCTTAAATCCAATACAAAATGGTAAATGCAACCTACGTACAAAATCTTTCAAAGAACGTATTGGCACAATAGCGTTCGTTATACATGCATTGCTCCTTCTCCCGTGTCCTCTATCGCAGCATAAGCTTACGTATCCTTCAAGTTCACAAGGCTCCATAGCGCGCAAAACAACTTTGCTGTTTTAAGTGTTAGCACATTCTGTGAGCTAGCTCCCAGTCAGAGGGACGTGCAGTAATGCTTTACATGATGCGTGACCCTTGTAAAGCCGATTAGGACTACAAACGAACGGTCGCATACACGCGTATACCTTGATTCCGTGCGCGTCTACGACCCCAAGTAGCACAAAGTGGGCTATGAAGTGGGGGCCCGCGTTGGGCCCGTGAGGGCAGCCCATACGGGCCCCGTGCGGGATTTGCAACACGTACCCAGAGGGGCCCCGCGTGGGCTGCCCAATTTTGCCGCGATCGGTCCCAATCTGTATCCGTGTGGGCAGCCCAAATAGGGCTGCCCGCATTCAGCCCAGGTAGACGAATGTGGGCAGCACATCAGAATCATTAATGGGTCCCACATTTGTGCAGGCAATGTCATCCCATTGATCAAGGTTTTAATTTTTAAGTCGATTAATCCCTCCAATACCTGAATTATATATACGCGGGATTTGCGAAAGCCAGTTCGTTTTGAGCTGGCCCACGTGCTGCCCTGATGGGTTGAATCTGGCATTTCCGGGGCTGCCCAAATTCCAGTAATCATCAATTGCGAAACATTATGCGCTATTTTTTTGCTTGTATGCGACACTCAGTAACATGAGAGAAATTTATTCCCAACACTACAATAATGTGGGCTGGTCCACATCAACCCCAACATGTTGGTCTGAATATTTATTTCGGTGGTGCGTGTAGAATAGTAATGCCGCAGGAAACATTTGGAGGTCGTTCAGTGCATACTCGTAAAGCGGAACAGTTATACTGTTGCATATTTTCTGTCGACACTGCATAACTAACGTAGTTGTTAGAGTAAAAATAAATAGTCTTTATTCATAGCAGAGATATGCTTAGGACAGTTATGTGAAACCTTCAGAAGAGGCAATTAGTAGCCGGTATAACATAATTTACATAAATAAAATGGTGCCTTAAAGATAGGGTGGAGACGTTTCAGAGCGGTAAGCCCGCCTACGGCCAATTCGGGGCCCACTGCGGCATTTCATGGGCCGCCCCAATTGGGCTGATCTTGATTTTACCGCATGGACTACGAATATATATTGCATTTTCCCGCAAGTACCCAAAGAAATACCCGTGTGGGCAGCGTGGCGGTGTGGTCGCTTTTCAGCCCGGCCGCAAACCATGCGGGACCTATTCGGTTTTTGCGTGGGCAGCCCCAATCGGACTAGCCCGTCTTCTATTTGCTTTAGGCCCACATTTGCATCGCGTCTGCCCTAAATTGCCCCAAAAGAGACCGATGCGGGCAGAAGTGGGAAGGAGCAATTGCCTGCCCCGCTACCGCCCACGCGGAAATTATCTAGGTTTTTGGTGGGCAAACCTATATGGGGCAGCCCAGGAAGTTTCTGCATGAATTCCAGATTTTCGTCTGACCTTCCCTCAAGAACCCCTCAAGGGTCCCATGTAGGCAATGTGCGGGCATACCCGTATTTAGCCTCGCCGCGGCCCATGCGGGCCGCGGCGAGGCTAATGTCCCTAGATGTTCCCAAGAAAACATCTAGGGACAATTTTTTAGCGTTTCGACGTCCTTTTCACGGTGACTACAGCGAAACGCGGCGCTTCATTGAGGACATGAAAAATGGCAGCGAAGAAAAACTAAGAGCACGTGCGCAAGGAGCTCGTACTTTATTTATTTATTTATTTATTGATAATGCGATCTTGCACAAGACATTGACAGGGTTGGCACATGACATAGAAGTACATGAATGTTGAAAACAACAAAAGGGAGACCTTAAATGTGAAGAACAGAACTGCGATAGTACAAACGAAACATAGAAATGTAGCGGTACAAAAAGTGCAAGAAAATTAAATGTTTTTAAACATGCTTAGTGAAGTTTTTGTTACTGCATCATTAGTAAGATTATTCCAGTCTGTAAGCATTTTGGGCAAAAGGGAGTACCTATATTGGTTAATTCATGCGTGTAATCATCTAACTATAAAATTATGTCATTGTAATGCGTTATACCCAGAGGAGAACGATATAATATTATACGTGTCTCTTTGTATGGACCTTTGATTAATTAAAAACTATTACAAGAAATATGCGGTGTCTGTCAAAGACTGGAAGCAAGCCACTTTGATCAAGAAGAGTAGTGATAGATGCGCGGCTATATGAGTTGTAAATAAACCGCACTGCTTTCTTTTGAACTATATATGTCTTAGCAATGTAATATTTAGTGAAAGAATCCTAGAATATGACGACATATTCTAACATGGACCAAATAATTGTGTTAGGGGAAAGTGAGCGTGCGCTGGGGGTATGAGCTTCAGAGCACGTCGGAGGAAAAATAGTTATCGCAGGGCAATACCTGCAACGTTGCCAACGTGCTATATCCAGCAGAGGCTATCGAAGATCCGAAGGCCAAGGTAGTATATATACACTGCAGAGAGAATTTTGCAGCATATTTTAGCATGAGAGCCTCCTTCTGAAGCGATAGCTTCGATACGTGAGGTAAAGCCAAAGTAACCATGTTCTCCCGATGACCTTGAAACAGTTTCGAGGTCAAGTTCGTACTTAAGCTACAACCACTTTCTGTAGCTATGTTCCCACCGAAGGTCAAGGTACAGGTTAACTGACGTAGGAATTAGCTTGCCGCGTGAGCAGCTTTGTGGAGAGACACATGATCGCTGACGTCACCGCGCGCCTCGGTTGGAGCCTTGAGGAACCGAACACCCGTGCACGTTCCGATCGTCAGTTGGCTGCATCTGATGATCCAGAGAACATTGCGTTACGAGCCGAAAGTTTGCGCAGGAGAAGGAAAGGGGTTTAAGCAGCGCCATCTAGAATTTGATAATTTCTAGATGTCGCTGGTTAAAGTGACAAGAGCGGCGGAAACGCCGGAGCAAAGTGAGGGGCAACTTGCGAATCGCAGCCGCGATGATGCTGCAGGGCGTGCGCGACGAGCAGCAAAGGTGGCCGCTTCAGGTATCGCTGCACTGTAGGTTTAAAGGGAAGCTGAAGCACTTTTCGAAAAAACTGAGTTTTCGGCAGCATTTAGTTGTTTTTGGTCCACTGAACAAGAATATCGCATTAAAAAATGGCTTAAATAAACGCAAATAGCTGTTTTTTAGAAGAAAACGCGCGCCAGCGCCTCAGGGCGCCGAGCGAACGCCACTGTCGCCTGTGAGTGGTCGGGACCGTCGTGACGTCTCCGGCCTGCACCGACGGCGTTGCTGCGTAGTGCGTTGCTAGCGCGTTGCTTCAGTTGGCTGGAAGGCCTAGTCTTGAAAATTATGGATAGTGCGGGCAGTAGTGAACAGTTTGGACTCTCGCCATATATGTTCGAGCCATCAGCGGCTGCATAAAACGGCGGAACCAACGACGCCGCGGAGTGCGCCGATGGAGAAAATGACGCCGCGACATTTTCACGGGTTGGAAATCTCCCCTGGTACGTATGTTTTGCGTAGGTGCTTGTTTTTACATATCTTTGCGAGGTAGATGCGGAAGTGGTAATAAAGTAAATCACGTCGAAACGCTGTTGCTTACTGGCTACTGCATAACAGCCGAAACACCAGACACCTGTAATATCGAATTCAAAACGCCGGCATGTTTACACGAGTCACGCGAGTTAAAGCATTTGTTTTTCATTTATTTAGAGCATGGTGCCTACTTACATCCGAAAGCCTTTTATTACTACTTTTATTATTGCACTCTGTTCTTTTGCATTGTGAAAGATGTAGTTGCAAGATTCTGTTCAAAAGAAGTCAGATTTATACTGATTAACAGCACAAGCGTGAGTGCAACTTTACTAACGAGCACAGAAAACTACCGCCACTGCACCAATATGGTGCATTTTGACAGATACATGTTCAGAGGGTGAATGAGATAGAATCCGAAAGTTAAACTCCGACCAAAGGTCTCAGTTTTATGCTGTACAGATATACCCCCGCGTACTACAACGCTGATAGCACGCAATTAAAAAAAAAAAAAAAAAAGATACTGTCCCACCGCGGTGGCTCAGTGGTTGTTTTGACGAATGTCGTCGAAAGGAAACAGACGGGCTGCCGAGTCACACCTTATTAACTGGTGGGCCTCGTGCCGCCGACTGGTCGCTGCGGCGCACAGGATATGTTCACACGATCCACTATACAGTTATGGCCCTCGGGTGCCGATTGCTAGGACGCTGATTTCGAGGCAGAGGGATTTGGCCCCGCCACAGCAGCCGCAATCCAGTTTTGGGAGATGCAAGGCGCCTGTGTAATATCCGATGTATGGAGATTCGGGCAGGATAAATATTTCCTGAGCCCTTCACCACTATGTCCTTCACATAGCTTCGCGGAACGTTGAACTACACAAGCAAAGCACGGACAGGCACAAGCGTACCTTAAACACTAACCGCCCGCCGCTTTCTTTTGGCGAAGGCCGCTCTTGGAGGTGGCGAGGCGTTATTGTTGTGCGGGAACACTGACGGAACAACTCCGGGCATCAGTCGCGCTGATTTAATTGGAATTCCGAGTGCCCGCATCGTTCCCAAGCTCCGATAATAGTCACTGTCACGGAAATGGTTCGAGCTCAACACAGTTGATTTCGTAGGTACGAAATTTTTCCTCTTCACGGCAGATACCCACCGCGCTGAAAGTTTCTTGTCCTTTGAAAACGTGTGAAACACCACATCGTCCCGGCCGCCAGTGTTCGCGCAGCCGAATTCTGCGCAGAACGACGGCATGATGGCCACTTGTCGCTACACCCACTCCACACAGAACGCTCGAACTAGAAAAAACAAACGGCACTAGCAAAGGATTACGTTGAATCGTCGTTCGCCACGCCAAAGCGCGAGACGCAGCGGAGCAAGCAATGCGGGACGTGCAGGACGGCCGGCCGGCTCCCCGTGAATGGCGTCACTTCCGCCAGCTCTCCAATTTTGTCATCCCCCAACCCGGCGCTTCCGGAGGCGACGGGGGCGTGTCCGCGGCGGGTTTTTAAAATGCTATTGCGGCTGTTCTAACAGACAGAATCGAGAAAAAATTTACACATATGATTTTCGAGGTCTTTTCTTCCCAACCACAGCATTTCATGCAATTTGAAAACCGCTTCAGCTTCCCTTTAACCGAAACTAAACCACAGACAATATTAATGCGAAAGCCTTTAATGCCTCATCGTTGTCGACAGAAGGTTCTCAGCAGAGGTGTCACGTTTTCAAGAGCGAGAGTTGAAAATAAATTAATAAGCCTTGTCTCCACCGGAAATCGAAACTCCATCACTCGGATCCACAGTACCAACTGCGCAACGCCCTGAATTGTGAAACGCTGTTCATAATTCCCCTTGTCTACCGTGAGGATGATGGCGGGATTCGGCGAGTGACAGATGCTGCGTCTTTCCTTTCCTGTAAACGAATTTTCGATGGAGGCGAAAAGCAAGGCGCCCGTGTGCTGTGCGATGTCAGTGCACGTTAAAGAACCCCAGGTGGTCGAAATTTCCGGAGTCCTCCACTACGGCGTCTCTCATAGCCTGAGTCGCTTTGGGACGTTAAACCCCACAAACCAGAACCAGAACCAGAATTATAGAACGCCAGTGAACTTTGATGCCTGCAATGAAATGCTGGTTGTGTTCGACAAGGGGCGCGCCATGTACCGTCACGACAGGTCATGACGTCACCAGGCTATTTTGCTGCTTTGCTACACATACATCATTCCATATACGCCGACGACATCACCATATGGACCAATTCTGGCTCCGATGGAGATATTACAGATTCATTACAACGAGCTATCGACACGGTACAGTCTTATGTGCAGGAAAACGGCCTTACCTGTTCACCGGCTAAATCAGAACTATTAGTTATAAGGAACAAACAAGCTTCACAGGTAAAACCAGATTCTCGAGAACCTATCCAGTTACACATTGACAACCATCCGATACTCCCGGTAGCCACGATCAGAGTTC
Organism: Amblyomma maculatum; assembly: GCF_055883805.1. Classification (NCBI taxonomy): domain Eukaryota; kingdom Metazoa; phylum Arthropoda; class Arachnida; order Ixodida; family Ixodidae; genus Amblyomma; species Amblyomma maculatum. Next base: position 352,038,989 of record NC_139344.1, on the reverse strand, counting down.
TCGGAATGTTGATTCAGAATAATACGCAGAACACAGAAGCTATACGCCGGCTACGCGTCACGGCGCACCAGATAGGTGGGCTGGTGAGACGCATTGCCACACGTCGCAGGGGTATGAGAGAAGCCGACCTGAGCAGGATCATCCAAGCCTTTATGATAAGCAGAATCATGTACGCTTGCCCGTACCATCATCTGCGTCGTAGGGACGAACATGCACTTAATAGCATAATTAGAACAGCATACAAAGCGGCCCTTAGCTTACCAGTATACGCTAACTCAGATCGACTACTGCAGTTAGGAATTTTTAACACACTATCTGAACTAATTGAAGCCCATAAGACAGCACAAGTGACCCGCTTGTCACGCAGCCTTGCGGGACGCGTAATTCTCGACAAGCTCCACATACACCCCACTGAGGAGGTGTACGCAACATCCCATTTATCGGCTGACATAACTAGTAGACTAGTTGTTAAACCAATAGCCAAAAACATGCTACCAGGTAGACATGATGCCCGCAGGAAGACAAGGGCACAGACCCTTGAGAAACAGTACGAGGACGATTCACAAGCAGTGTACGTGGATGCAGCTCAACACATCAAAAACGGAGCATACGTGGCATGTATGGCCACTCCAAAGTCAACCTTCATTAACGCCATAACATTTCATGCTAGCTCCATATGCGAGGCAGAGGAAGTAGCTATCGCACTGGCCATCGCGGATCCCCACACCAAAACTATTCTAAGCGACCCAAAAGCACCGTTCAAAATTTCGCCAAAAATTCTGTAAGCGCACTCGCGGCGCGAATTCTGCGCAACCGATCTCTCAGTCACAACATCAATCTCGTATGGGTTCCGGCTCACGCGGGTAACTCCCGAAACGAAGGGGTCGACAGCCTAGCCCGAGGCTTAACCAACCGGGTGACGGGAGATCTATCGGGAACGGACGCGCCTGTCGAGGCACCGCGCACATACGCGGAGGTAACAAACTTTTATCGCGAGCTAAGATGCACGTACCCCGCCCCTCACCCCGACCTCGACCGGGCGCAAGCCACGACACTCAGACGCCTACAAACAAAGGCCATTCTTAGCCCCTACCGACTATCGTTAATTACAAACGGAGAATTCAACCCTGCATGCCGGCACTGCGGTGACGGGACGCAGGCCACTCAAGACCATATACTGTGGGAATGCGCCAGCAATCCCCCTCCAAAGACACTCTTGCCAGCTCCCTCAGCGGAGGAATGGGACAAGCTGTTGGCCAGCCCAAGAAAAACTACGCAACTGGCCCTCGTCACGCGAGCTCAAGAGGTCGCTCCCGACTGGAGGCCACCCTTGACTCGCCCCAGCCCGAAATAATTCCTTTCATTTCGTGGCAATAAAAGTTGTTACCACCTATGCTCCCCTTCGAAAGCCAGTTTCCGTGCTCTCTACTCTGGCCGCCGATCCTGGATGGTGACGTCAATACCCAACATGGTATCCACTGGTCCGTCTTTCTAAGTGACAGGTGAAAAGTGGGCGGGGACCACTAATTGTGTGACCCGCTCACTGCGCACTTTGTCGCGTACGCGGTGTCCTTGCTCTGAGACCGTTCTGTGGGCTGCGTGGTTTCCAAAGCCTTTCTAAATACGCCACGCCTCTCGCCAAACGCGGAGGAGGAAGGAAGGTACTAGACGGATGCCGGTATCTAGATGGTCAGGCAGGAGAGGGAACAACATCTGCGAGGGAAAGGGAGGAAAGTTTAGTTTAGTTTGTGGGGTTTAACGTCGCAAAGCGACTCAGGCTATGGGAGACGCCGTAGTGGAGGACTCCGAAAATTTCGACCACCTGGGGTTCTTTAACGTGTCTTGACATCGCACAACACACGGAAACAAGGAAGATTTGGTTTGGTTTGGTTTGTGGGGTTTAACGTCCCAAAGCAACTCAGGCTATGAGAGTCGCCGTAGTAGAGGACTCCGGAAATTTAGACCACCTGGGGTCCTTTAACGTGTACTGACATCGCACAGCACACGGGCGCCTTGCTTTTCGCCTCTATCGAAAAGCAAATCGGCTGTTTGCTGTCTCTGTAACAGCACGTCCTACTAATTACTGTTTCGAAAATGTTTGTTGCTTTGGGTTTTGGAGGCGAAGCGTCACAATCACCGGGGAAGAAAATAGGTGTTTTTGCCGGAGGGTGGACCGTCACCTTTTAACTACATTGAAGGCGCAGCTACTCCGCTTCATGACCGTTGCCTATAGCTCCGGCTAAATGATCTGCTGAGCCGTGGCTCTCTCACTTACTGTCCATGAAGTCCTAAGGTGAGAGCTCGACTAGCCTATTCTCTCCGTTTGATAAAGTTCATCCTGAATATCTCCACGCAGTCCTACGATGCGGTGCTGTCTCCCGACTCCCCACACCCGCCGTGCAGCCCACGCCAGGCACTCAGCCTAGGCGAAGAAGAGCAGCGTGGACTTGAAGTATCGGATGCGGAGCGCAGCTTCATGGCGATGGACAATCTAGGTCTTCCGCTATGCGACCACAACGGTCATCACCTGGAGAAGCCTGAGCAGCCCCTTGACCTCAGCAAGTCATCTGAAACACGCCGTGACCTTGCGCAAGTGCAGGTGAGTGTTTGGCATAATCGGTGGCCTACCGTGGTACCAAGCCTGCTGTTGCACAGCCTAATCGGCAGTGCGTTCTCAAATGGTGAAAAGGGGTTCAAATTACGAAAAGAACACAGTTAACTTGCAATGCTGTGGGCTATTTTGACCAGCTAAGAGATTAAAATGTCAATTCACCTTCATCGAACAGCGACAGTCACGGCTCTGATCCAATCCACGAACTCATCCTCTGCATATCAGGCACCATAAAATCTGAGCCACCGCCTTTCAGAATATGTGTAAGGTAGTCGGGCGCTTGTGAGCTAGCCATTCCTAATGATCAAACGGTTAAAAGTTAAGGTTGTAGTAAACACCAGCTGTTCGTAATCGCTTTATTCTTTAGCACACTCTGTCTCTGTGCAGTTGTACGGTACTCGGAAAGTATTCGATATGCCAGATTATTAAGACATCAGAGTTGAAAATGTCGAAATGAAACCTAATGGACTGAAATCGGCTGTACGTCTGAAATATCATTTGAAGCTAGTCTCTCATGCTCGAGGAATATAGCTCGATGTTCCGTGAGAAGGCATTTGCCGAATTATGTTCCGGCTTAAATGCAAGCGAGTTGCCAGGCGCGTTTTGCCATAACACGTTAAAAATTTAAATGCTGCGAGCCATCATGAGGTGGAAACCTAAGATGAAAAACATGCAAAAATGGCGACAAAGTTTAACATTTTTTTTTGGTTTGGTTTGGTTTGGTTTGTGGGGTTTAACGTCCCAAAGCAACTCAGGCTATGAGAGACGCCGTAGTGGAGGACTCCGGAAATTTCGACCACCTGGGGTTCTTTATCGTGCACTGACATCGCACAGCACACGGGCGCCTTGCTTTTCGCCTGCATCGAAAAGCTGCCGCCGAGGCCGGGATTCGATCCCGCGCCCTTGGGAACAGTAGTCGAGCGCCGTAACCACTGCACCACCCCGGCGGGGTGCCGATTCTTATTTATGTCCTCTGTTTTTTAAAGCATTTGGGCAATATTCCTTTCTTATGATTTAAAGATATTTCTATGGGAATGGACTTCAACCTTTCATTTTTTGTTTAGAAATAAGATGGCCTGTCCTGGGCCATCTAGACGGGAAACTAGAAGTGGACCATAAAATCCTTACGCACATCATATCAGCGCAGCTTACGCCCTTTACGTTTGCGCAGTTCTCTCTGTCGGTGACTTCGTTTTTTGTTTCTATGTGAAAGCTGCGTATCTGAGCCATATAATCGCACTTGTCGGCCTAAATTCATTTTATGCGCATGTTTATTGTCCCGTTAACGGTCGATTCAGCGTATACTACCCATGCAGGCGCTAAGATTCAGTCGTGTCAATAAGACGGACCGAACACATGAAGTTTTATCAAAAGAGTGGGTCGAAATTTTTGGCGACCTGACATCAAGTTATGTTTCATAGTCCAGCAAGAAGACAAGGCAGGCACAAGCGCTGATACTAGCCATTGGGTCTGTCCCTTGTCTTCTTGCTACACTATGGAACATAACGTATACCCACGAGCTCTCACCCTTACCCTGTCAAATACCATCAAGTAACGTAAAGGCTGGTAGCTATCGGTTCTTTTCCCCTGGGACCTTGTGGAATCTTGCAAAAGTCTTAGTTCTCAAGCAATAAATTTCGCGCGCCGCTACGTCATGGCTGAGAGGGATTACATTATTGAGCATGAAGTGGTCCTCGCTACTGTGGCCACATTTCGATGGAAGTGAGTGTACACTCTCCTTAGTGCCTATTTTCGGTGGACATTAGCGTGTAACGCTGGGTAAAAAAATCAGGGAAAGGATCCTCAATCAGGGAAGAGTAATCAATTCCAGGAGGAGGAAGACTCAATATGACACGGCAGGGAGTGAGGCGGCCTAATGAGGTTAAGAAATATACGGGATTAGCAGCGGCCGCTTCCAGCGCAGGATCGACAGAAATAAATGGTATCGAGCGAAATAGGTCCTAGTCCTCAGGGGGGCAGACAGGGTAGACGACGATTATGAGGACGTGGTTATCGGTGCACGTCGAGAAATCCCAGCTAGTCGAAAAAACAGTCTGACAACCTTCGTCTCATTTTCACTGCCAACATCTCACAAGTAAACTTCAATCGCTGCTTCTGTTGAGCAGATACTAAAAGGAGCCTGGATTAAAGCTAGAAAGTAGTGAAAATTAGACAATAGTATCCACTATTTGATTTTGCCGACACATCTGAAGCCAAATGGAGAAGATGAAATATTTTAAATGCATTTCATTATTGAACAATAAATAATAATGTTTTAAATGAACGCAAGAAGTAACTTAAAGGCCACCAGAGTATGGCCGTCTTGCTTGCTCTTCAAACCATTGTCGCATTAGAAAGGACAAAAATATTAATCAGAAAGTTTTCAGTGTACGCACACAGCTTATCGGGGACAGATAGTATACTTGCCAGTGTAATTGCAGAATTGCAGAGCAATCCAGCAAGCAACTCAGTTGGAACGTTATAAGCTAAAGATAACCTTTTTTAGACCCCTATAGATTAAATCTGAGTCATAGAACTTTCATAATGAAATGAAGCTTTATTTTGCCATATATATCTGTTCGTATCAAGTTTGCAGGAGACGACACGCTCTTAAGGGACACATTGAAACAAACTCTCAATGGCAATAGTTTCGATGCGCTTTGTGTAATGTGAAGAATATGATTCCGCATATGCACGGAATTTCAACTGGCGGGAATTACATGCGTGCATTATCTACCGCGACACCAAAGCTTGTAAATAATGTATAATCTTTATTTGCTTTTTGTTGTATTTCCTATTGTGGGAAAGTAGCTAGCAGGTGCACCAAAACAAGCATACAAAAGAAAATAGCCAGTTAGCCAAACTGAAGTTTTCTTCACCAGACAGGCTTGGGAAGTAGCTACTTTGGTGCAAAGTGCCCACCAGCGGCAGCACTGAGTCCCTTATTATTATCATTATCGCGTGGTGACTGTCATCTGAGACAGGGCACGAATCTTTCTTGTCGCAATCTTCTTCGCAGTCCACGGGATTGTGCCTGTGCGTCTCCGTGTTCTGGTTGGGCGCCATCATGGTGCCTGTGTACACCTTCTGGTACTTCTCCTACGTGCACGAAATAAACGACGGTGTCGTGTACAAGGAGACGGAAGACCGAGACGCAGTCGACCTGTCCCTCTTTACCAGGGTGATGAAAGCACCCCTTTGGCTCGACGGCGACTCGTGGTGGATTCGGCGACCGCAGCGTTGCATCGCGTCGACGCTAAGACTAGAACGAAACGTAAGCAGCGCGACAGGATCGGTATGCGCCGCCACACCCAGCCTGGGACGCCGGTCGAAGAGGACTACTACGTGACGGACGCCACGGTTGACTTATCGACGACAAGCCTTCCGTTGCTTGCCGTTGACTTTGTGTCAAGAACTGTGCAAAAGACTGTTAGCATCGACGCGGACATCCCAGCGCGCCCACTTTTACCAGTGAACGAGTGGCCTGAGACCAGGCGAGCAACCGCTGGCAGAAAATCCGCCGCTGAGTCGTCCATCATTCGCGCAAGTGAATCAGCTGCGTCTCAAGAAGAAAACTCCGACTACAGTTGGTCGAGTACAAGTCCTACCAAAGTCGGCGCCAGCCGGAAATCTTCGTCTAATATGGCCTTCTTGGACACCGCACCGACCAAGTTGCATTCACAGCTGCGTCTCAAGAAGAAAACTCCGACTACAGTTGGTCGAGTACAACTTCTACCAAAGTCGGCGCCAGCCGGAAATCTTCGTCTAATATGGCCTTCTTGAACACTGCACAGACTAGGTTGCCTGGAGCAGACACGACCGATTCGTCAGATGCCAGCGGTGTTGTAGTTGACGCAGACGAGACCAATGTTTCAGACATCCCCGCCATTGCAACTCACGCTAACACGAACAACCTTTCGGGCGTCACCTCTGTTGTAACTGACACAGACGGAGGGAATTTTTCGGACACCAGCGGTGTTCTTAGTGACGCAGGCAGGAATGATTTTTCAGACACCGCTACAACTGCAATTTATATTAACAAGAATAACTTTTCAAATGTAAAAGCCTCTGTAACCGAACCATCAAGTCGCACTCCAGCCCACAAGCGCGAAACGGAGCCCCTCACGACAAAAGCGACCAGTTTAAGTTTGCCAGGCATCAACGAAACTTTTGCGAAGGTCTCACGCGTTGCACGAGGAACTGGCAGTAGAGAAGTGGATCACAGTTCTAGTTCGCTCACGGAAGTACCATACATTATATTTGACAGGCGCGGAATGAAACCCTCAAAACGCGGACTATATGCAACTAAAGGGTACGAGGACAGTACGAAGCACGTAACACTATCGCCATGGGTAGTTAGCAACACGCCTAGTACTCATGGCACACAGCGTTTTAGAGAATTTTTAACAAAGATAATACATCGCGACGCTGAGTATGATCAGCTATAATAAGATGATGTTTATGTACGCTTCCTTTTAGCTCTTCTCTTGCATGTAGGTTGATCAGTGACTGGCATGTCGCTCTGTGAAATACTGTACTCTGGTGCATATGTAACATCGGGCATGTGTGCTTCTTTGACACGAGAAGTAATTCGTGAAAATAATATAATTGGGCTTTACACATTACAACCTATGAAACAAAAGATCTACGTTCGACGGCAGCGTTTAATGGTAATGAATGGAATGCTAGAGTTAAGACTGTCCGTATACAGCAGTGCCATTCTGTCATATAATTCGGGTGCATGACTATACACCTGGTTATCTGGCGCACTTGCTCCTTCCGCCGTACCTCCACTCTGACGATGGTGCAGCTGGTTCCGTGCTCCTTGCTTAAATTTGTTGTAAAGAAGGAATCTTTCTTCTGTTACTTTTACCTTTCAAAGTGGAAAATTGTAAGACGTTTTGCAACATATGCCTTACATATTTACTATAAAGCATGTTTTAAGGGAAAATTAAACTGCTAGTAGGGACTACATTCATCTGTGGAAGAAGACTGGGCGTGTTCGGCCCCTTAGCCGCTCCATTTCGAGAAAAAAATCACTAGTGTGTCGCTGGCATGCCAGTGAATGCGCCTACGCACGTGTCCTCACCTAGGAGCAGCTCCACTGACTCATGATCCAAGGATGCTGGAAGGCTACATTCCGATATCACCTTCCCATCTCAAAGGACGTGCCTGATCTGCAGCGCTTGCCAAGTCGGCCATGGCATATGGTTTTACATCACGCACCCTAGCGACAAGTCAGTGCATGGCCATGTCACTGGCCAACTATCATTTGGCAGAGAAAGGTCCGTGATTTTTTGCTCACAGTGTTGACGCTGACAACTCCTGCGCCGCATTTTCCGGCAAACAGGGCCTTTAACGTCATAGCGTTAACAGCTATAGCAGAAGAAGAAAACCTGATTTGAGATATTCTTGGCAATTGAAATTGTTCTAAGTGATTACATGCAACAGACGATTTATTTTCATCATTTCGAGTGGCGGCTATACTCAAGATAAACATCATTCTCCAGGATGTGTCTGGTGTATGCGTCACGGTCGGGTTCCGGTAAAAATGTCCACAGAAAAAAAAAAGTATCTATTTGTGAAATAGAATAAAATGTCTCTGAACGGTTGCAAAACGTACCACAACCTTAGGCCTCGTCTCGTGCCCCTGTCTTCTCAGGGAGCAATTCAGTGTCACCGACTTTTACTGATTTTACGCTCATATTTATTTATTTCAGGAATACTGCCAGCCTTCACAGAAGGCCTTAGGCAGGAGTGGGATTACATGCATTGTTAAAATACACAGCAGAAAATTCTTTGATGATTTGATCTTGGACATGTTTTGTGTGTATTTTGGTGCCGGCGATTTTTAATTCCACCTTGCTTTAGTATTAGCGCTACAAGGTACGTCGACGGCGTATTCCCGTGGCACGCTGCAAGAATGCTTATACACCGCTTCCACTTGTTGGCTTGGAAGTGGACGAACATCGAAGTTATGCGGGCGTTCATAACAATATATACATATCCAGTCTGGATGTTGTAAACTTGTCCTGACGAAGGGAATACCTTTCCCGAAACTGTCGACAAAATAAACTGTGAAAACGAACAGTCGCGTCTGTCGTAACGCTCTACTATATATATTGTTACGTATATTGCAGAACGGAGTGACAGCGCCTTGGCTTCGCTTTGTTTGCGGACGCAAGAGCGCGCTGCCTACCTGCTTCGGTATAGGCGGATGCCTGGAGTGACGCTTAAGGGTGGCCGTGGTCAATGACTGGCTAAGACTCGGTCTGCACTTTTTATAGCACCTCCATCGCCCTTGCAAGTGCAGCAAGAATTGAGCCCTGTCGCCTCAGGAAGAGTTGTCATTAGAAGGTCTTCTGTTACGCCTTCCGCATTGAGCGGTTCCTCCAAGACGACTACGCGCCAAGCCCGTTGTGTCTTTCTAGGCGAGTAATATTACCCAGACGATGAATGCCTAGTGAGCTGCGCTGACCATACACTTTGCGGCTAAAGTATAGCGGTATGCCATGCTGTGGTGAGCTCTTTCCCCACGCCTTTTCGCAGTGCTTTCTGCAGTGCCTGCAGACATTTCGGTGTTCAAATGTCCTAGGACCCAAACTGTTGCTGCATCTATTCTCAAAGTCATGAAAGAGCGAAATAAAATTGCAATTTTTCGGAGATGTCAATACCGGAGTAATTCATCCTTACGGGACAATTTTTGCCGTGGGCACAATTTTTTTCTAGTGGCCGCGATTCCTGTGGGGCCTTTTCTCCGAGGGACATTTTTTTCCGGGGTCGTTTCTTCCGGGGACGTTTTTACACACTCCCGTCGCGGGCATGGCTCTAGCATGTGGTGACAGCCGGCAGGTGAGTCCGAGTATTTATTCGTCGACGGTTTGTGTGGCGTAACGATGCCATAAGCTGTCACAGAGTTGGAGAGAGAGAGAGGAACAACTTTATTTGCCCCAGATGTCGTGAATTAGGGCAGGTGGGTCCTGTGTGGCCCCCAGGTGGGGGCGACATCCTGGGTCCACGAAATAAGTGCAAGCTGTGTTTTCTTGTCTGGAACACAAGTGGAAGTTGTTATCAGCTGCCAACGCGGGCCGCTTATTTGGTGAGGGGTATAGGATATGAACAAGGTATTTTGGATGCCTATTGAGGCACGCTGCTTTTAGCCACGCCGGCATGTTCGTGCGGCTTGGTGGAATCGGGGCTTCATATCTATGTGGGGTCATCAATTGCGACCGGCAGCTGAGTACATGGTTCCTTAGGACTGCCTGCTACTAAGGATGGGAGAGATATTAGAGGCACAAGTTAACACCGGGCTGATAGCTAATTAATAAAGTTAAGCAAGCTGAAACTACATGCACCCGAACGAGGAACCGCAAGAGGAGACGCAGACGTGAGTCATTAGCGTCATCGTGTCGTAACATTAAAGACTGAATTTAGGTGTCCCCCATAGCGCTACAGCAGTAGCGTCGCCAAAGCCGCTGTCATTAATTTGGCTGAGATAGACCAACATTCAGTTAACTAAATCTATCTACCACTCGTTAAGTTCGGTTTAACCGTGCATGAATTAAACATTGATAATTTTTTGTTGAATGGGTGGGGATGAGGACGGAGGAAGTCGTTGCTCATAGATGAAAGGAGATGAAAAATGTGGGAGGGAAATGGTGCGCAAATACGAAAGTCTCCGTTGGAGATCAAAACTATATAGACCAAGCAAACGTTAAAAGCAACGAGGTGCCAGTGTTTGGCTTACAGAATGTACACTGAATTCTGTTATGAAGAAGCTTTATATTTATCTAAGCAAGCGACAAGGTTCTATTGCGTCGTGGATAAAAGTGGTCAGTCACAACTCTGTGTGGTTTGCGACTCGCAGGAACTGCTGACGAGAACACAGCACAATAGTTCAGAACGTGTAACTGCAGTCAGGCAGTCCTCCTCGAATAGCAGGTGCTAATAACGGCGAAGACGCCATTGACGCGTTTCATTTACCCACTCTCTGTGCACACTGATCATAAAAAGGATGTCCGCCCTGTCATTCTTTGTTGTTGAGCCTAGCCATGTTTTTACTCTCCTTATTGCACCGAAGGATCCTTTGACAGTGCAGGTGGTAAGTGGCAAGGGTAGAGTTGCTTCAAAGGCTATTGCTAAAAAAGTTCATAGTCAGGTAGTGTTGTACCTCCCCCCGCCTCCCCCCCCCCCCCCTCTTTTTCCTTCTGGAGCTTGATGATCAAAACAATATATATTATCCGAAATTTTACAGAGGGGAGCGGGGGAACAGAGGCCGTTCAGATTCTAATGGTGCCCAAGACCAACTATGCGCACGGCCTTAAAACAGATTATGTGATTTTCGGTGGCCACCAATCTCGCCAATGGCATCATGCGTACTGTACGGAACTTACCTTTCTTGTTAAATATAAGGGAAGGATATCTTGCACAGCTAATTTTAGCGACACAGGAAACGAGGCCCGTAATTTCGTGCGACATGTGCTTCGAACGCATTATTGGGTTTCATCGAGCGTGATTGAGAGAACTACCAGTGAAAATGAAAAAAAAAAATACATAATTTTATTCACAGTAGGAACTCGGTCTGCAGAAAATTTACGCCATAGAAACTCAAGTATTGCTGAGGCCGCTTAAGCATAAGCTAGCACAAACACCTCGTTTCTGAAATGTCTTGACAGCTGCCTGAGGGTAAACCTCTGTGACAAGCATGTTGAGCGGAAATAAACATTTTCAATCGCTTTATTAGAGAGATTTAGCATACCGTACTAGCGTACATGTATACCGGTTCGCTGGACACCCCCTGCATAGTGTGCATTGCGTAGTTGTAGCAAAGGCGTGGCCACTTCGTTTGCTCATAGGGCGTCCGGTAAGGCTGTATACATTTACTCTAGTACCTTTTGACATGTTAAATCTCTTTATTATCTTGTAACCCAGACGCATCAGGTTTATCCCGTTCAGTTGTTTCATGGCGACAATCTTAAAAAAGAGAAAAGTCGAGGAGAGAACAACAAAATGCGTGAAAAAAAAAACAAAAAAAAAAAACGATTGCTCTCTTCATGAGGTATTTTGCACTGTTATGGTTTGTATACAGTCTGCAATATATTTTACCATCCAGTCGCAAACAGAGCGGTGAAATGTGCAGTTTTTTTTTTCTTTTTTGAAGCCTTACAGGTGCGTCGCTCGGCAAACATTATGGAATGAGCGATGTGATATGCCCCTTAATTAACAGGTCACGCTTGCGGTACTCCTTTGGCGCTGGTTTGGTACAGAACATCGTTCAACAGAACTGTGAATTGACAAGTGAAAGAGTGTTTTGTCGCGCGGGGGGGTATGTAGACGCGTGTCCCTGTTACCTCACAAAGACATGTCTACTGCCCCGCAATTTTTTAGACTTCGGTGGGCAACTTCTCGGAGTCAGTTCGAAAGACGCAGCAAGCAGCGCGGTGGTGTCTGACGATGGCTCCACAAAGTCAAAGCAATGAAAAATCAGCTTTATCCTCTTCCGACTCAGGCTGAACTTCGACGATGTAGGACACAGTCTTGCTGTGGAGCCAGCTGTAGGAGTTGTCGAACTCTAGGATATCTGCGAAATGCGTGAACAACGTGTCAATTCCTATTCGGTTAGGAGCAAGATTAGAGCAGCAAAATAAACAGAAAAGTAGCAGGAAAAGGAAATGTAGAGCTCAGAAAACACTGGTTCGATCCCTGGGCGTACAAGGCAAATGACAGATGACAACAGTGTCTTGTCCAGGGCGATTGAGCAGACAAATATAAGGAAATGACGGGGCTCCCTATGACGCATATATGAAGCTAACAGTGAATTACACCAAGGAAAGCCTAAGGGGATGCATTTTTCATTTATTCGCTTTGTTGATGGGAAATTAATCGTAAAAATGAAAATATTTTATGGTTGAAACTTAATTGTTTGGGTAACAGAAGCAAAGACTACCGTATGCTGCTGTGTGATTCGAAGCCATGAGTTGCGAAATTAGAGTACGTTCCGTACGAATCCAATCAACCTCACGTGCATTTAACTTTTTTCTTCTACATGATACTGTTTATATTTCAATCATACAATATAAATACGATTTATTTGGATGCACGGCCTATGCACGCGTCAAGGTGGCCTTCGGTTTCGATGTACAGAGCAAGAAACTCACACCAGTGCTTCTGGTCTATGTTGCAACGCGTCGCTTCCCGGTCACAAATATCACAGTCGATCGGTTCAAGTAACGTGTAAGTAGTCCTAAATTTTCACGCGAAAAAGGATCAAACCCTAAATTTCAGAGAAGAGAACAAGCAAACACTACGCCTCATGAGGTCTCTTGATGGGAAGTGCATCCCATGCGTTATGCTAACGCGGCATGTCGATACGGACGTCTATATACTTGCGGGGAAAAGCACCAGCTATGTGGCGTTCTCTTGAATAGGACAGCACTAACTGAGACGAGTTTCGACGAAGCACAGAAAAGTATAGAGGATGGAGGAAAGATCTAGCCTGCTTGTCCTTCGTGAAAGTGTGTCCAAGTTAGCTTTGCCAGATTCGACGTGACGTATCAACCATTCCCAATTGCCAGAATTTCGTCTACTATGTGGTGCTTGATACTGACACTGAAGTGACAGAGGCTTACAGCTCCACAGTGACGCTCAAGTAGCGGGTACCTTCTTCAAATCACTGGTTGGTTGAAGGGCGATCATGACGTATGAATGGGAAAACAGCGTTCTGCACTTGTTGCTATAGAAAAACAAAAGCTCGTTGTGCGCTCAAGATGAAGGGTATACGCTGCTGGGGCATCACTTACAGAAAACAAAACAAAAACGGATCTATAACAGTATACGTACTACAATGTGTTGGCCCCTTTTTGGGCTGTAGCAACGCATGGGATAAAATTAAATGTAAAAGAACCGGCCGCTTCTTCTCAATGCACCCCAGACGCGCACACTGAGAAGTCGCGGAGGCCACTTACATGTTCCAGGCTTGCCACAGACGAGACGCCCCTTCTCGGGTAGCAGGCTGCACGAGGGTACTCTCTGTGTTTCTATCAGGTACTCGCTGACAACGTTTCCAACACTGCCCGGCGGCTCGTAGCGCACTCCGAACGCCAGATCTCCCGAGGCAGTCTGGAAGCTCCAGCTGAGCTGCTCTCCACTCCGCTCCACCCGCACGGGAAGCTCCCAGCGGCCTCGGCGGTCGATGTGCCTCACCGTGGCGCCGGTCTCATGAGAGAGCCTCCGCTTGACCAGCTCCTCGCGATACGAGGGCGGGACTTCCCCTCCTGGACAGATCTGTGCGAAATCACCATGCGAAACCAATGAAGTTTTCAAGAGTAATGAACTCGGTTAACCTTTGAATCACCTTACAATATAACGAAATCTGGAAAATATTTTTCTGTAGTTCTGTAGTTTTTTTGTAGTGTATTTCTGTTGTCTGTAGTTCTGTAGCACTTTTCTGTCGTAACTAGAGGAATTTCTGATGTTACTACAGACCGTTCTGTTATCACAACAGGTTTCCCGACAAAAGCCACCCAGAAATTCTGTCGTAACAACAGAAAAGTTTCTGTAGTGATTCTCGACTGGGTGTGCATCGGTAGTTTATCCTTCATTGCCAAGAAAATCGGTCGCCAAATGTAGCCTACCTAGGCGGTCTTTATAAGCACCTTTCTGCGCTGTAAATTCTTAACCAAACCTGTACTCAATTACAGAACATACTGCCAGTCTTGATTTTGTATATTACGTGCTTCCTGCAGCCTCAAATGGCCCACTTGAATCGATGACCTCTACGACGGTCGCATATTTTCTTCCCTATATGCGGCGGCTCCATATGTGCCCTCATCCCATCTTAAAAAAGCTTTCTTCGAACGAAACAAGCATTTCTTACGTGCCTGCTTCCGTTGTAAAGCTGCTTCGATACATTTTTCGCGCTTTGCGCTAGATGGGAAGCGTTCGCTATAATAACCAGAATGACGAAACTGTACCATGTCATAAGCACAGGGCACACATCTGAGAGCGCCCCTATCCGGCCCCAGGTGGGCTATATTTAGCAGTGAAAGCTGCTATGAAATTGTTGCAGCCGACAGCCCTACACTCTACCCTGGAATCTACGCCCAGTCGAAAAAAACTACAGAACTGTGTCAAAAATACAAAATATTCTGTAGTTCTGTCGTAAACGTCTGATTTTTCTGTAGTTCTGTAGTGCATCTTTGTTGTTCTGTAGTTTTCCTGTAGTATACTTCTGTTGTCTGTAGTTCTGTAGTACTTTTTTGTTGTTCTGTAGTTTTCCTGTAGTATACTTCTGTTGTCTGTAGTTCTGTAGTACTTTTTGTTGTTCTGTAGTTTTCCTGTAGTATACTTCTGTTGTCTGTAGTACTTTTTTGTTGTTCTGTAGTTTTCCTGTAGTATACTTCTGTTGTCTGTAGTACTTTTTTGTTCTGTAGATTTCCTGTAGTATACTTCTGTTGTCTGTAGTTCTGTAGTACTTTTTTGTTGTTCTGTAGTTTTCCTGTAGTATACTTCTGTTGTCTGTAGTTCTGTAGTACTTTTTTGTTGTTCTGTAGTTTTCCTGTAGTATACTTCTGTTGTCTGCAGTTCTGTAGTACTTTTTTGTTGTTACAGAAATTTGTGATGTTACTACAGAACGTTCTGTTGTCACAACAGGTTTCCCGTCAAAAACCGCACAGAAATTCTATCGTAACAACAGAAAATTTTCTGTAGTTTTTTCCTACTGGGCGGCGTCGTCCGTAAGACTAGCTACGCAATGAATGAAACAGTTAAATCAATTTTCATCAAGTCAATGACATCACTTCAATCACTTCAAAGAAGTATTGACCACTTGCTACGGTTGGCACGATTAAGGAGAACAGGGAGGGAAAGGTCGAAAGGAGGAATGCAGCAGGTGGATACCGGGGACGGTGGAGGTTCTGACAGGGCACATAAGTGCACACCTCGAGAATGATAGCGACGAGAACTACTCTGTGACTCGCTTTTTAAAACCGTTGGAGATTACACGACTCGCCGAGATATCAAGAACATTCTCCCCATCCCTCATTTTACTTTTGCAGCAAAATCTGTCCTACTGAGCCAAAGAGCAAAAAGCATAATCACCCCCCCGCCTCCCTTCTTTCCAGTGCACACGCGCCTCTCATATCCACTGCTCGTATAAATGACTCCCAGGAGCTAGCTATATGAGATTGACTAGATGGTAGTCGAGCTGTTACGAGCGCCTCGACATAGGTTAGAGGCAGTGGGGCGGCACCACTCAGGATAGATGTGCGTATGGATAGATGTGCATATGGATAGATGTTCGCTAAGCTTAGCGCGTTACGAATCGGGGCATATATAGGCATCGTGGCAGTTTTTGCATCAAGGAAGCCCCGTGCCCTGCCAGCGTTCTGAATTCCACAGAACGACCCGGTGCGTACCAGGTGCTTGCACTGTGGGTCTCCGTCGGGCCCCACCATGTTTCCTCCCCAATGCTGGGGCACGCCATCGGGATCCAGGCGCTCGAAGATGCCTTTCCTCCATCCGTCTGCGCGAGAAAATACGGGTAATTTCAATGCGAATGAAACAAGGACATCACCCAAAGCTCGCAGGTGATGCACGTGGTTCCTGAGATAAATACTAAACAAACAGAAAGCCCCAAAGTAACAGAAAATGTACTATTTTTTTGCAATCGAATGGTTAAAAAAAAAGATCTAGAAGAAAATAATGTCACGTGGTGGTAACAAAGCCGATTAGAACAAATGAGTCTCGGAGTGCACTAAAGGAACTCATTATTGGGCTGACTTGCGCCCGTAAAAGAACTAAGTGACCCTAGGCGGCGTTAACAGCTTATGTGCCTAGTGGTCGTCGAACTAAAAATGCCCGTTGCATTCGGCAGTGCTCAAATTAAAGCCGGCGAAGAAACATCTGCATAAACCAGCCCAGGGATACTGGAAAAGTCTGAAATAATGCAGAAACAGATGTACTTTCCTGCAATTATGCGAGAATATAATCTCGGCGAATCTCATGCCACAAAAAAAGCAATAAAGCCGCGTTTCGCGGCAATAACTTTGGTTGGGATTGGTTGTCTTGCAGGCATATGTCGCGCATTCCGTAGGTGAAGCGAGACATTCATTTAAATTGGTTAGCCTTTACATGGCCCGGCTAAACAAAAATGCGAATTGCATCAAAAAACGAAAAAAAGACGCACAAAAAGTACAAGGTTGGTACCAGTCGGTTAAAGAATGCGAATTGCCTAAAAAAAACAAAAACAGAGAAGGACGAAGGAAAAGTACAAGGCTAGTGCCAGCCGCCGAATTCACTTTTTCCAAAGTTACGCTTAAAGCAGAGGGGTTTTCATTTTATTTCACTTTCAGGGCCTTTACATTGTTTATGGGGATCATTAGAGGAAGAAAAGTTCACTCAAATAGAGGCGTATAGGATATGCTAGAAGAGGCAGAAAAGGATAAAATATCTTACAATACCAGTAGACGCTCGCGCTTAAATAATGGAACAGGCTTCCACTTGCTTGACAAGCTGTCGCTGTCACATACTAATAAAGGCATTGCTTTTCTGAACGGGTCGATACCCGTGTTTTAGTCTTTCTCCGTTTTCTGCGCTTACAGGGACAAGCTATCTCCTCCTTTGAGTCAGCCTTAGTTTTATTTTTCTTGTTTGTATTTTAGTAGTGGCTATAACCGGTTCTTGAATAAACATGGTCTAACTTGGCAGTTAGCGCTCGTCCTGGCTCTTGTTTCGTCTTTGTTTTCCCGCTCTAGTCCGCCTTTCTTGAACTATGTCACGTAGTGAAAGCTTTTTTTTTTCTTTTTGCTAAAACACTATGTGGCCGCCTTCTGGAATAAGTTTTGTGCTCCGTTTAGCTTTAAGAGATGTTCACATGAACTCAGGTCATTGCTTTCTTTTAGGAGCAAGCGGCAACAGCCAGGCCTTGTTCGGGGAGCATCCGAAGGAGCACGCGCTCGAAGAGTTTCTTATTCTGCTGTCACACGGGCACGGCTGAACTCCTTTCAACTCCCTTCAACCAAGGTAGTCTTTATCCCAATGGAGATACGCACCGTGTCACACGGCAGTCCTTTAGGAAAGGAAGTTTGAAGAAGTTCCTAGCGTAAGGAGTTCCAATCATTTCCCTCGAGCAGGTTCCCTGTGAGCTTTAGTGCAGGTTTTAAAAGAAGCACTTAAGCATTAATTTTGCGTTTTTAACTAATTTTAATACTGTAGCACAACGTAGAGCATGGAAAAAAGGAAATGCGCTAATATTCAAGCATGCACGCAGGAATTTTGCAAGCACATTGTGGCCAGCAGAAAGGACAAATCCACTATGCTAGTAGAAGTAACAGCGCATTCCTTTCATATGACTGAAGGCATATTTATATTTTAAATTCAATTCAAACTGTTGAAAAGAAAGCAGATAAAAATTAATTTACATGTTTCTAACTTGATTATTTTATATGCATACACAAAACGAATAGCGCCTAATGGGACCCTGACGGCGTCTTTGAGGAGCTCATTCGTAGCCGTATGACACGGCGACAACTCCTTTGGGGCTGAACTCCTTGCGTGGTTCTTTATGGAAACGAAGTTCGAGGGAGTTGGGACTTGCCCGTGTGACAGAAGTATTAGATAATGGAACACGGATGCTGCCATGGTGATGACGATGCTTGACGAAATTTCTTGGTTTACGCAAATACGCTTACACCGTCGCCAAGCGTTCGAATGAGAATAAAGATTGATGCGATGCATTAAAGAACAGCATTTTTTTCCTGACATACTGTTTCGACGCGTGTTGCGTTTTCCCAGTGTTGTGTGTGGTGGAGCCATTTTTGCGCGCTGTCATGATGCACGCGTCTATGTAGAATATGTTATTTTGTGTCTCCATCCAGTGGGCCCATAGCACTCCCCTGATGGGGCTGGGGCAGGTAGGTCACCGCCGCTTGCGGCGGGGGCTAGCCTGCCACCGAATTTTTATCTCTTGTAGGCCGTCATTGCACCCACCACCGCTTCGGTGGTGGACGACGGCTGTTGTCGCGGCGCGCGTCTTTCTTTTCCTCTTCTTTTCCTTTCTTCTCTGTTTTCTGTCTGCACGAGGCAGCGGAGGTGGCTCAGCTACAGAGTCAGTAGCAGGCCCGTGCATTTTCTTTTGCTTCTTCCTACAGGCACAACAACAACAACAACCATCCAGTAGGCTGGCATTTCGGGGAGGCACCGCTATGTCAGCGCAGAAAATTTCTTGCTCGAACGAGGTCCTGGAAACATGTAGAACGAACCCAAAGCAAATGAGGTGAGGAACGTTCGATATGTATTTTTCTCTTGAAGAAGCAGCGTGAGGACATTGAAGTAGCTTATTTACAGGAACTTGCTGTGGGGGTCTCACTTGCGCAACCCATTTCACCCTACTCCAGAAAAACAAAAACTTAAAGAACAGGAGCCTTTTGTTTCGATACAGTTTGTTGCATAATTAATTTTTCCCATGGGTATGCAGTACCGAAATAGGCACTGAAGTGATAAAAAAAAACGAAAAAAAAAAGGACGAAAGTCTCCAAAAGAAAGCACTGAAGTCATCTGGCTGCATAGAGTGCTATTGGAGAACAAGCACAGCGGTGTTTCCAGTTTTGAAACGCATCATGACCTCAACACGAAGGATGTACTATGTGTTATTATATAGCTGGAATCGCATCAGAAACAAGAATCATTGCTGCCACAATATAGCTTGCTCTGATTAGTGCGTATGCGAGAAACAATGCCAAGAATAATAGTACTGGTATTCGTTTCTATATTCGCTCCGTGCCAGCTCACCTGTGCCGTATATGGCGACCTTGTCTGCCGTGCGTTGTGTCAGGAAAGGACGCAGTATCTTCCACAGCATGGGGAAGAAGCGGGGAGCTGCCAAGGGAGAGAAAAGCCCTCAATAAAATCACCACGCTTCAGTGCTCAGAGCGAGAGGAAATTTTAGAGTTCAAGTCGTCATTGCGGATACCCCAGAGAAGAACACGTGTCCTCTGTCTCCTCCGTGAAAGACGAGGGATTGGAAGGTGAAGAGCTAAATGAAAATGATCGATCGTGGGGTGAGTTTTAAACTAACAGATTTCGCTAAACGGAGAAAGAAAATTGCAGTGGTTTAACTTGGCTAAACCTAGTATAACGTAACACTAGTTAGGCGTAGTTTATCTTGGTGAATGGTAGACGTTATGGACGTTTTCGCCGTCTTCTCATCACCTGCTAGAGGCGCGCTTGGGAGGAGAACCATGATGTATGCTGGCCAAATTGTAAGAAGTGACGTAGATATAAATTCCGTTTTAATCTCATCATTCGAAGGTGCTTGCGTGGCCTAGGCACAGCGTGTCTAAGTTGGATTCGAATAATCCTGGAAGGCTGGATTCTGGTCTCACCCTCGTATCTTAATAGCGAAGCCACAGTTGGCAGTACCAGCCAATATGGCGATACAGGGCCGTTTAGACCTCGTGAGGAGCTCCAAATTTAATAATAAAAACAAATTTTGGGATAGAGAATTGAGTTATGCGGCCGAGGCCTCTTCAAGCTAATGAGCTTTCTCGAAAACGTTTCCTTTCTCTTTGTCTCTCCGGGTACACATTAATAGGACCCACGTGAGAGCCGAGACCTGTTACTCGCTAATCAAAGACAACACGGGATTTCACACGACGTGACTTCTTCCAGTTCATTTTTTATTACTAGGCTTCAAGACATCCACGTGATACTCCCTTTTGAATATTCCTCTGTTGTTTCGTGTTATACTGGCCACTACACGGCAACCTTCTCGGGGTTAACGACATGCCGCGGTAGCCTGTCGTTATAAAATATGCCAATATTAAGTCTCAATGGTTTTTCTCTTAGTTCTAACATTCCAGAGCAGTAGGTTTGTGTGTAAGCGCCTTGACTAGAGTATATGTGGCCGCACTCAGTTCCTTGCTGAGTAATTCTGAAACCCAAAGTATTACCTGTCTGGAAAGCTAATTTAATGGTGACCTGGATTAGGACTTCTTAAGAATGCTCACTGCCGTCTTGGCTTTCTCCTTCTAAATTTAACGAAATAACTATTCTTATTCGTTTATAAATTTCCTTACTTTTGCTATGCTACATATACACAAGTACAGCGCGCTAAACGCAGAGGTCGTTTTGCACTCTCGGGCTCCAAAGTTGATAAGCATTTTCTGCATTCTTTAACTCTAGTTACCATTTATATCAAAATGATTTATTTCTCTGAGCAAGAAATAAACATTCTCATTTCTTGTGGATTACACCCCATGCATAGAAACAAAGGGCAAATTTTGAGTGTGCTTTACCGATGACGAAGCAAACAAAAAGCAGTAATAGGGCGGGCTGCCAGGTCGCATAATGCAATACCCACCGTTGATGAGGTAGGCCTTCTCGAGGATCTCAGGGTAGTTGTCTTCGTAAAGCTTGATGAAATCGGTGAGCAGAGTTATCACTGCGAGAATGGAAGGGTGCATGAGCGATCATGCTCCGCAGACGCTGACGTCTAAAACAGCACGCGAACAGGGCGAGATGAAGCAGAGTCCTGCTGCATTTCAACTCCTAGTTCGTTAGAGAGCTCGCGGCCCATAAAAGTTGAGGAATGGTCCTCGTCACAAGATGTTCTTGTGCATGCTGTAAGTACAGCGTGAAGGGCGGCAGTCGGAATAATTAGAATACCTGTGAGGCTCAACGTACAACTTAGAATGCCTCAGGGGACATGCAAAAGGAGAGCCCGTCATGTGTCTCACCAAAACGTCTAGAACAATTTCAACCATTTCGGTTCCTTTAAACCCTTCCAACTCAATTATACTTTTGTCTTTAAGGTCGTTCCACTCACTTCACTTTTATCGTATGTTTACGCTTAACGAAGCCACTACGTGCGCTTAACGGCGATATCTCATAGCCGTGGGTAATGATGACTTGGGGAGTAGTATAGTTTATGCTGTTTAATGACGGAGTTATACTGTGCGTCCACGTGTTGTTGAATAAAAGCTGTTCGTTAGACAGCTCCTCATATACGGAGTCGTATGGAGGTAACAGCCAAGTAGCGGTATGTTTCACCTGGCGTCATGATCAAAGGCGACTAAAATGCAGTGCCCGGAGACTGTGTGGCTTCGCACTTCGGTGCGAACTTTCCCATGTATACGCTATGTTGGAAAAGGTAGTGTCCGCATTACATTGTGCTAAATTCCATAAAATGTGTTACACTATTTGGAACCTTTCACTATTTTCGGTCCCGGTCTTTCATGGGACGTTCTTGTAGTCTGTATTAGGCGCGGTATTGTTGCGAAGTTCAAATGCAGTAATGAAAAAAAATAAATAAAAATAAAAATAAAAACCGATTTATTGCTTTGCGAAGCACACGAGATTAGATAAAAGTCAGGGTGATAGATAAGCTCCGCTTTTCGTAATGGCTGAATTCTGTGGCCCTCGCTTATTTACGCACCTACTCAGCTTTAGTATAGTGGTAAGATAACAATACGTAAAATACCGCCCGACTTACATTTAAACCGCCACTTGTTCCCAAGGCATACAGTCGTTCTCTGCGTGACCTAGTCGCTAGCGTGTGTGGTTCATATGCTAAATGTTCTGTGTTCGAATCCGACCTTAATTACTTAATCAATTATTTGAGACTGGCGGATACGTTTAATTCTCATGAAATGTCTCGCTTTAATCACTTTCGTCCTACACGTGGCGTCCCTTTTTGTGCGAGCCTTGTGGGATGTTTAAAATTCCCGCTCGAGGTCATGTGTCTATCACGTTATGACCCTGTCAACCAATCAGGATTTTCGTGACGCGACGCCCAAACAACATCGAGGGATATTCCATTCAACGAGAGCTTCAAAGCTGCCGCTGTAAAAACCAGAGTCGAATGCGCAGCTCATTTCACATTTGCACGACGCACCGAAAGCGAAGTCGCATTCCCTGGGAATCGAGTCTCTCGTTTTAACAGGCGTCATGCTTTCGGTTAGGATAAGGGCAGTCCGAAGGCAGTCTGGGACAAAACTAGTGACAATCCATCTCATTTTACTGTGAAAAATAGTTAGTCCATTAATCGAGCTTGATCCTTGCTATTATAGTGTCCCGGAATATGTATTTTTTTTAATTTTTTACCTGCTGTGGAGTAAACGAGAGAAGCAGAGGAAAAACTAAGTTACATGCAGTTGTATATTTCTACATATTTTACGGGCTATGATTTGTCGAACTGTTTCACTGCACCGCTCATATTTGATCGGCTTTATGCATCCGCATATAAGAACTTCGGGCGAACCTTTCACGCTTGCTATAAATAGAAGTTTATCCATCTCTCTTACGAATATTTTGTGCCATCTTGTTATGAATTGAGATCACGCCTTCGAAATCAATTTTAAATATATTATCACGAACAACATTCGTAATGCGGTCGACCTGTAAGCCAGGGCTTAAGTTTTTGGTGCTGAAATAATTTCGAAAAGCTACCGGTCGAAACATAATGGGCCAAGAAAAGCCGGAAAGAGGAAGAGAGGATGAAGCAATGATAAAATTCTAAACAGTGTTCTGACACAGACGCCCCCTCCCCCCTTTGTCCCTCTGGTACATTTTAAATCTCTTGGAGTGCACTATTACACGTCCCCATCCTCATTTAATTTAACATCGTCACATGTCCTACAAAGGATCACCTCCTCTTTCTCATCTAGTTTAACATACTGCTCTTTGAAAAAAAAAAAAAAAAAAACGGAAAAACAATCTCCTACCTTCGGGCAAGAACGTTGAAGGTAGAGTCTGAAATGAAAATACGGCTACAGCCCGCAGCAGCGCTAGTTGTAGCGATCAACGTATACAACCAGAGCTTTGCTCTACTACCACGTAGCACCTACTTTAAAACCTACTTCGTATAATATGGGTTAAAAGCAGTTTGGCCGTAGCAGGTAGAAAATTAAAGCATCACTGTCCGAGGTATGACAGCATCACTCTCCCACTGTCTTAATGTATGACCCTTTCTCACCGTTGTCTCCCCCCTCTCCTTATGTAATGTCCCTGATAAGGATCTTTAAGGAAATAATAAATGATGATGATGATGATGTTCTTGACTCCAAATGGCCGTGGGGCCTCTGATGCAAGTCAACGTACCTTGCCACGAATACAGCTGGCGCAGCGAGAAGTGCTCGAAGTCTACGATGAAGAAGACAGTCTCGATCACCCTGTTCTTCTGAAAAAAGCATGGAAGATGCAAACCTTCAGGAGAAAATAGGGCACTCAAATCTCATCAGGCAGTTTCAGAATAGGGGGCCGAGGCGGATAGAGGCCGCTAACTCATCTTCATCCTTTCATCGTGCTATTCTGCGCATGCGCATTGGTGTTTAGTTATTTTTTCATTCACTAACCGATGGAGTCACCTTATTATAAAGCTCGCTATTATGCAGCTCAGAATTCTTAATATCGTCCTCTCTTAGGCCCAGTCTGAGGTAGAAATGCATCAGTTGACATTTGCACGGCAGCGAATTCTGTCCTATATGCGGTTGTAAAGAACGTATTACGAGGCAGTGAATTACCGGTGCTGTCTCCTATGCCACTCAGGTGGTCGCAGACAGTGGGGCGTGTGGTACGAAAAAACAAAGTCATTTGCATCGTTTGCAGGATTAATAGCACTCAGCAATGACTTATCACAACTACAAAACTGCGTTTAGGACTGAATTTCCTTTACATTCCTTTCAAGCTTTCGGCGCGAATATTTGTACAGCAAATGCAAAATCCAGACAAGCTGAATTACGACGGCTATATGCACAGATACGTCACACACAAAATCTCGCTACATCTTCTTTATAGCCTGCGCGCTCGTTCAGTTCGTGTCGCTATACCGCGTACTTGAAATATGGGACGAACAAGTGAACGCGACGACGTGTGACTCACCTTTATCGAGTTGCGTCTCAGATTATCCAGCATGCTCTCGAACAGCAGCAGGAGGCGCTTTTTTATTTGGTCGACTGAGATTACTTCCAGGAACCCTGAGTACAGTACATGCCGTTTTACAGATGTGTAAATTAATGAAGGAGCGCAACGTTTCCCGATTTCGCGCCGCAGGTCGCAACAGTGCGTGCATGGCCTATAGGAGTAAAGTGTCCCACGCGGGATACAAGGATACAAGAGGGCTCGGATTCTTATCTCAAAACTGCTGCCCATTAGAGCAACTTCTGACAATTTGGTTAAACATATTGTGACGTCACACAAAACAGCCTACCAGTTATTACTCTGTTATGTAGCCTGCCAACAACATTCTGCTGGAAGCATGCTATAGTGAGGAGAACCTGAAAGACACATAGTCATAACGCCTGCGAGCCTGCAATCCAAGTCACCGGTCAAACACTTTCTGCTAGAGAAGGCTTGCTATTTTTTGTACCATTTTCGTGCACGCTGATCGCTGCTCTCGTAACGTGGCTAGTGATGATTCTGCACCAAACGTTTAACTTAAATCTGTTGTTTTTCAGTCTAAGGCTGATTTCGTGTAGTGATTCATACTTAATAAAATCTTCCACAAAAAAGGAACGCTACGAAAATTCTATTTCCTACCTTTATAAACTAGTTTTTAAGCATTAGTTTTTGCCTTTTGCTGAAACTCGAGCATTCACTTTGGCGATATGCACAGAGCAAGCAAACTCGAAGAAAACGCGGTATAAAAATAAAAAAGGCAGCAGTCCGACCTCACCCTTGATGTCGACGGTTCCAATGGGCATGAGGTAGCAGACGTGTCCCTCTGGTGAGCAGTCCAGGAAGCCACCGGGGAAGTGTTTTTGGAAGACCTGCGCAATCCGAAGTCCGTACAGTCCTAAGTACACCTATAGTCTGAAGAAATTAAGCTTTCCACACGTGGCCGCTTTTCACTTTATTACATGTGAGCGGTTTGTTGAGCTGATATTCTGTCGTTCTCACAACATTTTGTCATTCCCCATTGGCATGGTCATATAATGACTTAATCATGACCTAAATATTTAGAATTACAAATAAATGCTTTATATTAGCAATTTATTTTAGTATTTTATCTATTTACGTGTTCAATTGGTCTGTCACCCAATATTATGAGTTGCTTATACGGTTCATTATAACTCTTATACACATAGACTCATATAACTCTTATACACATACCCATTATAAGCCTGAGCCGAAACTCGCGTTACAATAGCTGAATGCCTCTTCGGTTTATGTATCTTGTTTGTTTTCTGTTTTTGTATTTTTGAGTCGCTTGTCACTGTTAAGAGATAAAGAGAGAGAGAGAGAGAGAGAGAGAGAGAGAGAGAGAGAGAGAGAGAGGAAATAGGATAGAAAGACAGGGAGGTTAACCAGGTGATGCCCGGTAGGCTACCCTACACGAGGGGAGGGGAACAAAGGGAGAAAAAAGGAAAGAAAGAGCGCCAAGGAAAGGAGTCTGTCACATGTCCAGACATGTATAGTCAAAGGGGGTAGAGAGCGTACACTTAGTCTTCAAACTGTCAAACTGTCAAAGATAATGGTATGTCAATGATATGGACATGCCAATTCTACGTGGGGAAGTTTCCGCAATGGATGTCGAATAGCTCTTGGGCCCACTGTTCCATACCTTGAAGATCATGTATCGACAAGCAAGGCAGCACATGAACGTCACGAAGATCGGCCCAATTACATTCACAGGATGTCCTGGCTAATGTTCGGTTAACTCTGTCCTGTACTGGCGGCAACCAGAACAATTTCAAACTTTTCAATCTATTCGGTCCACTTTGGGCTAGAAATTCGTAGCCCTGAGTCGGTTATCTCTTCTGCTTGTTACATGCCCTGACCGCATATTCTGTTCCTTCGCCTTGGTTTCAGTTAAGACGTCTTTAACGGGTGTGGCACCCACAAACCATATAGCACGAATAGGTGCACTGTCTCTAACAGAGAAAATGACTTTGCACTAAGGAGGGCTATCCTCAGGTTTATTCAGGGCAACGTTCTTTATAGCTTTGACCTGGGCACATCATGAAATAAAAGGTTCACTATGTTCTTGGTGGTAAGAGAAATTCGCTCTGAATAGCAGAACTAACCTCAGGAGGCTTGTAGTCCTGAATGACGGTATCGGCTCCGACCTTCTTTCTCCAGGCCAGACTCTGCAAAACATTCGTGGGGACATTTAAACACCACCTTTAAGAGTGTGACACAGCATCGTTAATGGCTCCCGTTTGCTGGCCGCACTAGCGGATTCTCTTTCGCTTCCATTCACCTTGCAACTCGTTTAATGAGCAGTTTTGTTTGTGTTACACCACCCCACATAGGCATAACCCCCCCCCCCCCCCCCCCTCCTTAAACAACGTAGTAAGAACGTACCTGCGTGGCCCAAGGGCCTATCTCGGGATCCAAGGGTGCTGGAAGAGTGCATACCGATCTCACCCTCTCACCTGAAAGGCGAAGCACGAGATGGCGGCACCTAGCTGCCAAATCGGCCATGTCACGTGGTCTCGTGACGTCACTCAACCCGACGACCAGTCAGTGTACGGCAATATATCTGCGATATATCATCTGCCAGAGCGATATATATGGTCGGCATTTGTCTCTCACAATTTCAAAGCCGACGCGGGATTTACTAGACGACGGAGCTCTCCATGCATATTTAATGACAGCTTTTATTGCAGCGATTACACTATTTCGGGACTTCGTTGTATTGCGGAGGTAGGGCATTTCTACTAGTGTAACAAGCTTCGCCGTCTCGGAGTGATAAACACAGAACTTTCGAAGTAGAAAATAAAACATTGAAGCGCGTTTTGCGGTTCTTTACCTTCCGAATAACATGGCCTATCTTGTCCATTGTTGTGCATCTATCATCTGCTGTTCATTAGCGGACTTACCAGTGGTGCAGGAATGATTAATTCTAACGGCGCTTAGTGTTAAGCTTAGCATGCAGAATATAAGTATACCTCACCTGCCGCAGCATGTGTTCCGCCTTGACTTCGTCGAATTCCCTTGCTGCAAATAAAGTAAGAACTATAATTAGAGGCGAATGCATGTAGTGAACGTGTATACGACCTGATTTCACTTTTCCTCTGGAACGTAGAAGACTATGTATGCGAGCTCCTAGTTCAGATAGGTGCGTTCTGTTATAAACACTGTGCGGCAGGAAGGCCGCGACAGTCTGACGTGGTTTTTCATGCTTAATCGTGCTTAATTAATCCGGCGCCAGTATAGTTGTCTACGTTTTTTGCCCTCCCCCAAAAAGTAATCTAGCGCGTTTCTCGTTATAACATTGAGACAATTGTTAAATATGGGCTCTAACATATGAATACACTGATATGAATCCATGTTCTAATCCTCCGATGCTTTACAAAAACTCGATTCAAATTCGAGACATCAGGACTGAACAGGATTTTGGGTTTAAATATTATCGATGCTTTTTCGATATTATCGATAGTTAACCTCTACCTAACTGTCGAAAGTAACAAAAACTATGGATAGTATTGTAACGATAGCGTAAGCCCAATAGTGTATCGCACGCAATCACTGCACCATGAACTTTGGGACGTTTCCCGCCTCTGCCGAGCAGCTGGTATGCGGGCTCTCTCTTTTCTCGCAGCCCCAGTGCGGTTTACCGAACGCAACCGATGTACCATCTGTATACAGTCACTGTGCGCAAGCTCCTCCGTACAGTGACTGTACGGGCGACACGCCCACATCGGTCGGTGCCGTTGGGGCTGCAAGAACAGAGAGAGTACATTATCGTACCATCCGCATAGTAGATTGCACTGCTGACCGTGCAAGCACTGGGCAATTGTAGCGCTTCACTGGGACTTTAAAGATTGTTTTTCACATGTTGTTGAAACGACGGATGTGTTACTGGCACTAGAAAGCTCAAGTGGTGCACTGGCATATCGCAAAAGTCCCTGTTATTGAGATTCGCAGTTTTATTCCACGATTATGAGTAATTTATGGAGAAAAGTTGATTAGCGGTAGTGACATTAAGGAATACTCCTGATGCTTATGTGGACTGACGTTCACATTAGGAAGCGTCGCACACACCCTGTCTGGCCTTATTCATCTCACTATCAACTCTCTGTCAGCGCCAGCACTCGCGAATATTTTGAATATTTTGCAGTGTTTTGAATATTCTCTACAATAGCTTTGAAATGGCAAAGCGGCCGTTAAAGGTCGCGATACTACGTCCTCGGTGCTATGAATTCCTGAAGCCCATCATCGAATATTTCAAGCCACGGCATCCTTAACTGTCCGCCGTTCTTATTTCATTAACTAATTAACCTTCAGCTCTGCAAAGCTGTATCAGTTTTTATCTTTTGTTCACGTCTTTCATATTTTGGCTCCGGTTCGTTCAAAATGTTTTTCTCCTACTCTTCGACGTGGGTGGCGAGTTACTGAGAAAGTAGTGGCGGTTTTATTGAATATCATAAGTCTAACGGTAATTCGCGGACACGTAAACGTGTTAACGTCAACCAGTCAACACGATTCTTGGATGTTGGAGTTTACTAAGAAAAAAGTAAGAATTCGTTGTTTTCTGTACTAGTTCAGGGTGCAATAAAATGAATAACACGTGGAAGCATAATGGTCTCATCCCAGAAAGAACTGTAGAAGACGAAGTGCACAGCACATGCTCTAAGCGTCAAAGACCAGCTGCCGAGATGGATCTTCGCCACCTTTTATGGACATGTCCAGGAAGCAGCCGTCAAGAATAAGACTACAAGAAGTTGGATTGTCGGCTACAAAGGGGGAACAATTAAACCTGTGGCTAATGGAAAATATTAGGAGACGGAGATTGCCCCGGTTGTTGTTGTTGTGGCTCTAGGAAGAAGGAAAAGAAAATGCACGGGCCTCCTACTGGCCCTGTAGCTGAGCCACCTCCGCTGCCTCATGCAGACAGATGAGAAAATAGAGAAAGAAAAGAAATAGGGAGAGAATGACGCGCGCCGCAGCAACAGCCGTCGTCCACCACCGAAGCGGTGGCGGGTGCAATGACGGCCTACAACAGATAAACATTTTGTGGCAGGCTAGCCCCCGCCGCAAGCAGCGGTGACCCACCTGTCCCAACCCCATCAGGGTCCCCGGTTCCTTGAAGAAAATAGACTGCATGAATTCATTTAAGTTAAAAGACAGCCTTATTCTAGTCCACATGGCAAGCCTTGGAATAAAAAATTAGAAGGCAGATAAAGCGGTCATTTATTCATGACGTGACGTCATTGCTACTTTACTGGCAACCATGGCACGCACATCGCAACGTGAGACAGGGAGAAAGAAAGAGAGAGAGATAGGTCCTGCAGTGAATCAGGGTACGGCGTCAGTGAATTCCGAGCTCTGGTCGGACGGCGTTCCAAACAGCGTCTCAAGTATCCGACAAATGAGCGGCGCGCAGCAGGGAGGACGCTGGTAGACCGGTGCCGACGCGTCGGAGGCGTTTTGTGTGCTTTTAGTTTCGAACCGCTCAACGTTATGGCGTCTCCGCAGTACAGGGTTGCCACAACGGTCGCTTACTAAACCTGATAGTGAATATGGTCTATACGTTGGAGCGTCTAGTTGGTGGTGTTGGTTGGACGCGCAGTCATCAGCCAGCACTCACCTCGTAACCATCTGAGCAGATAGTGGTCCGTGTTGTCCGGCTTGGCGACATCAGAAAGCCTCTCTCGAAACTGCGAAAGAAGATAAAGAAGATAAAGAAGTGATCGATAATATAGGTGTTCACGACCCTCTTGCGTTGCAGAATACCACGATTGCTAGAGGCTTACAGAACGCAGGATGTTATTTAGAACAGCGTTACTGTGCTCCTGTGGCCGCCGGGCGTGCGCGCGTTCGCCAGCGAACCCATATGAGCCTGGTGAACACTTCGAACCGGCGTGACTGACGTCCTGTCTATTCCATCTCGCCAGATAGTGCGCGCTGTGACTGAAAGCTCCGCATGTGCGATCTCGGACGATCACTGCCGATCGCCCGAGTGCCGCGTGGGTGCGTTGCTTACTTTTGCAGTGACATGGACACAGCACGCGCGCGGTTCGTTCCTTTGTATTGCTTTGGGACGTTAAACCCCACAAACCAACCAACCAACCTTTGTATTTTTTGGTCTTCTCAAGCGGCAGCGCTTCCTCCTTCTCCTGTCATCTCCTCCTCACCGGGATGCGTCTCTTGGCTACCCGCGCCGCTTATTAGGGGAGGTGGAGCAGACCACAATACAACTGCGATAGTAGGCCGACGCCGCCCGCCCGATGTGCCGAGTGTTTCAGTGACCTAAGACAATTGCGGTCGTGGCTAAAGAACGTATGCATAGTCTGTATTATACTGTAATGTATATACTTTCATTTTTATTTTTAACTTACCCGGTTATTTCTTAATCTCGCTCATCTCTTTGATTTCCTCTACCGCTTTTCTTACTATCCTTTTATTTCCGCCGCCCCACTTCAGGTGCTTGTAATATTAGACAGCAGATGCTGGAACTGGCAAACATTTGGTCCCAGGATGTCGCCCCCACCTGGGGGCCACACAGGACCCACCTGCCCTAATTCACAACATCTGGGGCAAATAAAGTTGTTTCTCTCTTTCTTCTGTTTTTGATATTCATTTAATGAATAGTTCTACTACTGCTACTGCTACTGCTACCGCTACCACTACCACTACCACTACTACTACTACTACTACTACTACTACTACTACTACTACTACTACTACTACTACTACTACTACTGCTGCTACTACTACTACGTACTACTGCTACAACTACTACTACTACTACTACTGCTACTACTGCTGCAGCTGCTCCTACTACAACTACTGCAACAACTGCTACAGGAACAACTACTACTACTACTACAACTACTACAACAACTACTGCAACCGCAACTACTACTACAACCGCAACTACTACTACTACTACAACAACAATTACTACTACTACAACAACTACTACTACTACTACAACTACAACAACAACAACAACAACAACAACAACAACGACAACAGCAACAACAACAACAACAACTACTACTACTACTACTACAGCTACTGCTACTGCTACTACTACTAGCACTACTACTACCACTACTACTACTACCACAAGACCACACTATATGGCCTTGTTTCCAGGATAAGGCAATTTAACCTGGTACCCTTGGATCACGAGTGAGACACGATAACTACAGTCTACGCGTGCACGCAGGTATGGTTAAAGCTGATCTTCATATCCATGTCGGGTGTTGTACCACCTAATGCGGTAGCTCACAAGTGAACTTTACTGAACATGTAAGAGATGACAGATGCACAAATTAAGAGATTGGTCATTATAGGCGAGTAGCAAAGTAAATGCACACTAAAGAGGAACCGCTATAATCCTCAGACATGAACCATTAAATTTGTTCCGTCATATACCCTAAAAGTGGAGCTAATGTGACCCCCCCCCCCTCCATTTTTCTTTCTCTCTCTTTACCTGCACTCCTGCAGCTGATCACGTTCACCTTGGAACCATCAACAACGCGAGCCGCTTTAGTGGATATAGTGTAGAAGACGCCAATCTGGCTCCGCGCTACGAAGTGGTGGATGAGAGCGCCACATTCGCGGTGAAATCGGGCCCTGGTAGCACGCTGTCACGTGATATTTGCTAAAATTCTATAGCCTCTCAATTTTGCCGCAATGAAAGGGTTGGGCTCAAACTAAATCGTCGAAAACATCTGGCTCTGGCCATTTTCATGGTGCATACTAAGTTTCCTGCTCATACATCCCGTTTAAAACCAAAATTTAAAGCTAGGCAACGTCGACTAATTTAATACTAGCCGGTACGTTATGTAACTCCTATCAGCATTCTCTAAATTTCGAACGGGACAGGTGTTCTTTCTTTATCTATTTTAGATGGGATACCCATAAATCACAGTTTTTTTTTTTTTTTTTTTTTTTTTTTTTTTTTTTTTTAGAGCGAATTAAGGGACTACAGCTACATGTTTTGGTTTTTAAGTTAGCTGGTCGTGACATTGGCCAAGAAAACGCATGGGCTCAGCGCTGATCGTAAAGTTTCGGGCTAGGATGTGACAACCAGTAGGAACACTGCCAACCTCTCCAGGCAATGCAAGTCCGGGGAAACGGCGGTACCTTACGTCTGAACGAAGCTTGAGTCGGAAGGAAGCATATTGCTGGAGGACCTAGATTTTCGAACCCGTATTTCGTGATCAACAACAACGTGTTTCAGGGCCGTTGAAAAGGAAAAAAAAAAAAAAAATAACGAAAATTTTTGAACTGCAGTTGCTTCCCAAGGCCAATTGGAAAGTTAAAGTAGGCATGGCTACTATCGTGTTATGTCGCCGAGCCCTGGGCAAGCATTCGCTTTCGTAATGGAATGTTGGGGTGTAATCAAACCTGGAGCAAGCAGCGCATTTTGATTCGCCATTTACTTTATTGTTTGAGCAGATGAAATAACTGTAAAAAGTAAAGCACAAGAAGGGATGACAAAAAAGAGGTTGACAGGCGAAATGAGAATATTTGGATGGATATGCGGCACAGCTGGCGCGAAACAAGTTTAAATAGTTGCCAAAGGGGGAAATGTGTACCCTGCAGTGGATTTTATTAGTCGAAATAGTGGTGACGACAATCATGTAGCATTGCCTATGGCCTGAGCCTGATTTTCTGCGTGTTTGTAAACAATCGCTTTAAGTTGTTTACTGGTAAATAAATTAAATATATAACACGAGGGAAATATGCCGGAGGCCGCAGAAATTGCGGTCGAAGATCTTAAGCTCGAATCTCATAAAAGGAATAAGAGCGGGATGGCATGTGGAGTGCGCAGAGGAATTTGAGGGTGGGATTTAGGTGAGGCTGGCGCACGACGGGGTTCGCAGTATAGGCGAAGCCCTTTTTCTGTTTTGTATATGTGTGCTGATGGTGACGATAAGTGCTAGCCAGCAAATATGGCATATCCCCAGTACACAGGAGTAAAACACTATAGGACTGAAACGTGCCTTAGGCTACGTTTAGCTAGGCATATACACTCAGGTTTCTCAATCGGCCTGGCACTGCGCCGAATTCACGGTCACTTACACCGCTCTTATGCCATCGCCACGAAAGAGGAAACACGACCCATTGGGGGATTGCTTGTTTTCACGCACGCACCTTGGTTGCGTCCTTCGCAAATTACCGTCGCGTGGAATTGACGTCTCTGTTTGAAGGCTTCTCCCCTTCTCGCGGCCGCGCTAGAAACAACACAGCTGGTCCGGCTAGTGTGCCATTTTATGTGTCCCTTTCTGAAGCGCGCCGTCGACCAGTGACCTTGGCGCGTCGGGAGCATTTTTCACTGAGCGGCGCGTACGTGTGCGCCGCCAAGCGCCGACGTGACACATTGCAGTCTATGCGATGGCCATTTGTGGGCTAACTAATGGCGAAAAGCACCCCAAAAGACTTAGGGGGGTGTCTGAGTAAACTGTTTCCTCCTGATCCCTGATGCACTCGCCGGTCGTTGTCTTTCGACCTTGAGAGTAAGAAAGAAGAAAAGGAATGCTTCTCCTGTTTGTTCTCTTCTTTGATCCGCTCTAGACCCGGGAGCATTAGTGCGACTTGCACGTGCTATCGCTCTCTCTCTCTCTCTCTCTCTCTCTCTCTCTCTGTATCTCTTGCTTTGCCTATCGTGGGCGTCAGGTTCCAAGTGTCCATGCGAAAGAGTGATAAACACAGCATTTTCGATTTCGGGGTGTGGAGTTCGTTTTCTGTGGCTGCCTCTTTTGGCGTGGCTTTCTGTCCGGCACGATCAGAAGGCCCGTATATCAGGGGTAGGCGCGTGTACTGTTACTGACAACCCTGAGGACAGCATTAGCAGTAAAATCTAATCATAGCCTTTTACTCTGGCAGCGATTTCGTTCGGGGAGAGAACGACGGGAAGAGTGCCAAGGTAATGGCTGAAGGTTTTAAGAACAATAAATCACACTAAGTTATAGTCGAATCGGGAACCGTAGTCGGGATCAAATTCGGGCTGCTTTCCGATGGAGGTGAAAAGAAAAGTGTCCGTGTTCTGTGCGATGTCAGCGCATGTTAAAGAACCGCCAGGTGGTCAATATTTTTGGAGCTCTCTACTCTCCACTACGGCGTCTCTATAGCCTGAGCCGCTTGGGACATTAAACCCCATAAACCAAACCAAACCTAACCAAATCTAAATTGTGGTCCTTACGTTTAATTGCGCGCTTCTGAAATTTTCCGAAAAGCCAGTGATATAAGGTTAAGTGCAATTGTTTTAAACCGGTCGCTCATTCTCTAAGTGAGCTACGGTTACCACAGTGCGGCCTCATTATCTATCTCCAGCAGAAATAAAAGCTATTTGTAAATGCGGAATTCAGGAAGAGCACATGGAACGGGGTATCCAAATGGCGAAGCAATCAATGTGGCATCTAGGCTTTGAAATGTGGGTCAAGAGTTTGTATCCGGCAGATTTTGTGTGCCTAAGACGATAGCTTCAGATTGAAAAACGAGCGCGTAGAGAAGAAGTACGTGACATAAGTTTCGCCACAGCTACAAGACAGCAGATTCTTTTCGCCAGATGTATTCTGAGGTGCGTATCAGGCCACATTTCACCGCGAGTTCATACAAAAGCAGTCGTCTGCCTTTGGTTAACTTTTGTGCAAAAAGAAATTTTAATCATGCTCTGTGCATTATTCTGACAAGTAACTAAACATGTGTTACGCACAAGCAGGGGATCTGTATTACTTTCTGCCACTTGAAAAATATTTGACATAGCTGAGGACTCAGTTTCTTGGTCATGGTTCTGTTGTCTTCAGCACTATACGCTGGGAGGCTGCCTATGGTAAGAAAAAATTCTTCCTCTTCAGATGATTGGTCAACTGATGTGGGCGCCTACTCTGACACTGGCACTGTGTACGGGGCACGAACTGCTCTTTCACTTATTTACCGCCTTGTTACTATTTACGATGATTTTCGATGGAAGCCGGAGTAGATAGCCCAGACCTGAGAATCTTATTATGTACTTAGGCCCGTAAATCATGTTCTTCAATGTGAGGTGTAATGATGGCACCTTTCTCGCTAATCGAGCAACTTTTACCAGGGATTTTGAATGTTGCATTGAGTTGTAAAATGCACCGAACGAAGTTCCTGAAGGTGGTCTTTCAAGTTCTTGGCTCGAGATACAGGACGGTCTACACCATTTTGAATAGTGCTTTGAACAGTAGCCTGATAACATGAAGCCTTTTTACCGCACCTGTGAATATTCTTCAGAGCTAATGAAGTAAGATTGACAGAGACGCGGCACTGAAATTTGTTTGAGATATCTTGCGAGCTTGTGTAATATAATAACTTTAAAGCGGTGCCCATCTTCGGTGTGTAACCTAAGCCTCTGACATAAGCGACTGTTAAATCAATACACAGAAGGACAAAGAGCGAGCGAGACAACAATAGCACCCGATATAAGAGCAGGCCTTGTGCACGCTCGGCATCCTGTAGTCGTAAATTGACATTAGGAAATGCTGCCGCAAACGCTGCTTTTTCTGCTGTTAAGACGCTATCTTGGTTTCGTCTTTCAACATCCCCGGTCGCAAAAGAGCAGAAACAGTGGCGTGTTCGGAACACGAACAAATAAGCAGCTTGAGGAGAGGGCATTGCACTCAACGGTTGAGGTTAGGGTACATGCAAAGATGTAGCTCAGATAACCGACAGCAAACTGCTTTGTAAACGAGTTAGGAGCTGCTACAACCCAGTTTGGACCAGGAATCACAAGCTGGTTAAGAGGTTGCGAGGAGACGCGGAATTGACAACTCTCTGTCTCGAAAAGCGTCGTACTTCGTTTGAAGCGGATACTGAGCATGTTGACCCTCCCCCCCCCCCCCCCCATCCCCTAGCTCCGAGGGCGCGCGCGCGCGCGCGCGCGCGCACGCACGCACGCACGCACGCACGCACGAACGCACTCACTCACTCACTCACTCACTCACTCACTCACTCACTCACTCACTCACTCACTCACTCACTCACTCACTCACTCACTCACTCACTCACTCACTCACTCACTCACTCACTCACTCACTCACTCACTCACTCACTCACTCACTAACTCACTCACTCACTCACTCGTAGAAAGACAGAGTGAGAGAACACCGGCAGACGTGGTATAAGAAGACCCTGAATTTGGTCATGACAGCAGCTATTAAAGCACCGTCTGCTATTGCAAGCACATCGAAAGCTGAAGAGTTACCTCCTTTCAGCTGTTATGTGTGCACAGCCAGCATTCGAGCGGCAAGCCATTCTTTCCTGCTCTTTCGCCAGCGGGGCTTATATTTTGACTTTCCTGACACTGAATAATTACTGAAGCTCACGCACTGTGGAGCAGAATTAAGATCCCTTTTCTCTCATCTCATCCGAAGCTGATCGCTCGGAAATGCTAGCAGCTACGTTGGTACGCTATAGCGGGCCGAAGAAACGGGCTTGAGTCGGAATGTAACAATATCTTGGAAACATACGAGTCCTTTAAGATGATGGTGAGCAGATAACGTCGCTGATGAAACTTTCGGAGCCTTAAGCTATTTCTAATTTTCGTTGTGAATAGATATGCGCTTTGATGCTTCTTGTGGAATCTAAAAAAATTCTCTTGGTGCTCCTAATCAGCCGGAGGCTTACTACGGCATCCCTGTATCTTTAACATAGTATCGCAGCAGCAGGAAAATAAAGGACATTATCTTCACAGCGTAAATGAACTAACCTTGCCGTGATGTGCCGGCAACGTGGCACACTTTGCGTACGACAAATTGGGGTTCGAGCATACAACGTGCTGTGTACAGAAGTGGCAAAAGCATTCCGCTCCAAATAGTCGCACTGCAACCGACAATGGCGCAGGGCTCATTTTGTGCGTATATAATCTGTGTAGCCGGACGACCTGAACGCTCGGACACTTTGCTTTGAGAAACGACACTGTAAAATGTACTGGTTTGGTTTGGTTTGCGGAGTTTAACGTCTCAAAGCAACTCAGGCTATGAGAGACGCCGTAGTGGAGGACTCCGGAAATTTCGACCACCTGGGGTTCTTTAACGTGCACTGACATCGCACAACACACGGGCGCCTTGCTTTTCGCCTCCATCGAAAAGCGGCCGCCGAGGCCGGGATTCGATCCCGCGTCTTTGGGAACAGTAGTCGAGCGCCGTAACCACTGCGCCACCCCGGCGGGGTGTAAAATGTACTCTATTCTGCAGTTATTATATCGCTAAATACGATATATACCTTAACATTACTTCTACACGCACGTATGCCTTCGTGTAGAAATTTTTACTTGGAAGTGCGCATGTTCAAAGACAATTAAACACCTTTAATTTTTTTTGCAGACAATAAATAAGAAAAGAGTAAAATGTACTCTTTTCTTATTCATTGTCTGCAAAAAAAATTAAAGGTGTGTAATTGTCTTTGAATATGCGCACTTCTAAGTAAAAATTTCTACACGAAGGCATAAGTGCGTGTAGAAGTAATGTTAAGTTATATATCGTATTTAGCGATATAATAACTCCAGAATAGCTCACCATTCTTTTCAATGCAGGCTGAACCATTTTAGCTGCATGTCCTCCCATTGCCCATTTGTAAACTTACACAGGGAAAAGACTTAGTTTAGCTATCAGCAGGCTAGAGAGGAGCGGTAATTATCTCCAAGAGCCTTGTTGCTAAGCGCTCTTTGAAGTTTACAGTGTGAATGCATGACAGGCGTCTCTAAATGCAAGCCACGTCAAATCCCGTAAACCAAAGCGACCAAAGAACCTCCTCTGTCCTTGGATTCAATTTATTATTTTTTGTTTCAGGTTCCAAAGGAAAAGAAAAGCAACGTTAGTGTTAGGAGACTACCAACTGTAAAAAAAGCGAGCAAAAACCGAAATGAAAAAAACAAACAAACAAACAAAAAACAAAATGGAGTCATTCTATTTGCACGCTGCGCACGTATACATACAGTCCTTCTTAGGCTACTATCTTATATATCTAATGAGACGCCTTTTTGGCAGTAAAAGCACATTTACCCTTGGTATTTTTATGGTCTGGAGCAACTCCTCAATGACCTCTCGCTCTTTTTTTTTTTTTATTACGGTTAGTGACAACACTTATTTGTATTTCAAAGAAGGCGTCGAACCGCAATTTTTTCGTGTTCGGTTCTGTTTAGAATTCAAGTTTTTCGGGTTGATTTGCGACGCCGGCTCCGAAGCAGAATGAGGTTCTGGTTCAAACCGGTTCAAGCGGGTGGATTACCGAAAAGTTTTAATTGGGAATGAATTGCCTGATTGGCACTGTTTGTCATTTCTTTCTTTTCTGTTTGAGATCTGTGAGCAAACTAAAACAAAAAAGGCGAAATTTTTTACTTGCGTTAAGACTCAATTTGATCCAATTGAATTTATTGTTATTTCATACCAAAATGGATTAGAATACAGAACGATCGAGTCGTAAATTGAATTTAGATTTAAATTTTGGTCTGCTTACTATGCGTCGTTCGTATTTAAAGTTTCCAGCAGCATTATAGTTATTTTTATTTTGTCTGCCCTGTGCGTCTTGCTTTTATGAAACAACTGTTTCGAAAATAATGGGGCCAGGATGTAATATATTTT
Source organism: Amblyomma maculatum (assembly GCF_055883805.1). Taxonomy (NCBI): domain Eukaryota; kingdom Metazoa; phylum Arthropoda; class Arachnida; order Ixodida; family Ixodidae; genus Amblyomma; species Amblyomma maculatum. The sequence goes on along the minus strand of NC_139344.1, from coordinate 351,999,872 downwards.
AGGTCCTTTTTTATCGATGGAAGACGATAGTTGCAGGCTGGAGGAAACAAAAACTGTGCAATAAGTGCCAGAAATTGTCCTTCCAATTGGACAACAGAGAATAGCCGGTTGATTGTTGCTAAAATCAAGGTATTGGTGTTCTAGTGAATTATCGGTGGTCTTCCCTCAGCTCCGTTTATACGTATATAAGCACAAGTATGCGTATCAAGGGCATTGAGAAAAAGTGTTATACAGGTGTAAAGAGGTTATCGTATATAAGAAGCTTTGGATAATTGCTAAGTCTTTGAAATATCGAACCAAAATTTAGAGCACCGAAAATGGTGTGAGCACTGCTTGGCGCTTCATCTTTCACGCGGGTGAACTTACTGCTTCATCTTCATCGTGCTCTCTGTTGTAAATACCCATCGTCATAGCGGAGTGTGGTTCGCTACAGTGTGCGACCAGGGCTTCAGGTCTCCAATAAAACCTGATCCTTGCCTTGCAATAAAATTGACGCGAACAGACTGTGCATATGAGCAGTCAGTTTCCTGAGCGATGTCATTAGATTGAATGCGAGATTAATGTGCCAATGTTCTATAACTGAGCGTTGTGAAAACCCAGAACGCCAACAGTCGCCCCACTGAATCGCCGTTTTTTTTAATATCGCGCAACGACTTTCGCTGAATATACATAAACATATTGAGCTATAAGCAGCTTAAAACAGAACAAGGAAATTGGAAAGACCAAATAGCGGGAGACGGTTCCGTAGTGGAGGACTCCGGAAATTTCGACCACCTGGGGATCTTTAACGTGCGCTGACATCGCACAGCACACGGACGCCACTTCGTTTCGCCTCCATCGTAGTGGCGTAGTGGTTCCGTAGTGGAGGACTCCGGAAATTTCGACCACCTGGGGATCTTTAACGTGCGCTGACATCGCACAGCACACGGACGCCACTTCGTTTCGCCTCCATCGAAACGCAGCCGACCTCGGCGGCTGCGTTTCGATGGAGGCGAAACGAAGTGGCGTCCGTGTGCTGTGCGATGTCAGCGCACGTTAAAGATCCCCAGGTGGTCGAAATTTCCGGAGTCCTCCACTACGGCATCTCTCATAGCCTCAGTCGCTTTGGGACGTTAAACCCCACAAACCAACCAACCAACCAACCTTTCTTTTTTTTTTTTAAAGCAGAGCAGCCAAGACGTATATGCACAGATGTCTGAAGATATTGGGGGAAAGGATGGATCGAGGAAGAGCACTAGAGAATCCAATTTTCACCCTTTATCACATTGCTACAGGACTTTAAGCGGACCATGGGGATGGAAATATGCTTAAGCGCACTACTTCATTAAAGAGCGGCTGTTAGCAAAAAAAGAGAGAGAATATTTCTTGTAGTATAGGCGCAAAGGTCATCGACAAAAAATCATGGAAACCACAGGGTTCCTACAACCAACTGACAGCAGGGTTCTCTTAATGCATAGTCGACAACAGGCGATCAATAAATACTCATGCAAATGAGGTAAAATGAATAAAACATGATAACTACCTTAAGTTCAGTTCAGTTCAGTCGTTCAGTCGTGTCCGACTCTTCGTGACCCTATTGACCATGTCACGCCACGCTTTCCGGTCTCTCACTATCTTCCTAACATCACTTAACTTCATCTGCAGTGCCTCGAGGACGCCATCTAACCATCGCGTTCGCTGCCTACCCCTTCTCCGGCAACCCTCAACCTTTCCCAACATCAAATCTTTCTCCAGCGACTCCTCTCTTCTCATCAGATGACCAAAGTAGCTGAGCTTTAACTTTAGAATTTGACCCTCCAATGAGCAGTCAGGGTTTATGGTCGACAATATTGACTGATTTGATCTTCTGGCAGTCCAAGGAACTCTCAAGAGTCTTCGCCAGCACCACAATTCAAACGCGTCAATTCTTCGGCGGTCAGCCTTTTTCACAGTCCAACTCTCGCATCCATACATCACAACTGGAAAGACCATAGCACGAGTTATACTGATCTTGGTTGGCAGACTAATGTCTCTGCTCTTTACTAGGCGGTCAAGGCTAACCATTGCTCTCTTTCCCAGAAGCAGGCGCCTCCTAATTTCATGGCTGCAGTCTCCTTCCGAGGTAATCTTGGAGCCCAAGAAGAGAAAATCTGTCACAGCTTCCACTTCTTGTCCCTTGATGCTCCAGGACTTGATAGGGCAAGACGCCATGATCTTTGTCTTTTTAATGTTCAGTTTAAGCCCCAAACTTCTCACTCTCTTCTTGTAAATTAAACTACCTGAAGTAGCTCTTGTAAATTACAAAAATAAATACTATAGCCTAACTCGTCGTTTAGTGTGGATGTAGGTAGGAAGCGAATATCCGGAAAAGCGCAGCAAATCCATGATCGCTCGCAGGGGGTGAAAAGCGCTAACCCGAGTTAGCCAGATCCTTGAGTAGCCTGACATACCCCTACTCTGGCCCTTTTTGTTCTGCGTTATTTTACTGGTCGCTTTTTCCCCTTCAGGAGATTCCGCAGGAGCGTCCGCGGGAACTCTCTGGTAGGAATTTATCTCTTATTTATGGAACTGTCCCTCCCATCTGTACCTTCTAGGAGGCCCACGCTTATCATCTTCCTAGTTCCACCACACGGATGCTTGCAACCATCGGAAGCACCACGCAATAGGTAGGAGAACGAAGACGTGACGGCGAAATGAGATTCGAAGACGTAATTGGAAGTCGCAAAACGTAATAGCGAGATGCAGATTTCGAAATGCGGATCTGCGAAAGCAGATTTGTGCTATCACATCGCCCGCCCTATTATCTCTTTTCATGAGAGCTTCTCAGCGTATCTTTTTAAGGCCTCCTGCTTGTAATGATCTGCGCCGCCTTCGCTCCTTGAGTATGCGCAGAACAGCTGGAACCTATGCGCGTCTACTCATCGAAATTCTAAACACATAAACTGCAGAATGATAGGTACCCCAGCACCTCGTTGCAAGGAGCTGGACTGGCATGTCACAAGGCGCCGCTTTGCCCTTGACCAACGTAATCCCATGACGCAACTATATCCTCTGTGCCAGTTCCTGACTCGTCTGGAGATCCGAAATGAAGCAACTGTCCCCAAGGCAGGCAAAGCACAGCCTTTCATTATCATGCTACTTTGAGACGCTCACGCCAAGCGCAGCACTTCCTTTGCATCGGCCTAGGCTTGGGCTAGCTCCGCGTTCTTCCTGCTTTTAATGCGCCCCACCTGGAGTAGAAAAGCACGAAAGTAGGCCTACCAAATCTCTTGTAGCTGCTTTTTGCCAATACAGAATCGTTTTTCTTTCAGTATTTAAGACCAACAGCTGGCGTGAATCTAGAGCGTTTGTACCATGCGATCCTAGCAAGCGTAAACAGAGAACAAGCAGGTAAACAAGATACGACACGTCACACTAACGCTGAAGAAAGGGCGGGGTGACCAAAACAGCAGAAAACGAAAAACGAGACGAAGAAACAGCCCACTAAAGGGCAGCATGTGTGGACACACCAAAAAATATAAAAAAAAAACGGTAGTGTAGAAGAAATGCAGAAGGGAGAAAAATATACCCAGCGTGATGTGAAAAGATCACAGGTATAGCGCGTAAAAGTGGCATAACAGCAGACAAAAGCATGCAGCGTTACAGTGCTAATGATAAAGAATTACCCATACAAAAAAATCGCAGGGACACCTAATTACACTGCTTCTTGGCAAAAAGAGAGCTTTAGAAGTTGGTGCTGTGAGACCGAGTTGTGTGTCACTCTTTAATGCATTTGTAGCGGAGCTTTTCACATGTGTCAACACACATCTAGCCTTCTTTAACTTCGTGTCATCAAGTCGGTCGCAACAGGCTTCCCTTAAAATCTGTACACATGGTGATATGGACGCAATGAATGTACGTACATGGAAACAATTCCGGTCCTGGGAGTTATGTTCTGGCGGTCTTCTAAAGCTATTGCATTGATGAACGAAAAACTATGGGACGCATGATATTGTCGCCCTGCGACGACAGTGCGTTAATTTGTTCTTCTTCTAGATTTTAATTGCTGTTCTTCTTCGCATGCATCAATATACCTTGGTGTGTACTTATTTGCTGCTAATGGTCCTTTGCACTGGATGAAGGGGTTCCTCCTATTGTTTCATGTACCAATCGTAACACGAACAAGTTACAACGTGACACATTGGCCCACACCGTGTTTTCTCCTGATGGGGGCTTCCGAAGCTAAATTTAGCTATAGCGTTAGAAAATTCGTAGAGTTAGTGAAAAAAAATAAAAGCAAGGCGTAGTGGCTGGCTTTTACAGCCAGGAGGTATAATCAAATGCTAATTGCTATTCTGTAATAGAGATGAGGTTTTTAGTTTCTACGGGCTCTCGCATTAGACAAGCTTAAAACTGCTCACGGAGACAACTGTGAGCGCACAAAAGCCAAAGTTAAGCAGAAAGGGAGGTAGCTTCGTAGTTCTGGAGGCTTGCTTCCAGAGCATTGCTTTCTGAGCGATTGTATCGTTTCAAGTGCGCTTTGCAGAAACGCAGCTTGGGTACAAATGCGTAAAGTGGTCATTGGCAGACGTTTTTCGGCACAAACGCTGTCCGGCCTCTGCGTATCGCGATCCGGAAGTGGAAAGTTGCGTGAAACAAGACCTATCTTTCGGGAGCTCGCGTGTTATCGCAGCGCGAAGCTTGCCGGTGCCGCACTGATGACCACTCACCCGATCTAGCGCCGCTTGTTGCGCGGGCGATAGGTCTCCGACGTAGCCGCTCATGGCCGGAGCTGCAGTCCCATGCACCGCTGGGCAGAAAGTGAGGCCCTCACAGCTGCCTCAGTGTTGACGATCTTCGGGCGAGAGTGCGGGGAGAGCAGAAGGCCTTTCGACCTCCGCTGACAGTTCCCCGGGGCGCTGCTAGCGTGGACCAAGGCCGGCCGCTGGCTTTTTTCTATGAGGAACATGTTGGCTAGCTGTCGCAGGCCTGTTATGTGTCACGTCCTGCTTATCGATGTGATGTAATGTGGCCTCCTGCAGATCTTGAAGCCCCTGTCGTATAGGGCGGAGCTTGAGACTGTAATCTGTTACATCATTGCCCACCACGGATGCCACACAGCGCCTGGTTTATAAGAACAAAATTAAGGTAACGGTAAAGCAATGAACGACTTCTTGCGGTTCTCCTTCCTGATATTTCTCATGGTTAAGGGCACGCTAGAATGACCACGTTAGACTTCTAATTGCTTTTATTTTTGTACGCATGCTCTTGCGACGGCAGCACAGCTACATTCTTACGCTGTAACTATTATGACATTGAACTGTTTGCATCAGTTCTGATATTTTAGAACATAAGGGAGAAAAGAGCATGAATATCCAAGCACGAGTGGCTGGACGTTGCACATACCTAAATATAGCTGTCTGTCGCCGGATGAAGGCTGAACCCCGGACGGAGGGCATAAGCACAGTTTGTTGCTGGCCTCTACTGTTGCTATCACGTATTCACTGAAAGGCGAAGAAGGGGGGGGGGGGGGGGGGGGAGGGATAGGGTTTTATGATCATTACTTGAAACTCGCATAGCGACTGCGGGGAAGAAAGGGGCGTGCGGTATGAATTCAGAATAGTGAAATACTAGATAAAAAAACAGGAATAGTTAAATAAAACTGCAAATACAACATTTTTGAAATAGGCGAAAAATCACAGAATTTGAGACCTTCCAGTACAGTTGGCAAGGAAAACTATATCACCTGCAGTAATGTAGTCGCGAAGAAATCAACTCCTACTTAATGAAAGTCTCTTATCGCTCCCACCGAACAATAGTAGAAGTCAGGGCAGAAGCCCTATTGTTAAAAGAACAGCATCCAGATAAGCCTTCCTCTGAACTGGGCACCGCCTGCAAAATAGATTAAAGGGGGATGGACAGTGATCATACATGTTCTGAGACGTCCGATAATGTCTTCACTATTTTTAATGAATGGAGCTGAAATTTTAGAGACAGTTTGCATTGAAAGCCTAGTAGAAGCCTGCGAATAATGGTACAAAAATTTAGAAAACCTTTCAAGATAATATTGCGAAACCTTTTCTATGATTTTTCTCTACTGAAGGAATATCTTTAGAAAAGATTTTATACAGACACCCCAGAACCTTTTCTCGGTGTGTTTAGTGTCGGGCTTTCTTCTGAACCAAAGCACCAAAATAATAACAGTGAGCGTAACCGTTGCTTTTTGAAAAACAAATATGCACATAACGGACGCTCAAAATTTAAGTTTTCCGTTGAGAAACTGGGCAAAGAAACCAAAAAATATTGCGACACACCACATTTTATTAGGTTCAGAACGTTCTTCTAGTATTCAGAAACAACTTGTAAAAGATCGTTGTAGTAACTGGTACGGATATAGAGAAAATGTTTATTTTGTCAGCAAAAAAGGTGCTTTGAGAAATCGCGAATCAGAGATTTACCTTCAGTCAAGCTCTACTAAAATGCACCTGATACATGTTCTTTATTCTTCGCTTCAGATTGTCCGGTAAACTCTTTTATTTTTGCTTTCATGTTCCTTTTATTACGTAAGCAATACTACTCAGCCCGTCGCGTAAACCCGGCCGGTAGCCACGTTTGACCTTTACAGCGACCGCAGATGGGGCCCCTCATTAAGCCGCTGGGTAAACCAAGTCGGTTGCCACGCCACGCCGCGCCGCAGAAGGAGGAGGAGGAGGAGGAGGAGGAGAAGAAGAAGAAGAAGAAGAAGAAGAAGAAGAAGAAGAAGAAGAAGAAGAAGAAGAAGAAGAAGAAGAAGAAGAAGAAGAAGAAGAAGAAGAAGAAGAAGAAGAAGAAGAAGCATAAACCAATGTCATTGTTTAGGAGGATGAGGCATGCACAAAAAGAAAACAACAACAAGCCAGGAGAAGAAACTTAATTTTCGGCAACCACCAAAGGTTGCTAAGGTTGAGGATCAGGCTTGGTTCCTCATTCCAGGCCTACAGTTTCTATGGTGGGCTCCTTCAGTTTGCTCGTCACATGAAGCTGAAGGAAAGGGTCAAAGTCGGCCAGCAGCGACTCCCCACGGCTCCCAAGAAGCACGGATAAAGAAAAACAAAGACAAGAAGCAATAAGTGCCACTTTGCTACAGCCAATGAGGCTTTTGCGGCCTGGAATATGCTTCCAAAATTTGTAGTTATGCAGATGTCAATCTACAGCAACAGAATTTGTGACACGGACGGAGAAGTTTAGTGAACAGAATAGAATACTTGAGGTGGGATGGAGGGCAAAATCGACCAAAAAGTGTGTTTTTCAATTTCAATGCCAAAAAATGCCAGCCTTCCAAGAAACCTTGTTGAATTCCAAGAAAATGTTTCCACCAATTGTAATTTTCAGATACGCACCAAAAGTCGTCTAAAAATGACGCACAACGTGCCCCCACCTCTGTGGCCCCGACTACTGACCGCATGTTTTGTTCTACTGGTGTTTACTTTGTTATTCTTGATTTAACAATGCATAGAAGCGTTTACTTTAATTAAGTTTCAGAAATTATATATAGAACTTCTTCAGTGTTTTCTGTAACGCCGCAACTGCGCTGCGTTAGCATCAAGAAACGCTCTTTTGGCGCGAAACGTTTCTTACGTCCGGTGAGTCTGGATGGCGTTCGTTCCTTCTACTTTAGCGCTCGTAATTCGTTATTCTTTAGGCCGCATCACAGGTGTTATTTGATAACTGTACTGTGCAAGAAGCAATATCTCGATTTGCTCTTAATCCATAGAAGGAGCTTAAATTCTGCGCAGACGACCACACGAAACAGTACCAACTGATTTAGAATAAACAAAAGGCAGGTTTTCAAGCCTCTGTTCAATGCAAGCAAAAACATTTGCTGGGGTTTAGCTTTAGTTAAACCCGGTAGGTTGCGTAAGCAAAGCCGACGTAGCTTCTTCTTCTTCTTCTTATTCTTCTTCTTCTTCTGCTTCTTCTTCTGCTTCTTCTTCTGCTTCTTCTTCTGCTTCTTCTTCTGCTTCTTCTGCTGCTGCTGCTGCTGCTGCTGCTGCTGCTGCTGCTGCTGCTGCTGCTGAATGTCATTCATGAATTCTGATGGCGGAGGGGTGGAAAGCGATTGAGCTATGAACGCTTGAGTAGCCGAGAGTATAAATTTGTTCCCTTTTTCCTTCAATAAAGAGTTGGTACTTTGCGCTCGTCCCGTGCTACGTGTTCCCCTGCTGCTGCTGCTGCTGCTGCTGCTGCTGCTGCTGCTGCTGCTGCTGCTGCTGCTGCTGCTGCTGCTGCTGCTGCTGCTGCTGCTGCTGCTGTTGTTGTTGTTGTTGTTGTTGTTGTTGTTGTTGTTGTTGTTGTTGTTGTTGTTGTTGTTGTTGTTGTTGTTGTCAGCCAAATGTCAGCCACGGCTTCATGAGATAAAGGTTCTTGGCAGGGGCAGTAGTGCCAATGCACGTGAGATTGTGAGATTTTGGAAGCGTTTTTTATAAAGAACGATAGTAACTGCGTTAGTGACGCGTCAGTCGTCCTGTACAGAAATGAATTAGCATTTTTGAAAACGGCATTTAGGGCATGAAAATTAGGCACGTGTGACATGACCTTTGGGCCGCACGCTGCACGCATGAGTTGATTTTCAATCGCGATACCCAGGGTCAACTGATTGTTACTTGCTTTGACGACCTGTCTTAGGTGATAAAGTAATCAGTTTTATTTTACATTGTCCAACGTTTTAGATTTTGACTGCCTTGCTTCGCATTGATGACACGGCCTTTGCTACGAGTGACTGACTGCTATTGATACAGGTTGTTCGTTAACTTTTGCCCTGTTCGTTCTTGTTGTTAAGTTTTTGTTTGTTGTTTGTTTGTTTTTGACTTCTTTTGCTTCGCATACATGACTCTGCTTTTGCTACGAGCGATTGACTGCCTTTGCTTCACATACCTGACTCTGTTTCCTTTGACTGCTTTTGCTTCGAGTACTTGACTCTGCCTTGCTACGATTGACTGACTGCGTTTGCTAAGGTTCTTATCAGTTATTTTTTGTTAACCTTGTTTTAAGGTGTTTAGTCATACGTGCTGAGCCATGTCATTCATGAATTCTGATGGCGGAGGGGTGGAAAGCGATTGAGCTATGAACGCTTGAGTAGCCGAGAGTATAAATTTGTTCCCTTTTTCCTTCAATAAAGAGTTGGTACTTTGCGCTCGTCCCGTGCTACGTGTTCCCCTTACTTTTGTGTCGTGTTTGTTGCGCAATTTCACCATGACTACAGTAACCACATTCAGCATGAGGTGAACGTCGCAGTTTTAATTTGGCGATCGGCCGCGTCCATTAAAGGGTTACGTGAGACAGCTTACAGGCCCACACGATTTATAAAAGAAAAAAAAATATAAAAGGAAAAAAGACGCTGACCCAGAAGGCATGTCCAACATTTTTTGAGAGATATGGCGAGCGGAGTGTCACTTATTTCGCCTAAATTTTAGCAACTCTTCAACAATGGGAATGATTCCAGCAGTGTATAAAACGGCCAAAATTATTACTGTTCACGGACCTTGCATCAAATCTCAGCTTTCCAATTTTAGAAGCGTTCTTTAACCTTGACTGCGCCCTTAAATATTTAACTATTTATTCAGAGCATCAACGTGCCACGTCGTCCTTTAAACGTGGCTTCGATAGAGGCCTCATGACTATTACCTAGCTGTTTGACATGACACGACGGGATGTATTCGTTACTATGGATAATTACAAACTCAACGACATAGCATTATTCAACTTCTCTAGAGCATTTGACTAAATGCAACATAGTAGTTTTATTAAAAATTTAATTCTTACTTAACCACAGCCTCCTCGTTAACTGGATTAGCAACCGCCTTGCTGACCTATCAAAATTTGTTAATATACACGAACACTTTTGCATTAGTCCCTGTCGCATCCGGAGAGTCACAGCCTCAAGGAGGAGCTTTAGACTCCATTTTATTCCAGTATTCACTATCGACCGTGATGTGAAGCGCAACGATTTTTTGCCGGTGATTGCACCCTCTACCAAGCAACTCATTCAGCTGACTGTCAGGATGTACTAAAGAAGTCATTAAAGAAAGTTTGAAAGAGGTGTTAGGATTGACAGATGGCTCTCAATATTAAGACGTATATGCTATCTTGATTCCTGACTACAACAGGAAAAAAAGATATCTGAATATTTTGTTTGTGCTTTGAGAGCATAATGATGTCACACTAAAGATATTTCGTGACCTTCATTGGTAAATAAGGCGCGCGCGGAAGCGAATATTCTTTCTAAGACACCTGTAACAAAACATGTTCAAAAGTTTAGTACTAGAATGTGCTTTTATGAAGGTGTTCTATATCGTAAACAACTAACAAATGAAAGTAAGCGTGATTCAATGTAAGACAACGAGGTGTATCACACTAATTGACTTGACTTTAAATGCTCTGCAAACCTTTCGACTCCTGCAGCATTTGCCCCCTCAGCCCTCGGACAAGCCTACTTTGACCGTCAGCTCCCAAAAGCGCGACCTTCCTCTTCGTAGGCCTGACAGGGGCGACTGGCTGCAGAAGTGTTACCGAGTCAATCGTTTCAATCGATGGGAGACTTCTATGAAGATCGTTAACGTGTCCTTTATCTAAAAAACCTTGAAGATGCCACTCCTTGCTAGTCGGTATTCGCCTTAGAGATTCGACAGATATTTGGGACTATTGAGGGCAGCCCGACTATCTTAAAATAAAAAACGAAAAAACAAACTTTGATACTGTTCTGTGCTATTTGATGATCATGCTTCCACTATTTTGTGCGCTGCGTTGCCCGCCACCTGATGTGGCATTGGCGCTGTTAATTTATAGCAACAAGACCTCTCTACCGAAAAGGCTGTTGCATAGTCAGTTGCACGCTGATTCCCGCAGAACAGAACTGCACTATCGCCGACGAAGAATGTCGCGAATTCGTCTGGGCTGTGAAGAGATTTCACCTGCACTTGTACGACTGTCAAATTACGGTCGTCATTGCTTTGCGCTGGTTGTCATCCCCGAAGAACTTGTCCACTCGTCTCCTGCACTGGATTGTACGATTTCTCAGTTACGTACAAAGCGAGCTGACATCACAAAGACGACGACGCGCTCTCTCGCCGTTCTATTGTTTCGTCGTCTTCACTCAATTCTTCCTCTCCGTTGCCTGGCCTTCCTCACCAAAACGTCTAGAGACTACAGTGAAGCAGACTTCGACCATTGCCTCCATGCTTCTGCGCCAGAAATAAACTTAATGTCGAAAGTTAAGCGATCGCCTTGGTGGCGCTGTTATCAGCTCATCAACTTCCTCCGGTGTCCGCAACATCCCTGTGGCACTCGTACCTAAGGATGGGGGCACCATTAAAATTAACAACCCAGGAGCTGTTCGAGCTGCCCTTCAGGATATCCCTTCCTTCTACGAAGGAATAGCCGAGGTGCGCCAATTTGGTCGCGGCGGGATTCTTTGCCGTTCGCCAGAACTATCATGCATAAAGGACCTGCTAAAATGCTCCACTTTCGCCTCTCATCAGGTAAGCAGTTTTATCCCTTCACACCTGGCTTGCACAAGAGGTCTAGTCCGAGGTGTAGATTCCTCATTAAGTCCACAAGAAACCCTTGACCTTCTTTCAGCGGCAGGCGTTGGGGTCTATCGCTGTAGCCGGGAGGTAAATAATGTTCGTGTGCCGACAGAATCGGTTATTGCTACATTTGCAGGCACAGTCTGTCCATCGGAGATTAAAGCGTGGCCTTTAATATTCAGAGTAGATCACCTACCATCAAAGCCTCTGCAGTGCAACAACTGCTGGCGTTATGGCCATACTGCAGGCGGTTGCAAATCCACTTTGCGGTGTTGCAAATGCGGTGAAGCACATAAAGCACACTTATGCTCTGATCAAATTGTCAAATGTTGTCTTTGCGGCGGACTTCACTCAGCAAATTCTTTGGAATGTCCCTCTAGAGCGCATGAAATGAAAATTCTGGAGATTATTGACCGCAAACGTTGCTCGAGGCGTGAGGCAATTCAGGAAATTAAAGACAGAGCTCATGGGTATGCAGGTGTGTCGGCCCGTTCAGGAGCACCATTAGATTCCACGATGTCTAAAACCATAATAACTGCTGTGGAAGCAACCATGACCAAAATGGTGGATAGGATTGTGACAATAGTCACAGAATGCATATCCAATGTCCTAGCAGCTCAAAATTCTCAGACTGTGCAAACTGCTATGGTTTCTCCTACGGCACCTGGACATTCACTATCAGTGCAGCACTCATTAGCTGCAATGTCTTGTTCGCAAAATGAGTCTCTTTCCGCATCACCTATGCAAAATTCCAACAAGTCAGACGAGGCTCATGATGCAGATATGGAAGAGACAGATACGCGAATTCTAAAACGCAATGGATCCCCGTTGTCAAACCCGTCATCACCTCGCCCACAAGCAAAATCAAAAAAGCAACAGCTAGGCTCTAAACGAAAGGAAAACATTTTGAGGCAGGCTGTTGCTGCTGCCCGGATTACATAACCATAGGAAAGTTTAAAGTTCTTCAGTGGAACTGTAGATCTCTTCTTTCAGCTACTACATATTTAGTTTATCTTTATTTAAAACATAATCCAGTAATAATCGTTTTACAAGAAACTTGGCTTACAACTGAAAAACATTTTCACTTACAAAATTATCGATCATTCCGACAAGATCGCCAGTCAAGAGGTGGTGGGTTACTAATTCTAGTTTCTTCAAAATTTTGTCATAGGGCTAAGATTTCTTTTCAATATTCTAGTTTAGATTCAGAATTATTGGCTCTAGATTTTGAAATTCCCGGGTTCAGTGCGTTTACATTAGCGAATGTTTATTTCCCTCATGGTGTTCAGGACACCAGATCTCTAGACCACCTACTAGTTAATTGTCAAAATTCGGTTATTTTGGCTGGAGATTTTAATTCGCACCATGTATCGTGGGTTTACAAGACGGATCCCTGCGGCAAGCGTCTGTGTGATTGGCTTTCAGACAATAACCTTCACTGCATGAATTCTGGCTTACCAACTTTTGTACGTGCTCAGAGTCAATCTGTGATAGATTAACTTTTTCTAGCACCAGTGTTTATATACTAAATTGGTCGACAATTGATGGTGCCACCTCTAGCGACCATATACCTATTGTTTTTGAGGTTAACTGCCGCTTAACTCTGCCGACATCTCAGTTGAGATCATACGTAAATTATAACCAGTTTCACTCATTTTTGATTTCGTCTCTTGAGTCAGTGGTTGAGGCTACGGAAGAGTTAAAATCGCAAACATTATGCCAGGCTATTGCATCCTGTCGTAAGAAGTGTGAATTCTTAGTACGTGCATCTAAAGGGAATACATCAACAAAATGGTGGAATGCAGATTGTTCGCGCGATTATAGAAGAAGAAAGGCTGCATGGAAGAAACTCCTTCACAACCAGTGCCCCAAAAATTGGCATGATTATAAATTTTTTGCAGCAGCATTTAAACGCACAGTCGCACAAGCGAAAGATAATTATGATACTGAGTATTTCAATTACCTTTCACAATCTAATAACCGACGTGCACTTTTCAGGTTTTTAAAATCGCGGAAAAAGATTCCTTTCTCAGAAAATTTACCCTCATGTGTTTCGACTCCTAAAGAAGCTCTCAGAACAGTAGAAAACATCGCTGAAGGTTTAGAAAAGCGTTTTTTGTCAACACTTCCCAAATACCCTATGTTTGTAGGCCCAGTATATACGGTTAAGGATGTCCCTAAAATTACTTTTTCTCAGCTTTCTTCGATTGTAATGACGTTGCGAACTGCTGCGCCTGGCCCTGACGGAGTAACGTCAAAAATGTTAAAAATCCTCTTTGAAGTGTCTCCAAATTCCTTGTTAGAATTGGTAAATTACTCAATTATTCATTCTTGGATACCTGGTGATTGGAAACTAGCCAAAGTGATTCCTTTACGGAAACACAATGGTGGTGGATATACTTTGGAAAATATCAGACCAATATCTTCAACATCAAACTTGGTAAAATTAATTGAAAGGGTCGTACTCAAACGGGTTACCGAGTTTGTCGAACAAAAACATATTCTTAGTCCCTGTCAAATCGGATTTCGAGCAAAATTTTCAATATGGAATGCACATACCGACCTTGAGAGTCGAATTCTTCTTGCGCGGCGCAAAAAAATGCATGCTGCATTGGTGACTTTAGATGTCGAGAAGGCTTATGATAGTGTAGAGCCCCAAATTTTATTGCACAGATTAGAATCGCTGTTTTCCACAAAACTTAATTGATTGGATATCTACATTCCTACAAAACAGACAATTTTACTGTTCATTGAATGGAGTGCATTCTGGGAAATATCAACAAACCAGAGGTGTCCCTCAAGGGGCAGTTCTCTCGCCCGTGCTCTTTAACATTTTGATGAGTTCAATTCCCACTCATCAGGAGGTTCGCACGTATGTCTATGCGGATGACATCGCATTCTTTACGGCTGCACCTGACATTCAATCCCTCAACAGGCGCCTGCAATCGTACCTAAGCTCCCTTCAAAATTGGTTAGGTGACTTAAGATTTAAATTAAATGTTAAAAAGTGCGCGTTCCTTGTTTTCCAAATTCAGGATCCGGTAACTCTTGCTCTAATATTTAAGCAGGAAATGATTCTTCAAGTTAAGTCTTTGAAATATCTAGGGGTGATTTACGACGACCATCTGGCATGGAGGGATCACATTGAACATGTTGCAGCGATGGGGGCACGTGCTGTGGGTATGTTGCGCAGGTTAAGCAATCCAAGGTCTGGGATGCGGCGAGACGCACTTTTAATGATTTATGTTATGTATGTCCGCCCAATTATAGAATTTGGATCTGTGTTATTTTCTGGTTCACCTGCTTACAAAATTCGTCCGCTTGTTCTTTTAGAGCGGGAAGCGCTTAGATTATGCCTTGGGCTCCCCAAATTCGTGGCTAATAATGTATTATACCTTGAAGCCCGAATACCACCATTGTTAACTAGATTACAATTCTTGACTATCCAGACGTATCTGAAAATATATGAATCACAATTCCACCGCTCCATATCAATTTTTTGTTGCGAGCCAGACTCCTTTTTTGGAGTCGGATGGCCTCGGTTTCATACCCCGCAGGTAATTCTAGTGCAAAATCTGTTACAACCTTTGCACGTAGTACTTTCTAACATCCTTCCAACAAAAGTAAGTGCATCGTCGGTTCAAATTGTCTATGATGACATCTTCCCAAATAATGCAAAACACTTATCACCTCACATTTTAAATGGATTATTAGAAGATCATTTACAAAGTCTTCCCGTTAGGATAAAGATAGCAACGGATGCTTCTCAATTTAATGAAAAAGCCGGCGTTGGAATATACTGTCCGCTTTTAGACTGGGGTTTTTCAGTCCGTCTTCCGGATTTTACTCCAATTTTCCAGGCGGAGTTGCTGGAGGTGGTGCTTGCTCTGCGCAAACTAGACCCAGCATACTCAACAGTGGCTGTAATTACAGACTCTTATTCTTTGTGCTTATCGCTTTCTTCGAATATGGACTCGCCAATTTTAAGCACCTTTCTTTAATTGCTCCCATCACATTTGAGCCTCATACATATAGTGTGGGTACCAGGACACAGCAATGTGACAGCCAATAAGGTTGCAGACAGACTAGCCAAACATTCCCTGAACGGCCCTGTATTGCCGATCCTCTCGGCAACAGCGTACATAACAGCAGCACGATTTCGGCGGCGTGCCTTATTAAGCACGCAGTCTGGATCTATTTTATCCTCGGATGACTACCTGCACCTCAAGTATTCCTGGAATAGGAAATCATGTCAATCAAGGCAGACTGAGGTCTCTCTAACCAAGCTACGCTGTCGTATTCCTCCCCTAAATTTCTATATGCACAGGTCTGGTTTGGCGCTTTCTCCTGTCTGCGCATTCTGCGGGGAACCGGAAACAATAGACCATTTCTTGATATTTTGCCGCCGTTTTACCATGATGAGAAAACGGTACTTAGAGAAGCCGTTACAACAGCTGGGTCTTAATTTGAGCAGCCAAATTTTATTATCGTTTGGTGCCACCATGCTTGGGTACAGCCACAGGTATGTTTTTAACGCCATTCAAAACTTCTTAATAGAAACAAAACGTCTACCTGGCTAATATGCTTTGCAGTTTTAATCTGTACATATAAATCTTACTATTCTCCTACTGCGTGCGTTAGTATTTACTATTATATATTTTGGTTTATCATATTTATATTTCCTTTTCTATTCCCTAGCATTTATTTTTTTTTAATTTTTCCGATGTAGTTATACATCTTAAAATCTAATATCTCTGCACCCCAATTCTTGGCCGATCCCCCTGTGTGGGTATGTGCCATCACATTAGAGGACAACAACAACAACAACAACCTCTCCGTTGCCTGGCCTTTCTCACCAAAACGTCTAGAGACTACAGTGAAGCAGACTTCGACCATTGCCCCTATGCTTCGGCGCCAGAAATGAACTGTGATCGCGAGCGAACCCTTAATGTCGAAAGTTAAGCGATCGCCTTGGTGGCGCTATTATCATCTCATCAACTTCCTGTTGTTTGGACAACTAATACATTCTCTGCCACGCATAGGTTTCTATTACTCTCCGTTCGCTCAGCTCTCAAGTTCTACAAGTGTTTCATGACGACTTCGCCACTGGTTACATTGGCTACGAGGAAACCCAGGAGCGCATCAAAAACCTTTTCTTGCGCCTCAGACTTTCCGCCTCTGTATTGAAAGACGTCACGTCTTGTATTTCTTGCCAGCGACGCAACAGTCCACATCTCCTGCGGGTCTCCTGCAACATCTTCTATGTTCTTTCACGCCTTTTGTAATCGTCGGTACCGCATTGTATAAACCCCCAGCCGGAAACCATGGGTTGTTTATCGTCGAACACCTCATCCGATCACTTGAACCTCTGCGCTTCGTTCCGCCTTCAGCTTCCGAAATATCAAGTTTCTTTCTCCACGTACGCTTTATTTCTCCAAGACGCCATTCGTCTCCTCCTCAGCGACTGAAGCAAGTCTTTCTTCTTCACCGTCCTCACAGAAGTACTTCATGCCTCGGGAACGCTGCACAAAACTATACGTCCGCCTACTACACTCAGGCCATTGACCTCACAGAGCCCTTTCATCGCAGCCTTTCACATATGCTGTCGAGCTACGTTCGCACAGGTCACACTAACTGGGTCTGTTTGTTTCCGTTTGCCCCATTCACTTGCAATACTGCCGGGCAACGAACCACTACATGCTCTCAGTTTTTTCCTCCTGTACGCTCGCCCTCCTGCCTTCGCCCTGAAATAACCTCTTTCCTCAGTGACAACACCTTCCGATGCACCCTCCCGCGAACGGTTCGCTTCTAGTATTGCTCATTGCCATGAGCTTGCACACCACCTTACCACGGAAGGCAGCCAAGCTTCCCGGGAAAACAACTATGACTCGACACACCTCATGGTGTATTTCAATCTGACTTGGTAATAGAGTACTGCTGAGGATATCCAAGTGCGCTCCAGGTTTATGCGAAAAATGTCTCAGCCGCTTTAATGGACTCTGTCCTGTCTTGGAACAAATGTCCCTGGTAAAATATCGCATTGGCTCAAGACAGCCGCTGTCGCTGCACCGAGATATTACATGTGTCGAGTTGAAACATTTTTACCGCTGTCCTTTATTTATCTAACCTGCGATCGTGATGGTCGCTTTCGTTCGGGATGGGGAAGAGTGTAAGCACTGTTAACGAATCTCATCTTCATCTGTCGCCTAGAGCTCGGTCGAAGACAAAGCTTGGCCAGTCGTTCTTGTGTGAGAATAAAGTAAACCTGCTGCTGCAGTGTAGTGTGTCATACTATTCATTTTCCGCTACTATAAGTGCTTCAGTTGCAGATATTAAACAGTAAGCAAGTTTTAGCACTCGTGGAAATGAATTAAGCTCATCACCGTTCTCGTGGCTAACTACGTTAGCATCATGTAGGGACTGCGATATGATGGACAGCTGGAATTTTTGTTAACATTCTTTTGTATTTTATTGAATTTTATGCATAATATTTGCCTGTAGTCTAGAGGGTTATTATTACTGTTGTTCGCCTTCCGCTTCTTCCGAGTCTTTTTCCTTTTATGCTTAAGCTTTATTTTTATTTTGCTCATTATTTTGTTAGATCTTGTATTCAAAAACTTCATGGCGTATATTACAGTATTCATTTTGTATATTGCTCACATTTCAACACTTCGTGCTAAGTACTAAGTACTTAGTACCTAGTACTAAGCGCTAAATATCTACATATTTCAGCAATTACATAGCTGCTAAAATATTTCGATATTTAGTGCTTTTATTGGCATTTTAATGAGTTAACACTGCTCAGCAACAAGAATATTATGTCCTTCGTTTTATCCCATTGCTTCAATTTTTGCACTTATTTGTTCATCCTTCTTGGAATAATCGCCCATGAGATTTCGAGTATTAATTAGGTGGGCTGATGAGGTTAAGCAGTTTGCAGCGGCCATGTTGATTCAGCTATCGCAGGAACGGGTTAATTGGAGGAATATTAGGGAGACCTTCGCCTTGCTGTGGCTTAGACCTGTGATAATCATGACGACTATTAAATATTAAATCTTTTTTCTGTAAAACGAGACTCTCTGCTTCTATAAAAAATGACCATGTAGACCTGATTGAACACAGTTCTGTAAGACGAACCGTTGACTTTAAATTTCTTTTTTTTTAAAGGCGTGAGGATATTTTCGTCAAACTGTGACACGTTGCGAAATGTTAGCGCTAAAATGAAAAGATTTATCACGCCAGTACTACAATAATAATGGGTATAAAGATTCCCCTTTAGGCGCTTCTCAATAGTGGACAAACCGCGGTACTCTCTCGATAACTCCTCTCCCCGATGATGTGTCTGAGCTTGTGCCAATGCAAGGTACCTTACCTTACTTACCATTGTGTTTACCATCAGGGATCGTGCGCAGTGCGGCATCAGTGTCTAAACCAATTCTCTCTCTGCGCTGTGCTTTGTTGTCTTTCCCAGCATTAGGAACATCTGGTGCGCACCTTAGAGCCCATCCGCAGTGTTCTCTTCCGCAGTGTTCCGAAGTGCTCAAGCCAGCTCTCACCTTGAGCTGTGCTGAGTTCTCCTCTTTGATTGTGTCAGAAAACATCAGCTGCGCACTATACTGCCCGTTCAGAGAAACATTTATGCGCGCTACCATGCATCCAACACCTAATGAATAACCCTGCACGCCCCTACTCCATCATGAATCGGCACAGTACAATAAATATGGATACCCCTTGGGTTTATTGCTCCATATAAGACGGCTCCAGTGTTGGCTTCGATACTTTGTCAGGCGACACCATGTCCGCAGAGCTTACAATTTGCTTTGCGCTTACAAAGCAGGTTAGGTTAGCGCATCATTACCGAGGCCTCAGCCATGGGCGACAACTATTATTCTACCAATGAGAACCCTCAGCTAGGTTCCTCCTCCAATTCCCTCCCCCTCCCCCCTTCCCCTCATACCTTCTCCAGGCAACTCCAAGACCATGAAAGATCCCCTCTGCAACCCTGAGCAGCCATCACCGTCATAATTTCCTTCAGCAACGATGACCAATTAAACAACCGAGTTACTAAAAGAACGTTTAACTACTCAACCGAAACGCCCCGGATACATCAGCAAAGACCCAAAATACCGGCTCCTTGCAAAACCTTCGAAAACCTTCAAGTATCCAACGAATGCCGTGGACAAGTCACCCTCAATCCAAACGATTACTCAGTATTCCCATCTCTCCTTGACATCACTCTTAAGGTCGAGTAACTGCCCCACTGCCGGAAACAGCGCCCCCCCCCCCCTCTCTCTCTATGATCCTTTCACAAGCTCCCCCGCAAGATGCCTCCTTCGCCTAGCTCCTCTAAGGTAACTCTATCCAGCAGCTGTCTCCAACAATAACCTAACAGACATCAACAGCAAAAAACACTTGCCAATTGCTGCTGCAGAATGAAGTCTTACTTTCCCGCGAGCTACCCCAGGTGACATCAACCAGAAACTATCGACCATCGCACCCAATGTTTCGATTACCCGCACAGGACCTCACCCACTTTCCCTTTCACTTTTTTTCCACCCTCACAGGCGCTAATGACTGAATTCCTGCTTCTCGCAAAGAAAAAGGCGCCCCACCTCCACTACTCCCGTCAGGTTAGTCTTGCACTCTTCCGCCCTGCATCCAAAACCATTTCCTACAGAAAATCTGTCAATGAAGACTATTTCTCCTTCCTTAACTATCAACCTGGCCCGCTCGAAGTTCGTGTCAACCACCAGAACAACATCATCTCTGCTGATATCACATCTCGAGACTTCCTCCCCTTACGAAACCGAATCGTAACTATCGAATCCAGCCAAGTTTGTGCCGTTGAAGTCGCAGATCATCTCGGTAATGTCGGTGTTATATATGGTATTGATTACCAACTGTTTGCTGCTGAAATCGCACACGATATCAAGTCCAGCGTCGCAATCTTCTTCATTAATTCGCCGGTAACACTCATCCATTAATGTTGGCTTTGCCACTAGTTACCTGCCAGGATTTGTGTTTTTCTATGGCATACGATTTCGAGTCTGCTGAACGCAATAGCGATACATCATATGCTTTCACTGTAGAGCTACAAAAAAAAAATGGCAGTCTGTCGTTACAATCCGAGATATGTTATGTGCAGCGGCGCCACCTTAAAAGAGCGCAAAACCTATACTTCTCTCGGTCTGCTCTGCAAAGACCCTCATCGCGCCTTTGAACCCTCGTGCCTTGAGAGATTAGGTACAGGGTCGTAGCCGTTGTCCGTGAAAATAACTCACTAAACAGAATAGAAAGGAATATTTTCTGCCAAAGCAGTGCTTCGTCATGTTTATCCTTATTACCCATATCCGGTAGACCCAGATCGACGGTTATTTTACGCGGTTGATGCTGCGCATCTATTTTATGTAAGAAACAATAAGTCAACAAGAATACTACAATAACTTGCTTTCTGTGTACACTCTTCAAGCTTTCAAAAAAATCATGTTCATCTTGAATGTAAAATTACTGCCTCATTTAAGCATTTGAGAGGTTTACACAAAGAGGCCACATCTCTACTGCATAAGTCTGGCTGTGCATGGTTGACGTCAAAGCCACTTGATCCGAGAAACTTGGAAACGCAGAGCGTGAAGCCGGTATTGCAGGTTTTTAATCTGCACGTAGCTACGGCCCCGGAAGCTCGCAATGATGAAACCGATTTTTGACATGCGCCAGAAACATCAGACGTAATCGAAGCCATTCTTCGCTGGTGGAGGGCTGTCAACGAAAAGGCACCAAATAAAGGCGCCCATTATCCAATGATTACGAAGAACTCATGTCACACTGTATAGGTGTCCCAAAAGTAGCTT
Organism: Amblyomma maculatum; assembly: GCF_055883805.1. NCBI lineage: Eukaryota > Metazoa > Arthropoda > Arachnida > Ixodida > Ixodidae > Amblyomma > Amblyomma maculatum. The sequence goes on along the minus strand of NC_139344.1, from coordinate 351,978,502 downwards.
TTCTCAATGCTTTCATGACAAAGCTCGACATATTGGAATTTTGTGGATACGAAACTAGTGTCCTTGAAGATTAACGTCCCTAAGGCTTTCTGCTCAAGCCTTGTTGGCATGTGTAAAATACATCATAAATGAGTTTCACTTCAGGAACGTCCTATTAAGGAAAGTCCAAATAGACCCTCTCGAGAGCAGATTTGGGCAATGTCACAGCTTTGTGCAGGAGAGGGCAGGATTCGCCTTAAAAATGCCCTTCCAAATATGAGCACTGACGACCTCAGAGTAATCAAAAAGACAAATAGTTAGGGATGTAATCATCTCCTTTAGTGTTGATGTAAGCGACATTGATCTTGATGTACTCAAAAATGCCAGTAATTGGTTGTGTTGATTGGTATTGTGTGCATGCTACAATGGGAGCTGCCAAGTATGAAGGCTGCCAAAGCCCCTTGGTTGTTACTGGAAATGAAACCGAAAAGAAAGATACCCCTTTCGTAACCGCACAACTGGGCCGAGGTGGCCTAAAACTTCCCTCTGCCTTTGTAATTACAACGGTCATGTAGAAGGAGGTTGTAGTTACAAAGCTAGTGATACAAAGCACCTGCACACAGGCTCTCCGTGTGTCCAACCGAAAAAATGTCATTCGGCCACTGACACTAGACTCTAGCTGTCGAGGGTTGAGTACGTATGTGTATGTAAAAATGGGCATTCATACGAGGTCCTTTTTGCACTGCTTGTAAACTGTGTATCAAACACAATGCTTAAATACGTGTGCAAAAAAAAAGAAATGATTATTTAAATATTACAAACGAACTGAAGGAAGAAAAGCTTTCTTGAAAAGTAATTTTTCGTACCCTGCACTCAGTACATTTATTTGTGTTAAACTACACTGTAGGTATTTATTGTAGTTTTCTGATGGGATTTCTTTTGGGAAATTTTGCCTGTTGTACTACAGTGAGCCTTTTTTGTATGTGTCATGTATATTTCTTAGCCTAGCTTTTAAATCCCATTTAGTTGCCTTTTAACGACAAATTTTAATGTTTTCAGCATTTCAATTCGATAGGTTTTTATTCTCTTTGAACTTAACCTTGGGCAGTGCCTGCTGTGATAGATGAATAACTTAATTGTGATACCTTGCAGCTGTGGGTTCTTGTGCAGAGTCATTACAAAGATATTATTGTGCAATTTGGTTTGTGCGCTGAGATTACTTGTGCAAGTCTCTACCTCTAGCAGTGTAAGAGTGATTCTTTGTGTCACTTATTTACCATATTATAGTCCACAATTTAGTGACCATTGCGTTAAGAGTACTATGATTTCTTCGCATGCCTGAATTTACAATGAAAGGCTTCGTGTTTTATGTAATTGAAGTGCAGGTGCTTACTGTGGTAAATAAATGGAAAACTATTTTCATCTAACTAGCTGTACGTAATATGGTAGACGGTTTTCATGTTCTAACTTTTGCTATGGTTTCGATATTGTTATGGGCTATGTTTTGCTTTCTGCATTCAATTAAGACTGATACAGGCTACACTACCTACATTAATAAACAGATAATTTTTTTACTGTTGTTGCTACTATGTGCTTGTTTGCTTCAGCTGTCAGGTATTTATAATTTCATAGTACGCAGTATAAAAGCCAACATGTGTTCTAACACAGTGCATTATCGTTTGCTGTCTGTCATCCATTTCAGCCACGAACATTGTTTAGTGGTAAATATGTATACAGACGGCGTCTTGTGTGATGAATAAATAGGTATAATTTTCTTCGAAATAGTGTGTAACTGGCGGTCGAGGAATCTGCCTGCGGCGTCATTCTCTGCGAGGCGAGTCTGCGGCAAACGATTGCGGCCGTCCCAGCCGATGTGCTGTAACATCGCCGACGCCACGTACGTCACGAAACCTGCCCAGGAGGAAATGGGTAACCTCGCTACAAGGCAAAACAACAAGTGGAAAGGATTAGGTTTTAAGGGGGATGGAATTCGCGGAGTGCGCGAGTACTAAGGACGTCGAACGTAGGCTTCAACAGCGGCACTTGCGAGTTCAGCCCAGCACAGCGATTGGCTCAAATTTGGTGCCGCGGACATACGTTCTCTTTGCTCCGCGTCTCGAGTTTTCCCGTTAGAGAGGGGCTCCACTCTCCAGCAACAAGTGAGATTGTTTTCTTGAGTACGCGAGAGCTATAGGGGCTCGGAATAGAGGCAGCCATGGTTAAACTCTTTGGGAATCTCAAGAAGTTCTTTAAGAGCGACGTCACCATTATCGATAACTTTGTATTTCGGCTGCACTACAAGGCTACGGTTTGGATCCTCATCGTCTTCGGCATTCTGGTCATCGTCAGGCAGTACATCCGCAACCCCATCGACTGCATCAGCAGTGATTCCATTTCCAAAGACCTGCTGGATACGTTCTGCTGGATACACAGCACCTTCTCGGTGGCCAATGCCTGGCACAAGAAAGTGGGTATGGAGGTGCCTTACCCGGGCGTGGACAAGTACACGCCAGGAGAAAAGCGCGTGTACCATTCTTACTACCACTGGGTGTGCTTCGTGCTGCTCCTGCAAGCTGGACTTTTCTACTTTCCACGTTACTTCTGGAAGACATTTGAAGGCGGTCGCATGAAGAATCTCATTCTGGGTCTGAGCAACCCGATTATTTCTAAAGAAGCGAAAGAGGAGAACCGGAACCTTCTTATCGATTACCTCTTAATGAAGCCGAATAAGAGTAACATATTCTTCTATTTATACGTGACGGCAGAAGTTATGAACTTCGTGAACGTCGTGGGTCAAATGTTTCTCACGGACGTGTTCCTCGGTGGCGAGTTTTGGAGCTACGGTCTCAAAGTGATGCAATTCACGGAGTGGGATCCAACCGTTCGCTACGACCCCATGGTCAAGGTCTTCCCCAGACTAACCAAGTGCACATTCCAAATGTACAGTTCGTCCGGCATCGTCCAGAGGCATGACGCCTTGTGCCTTCTTCCTGTCAACGTCATCAATGAGAAGATATACGTGTTTTTGTGGTTCTGGTTCATCGTCCTTGCTTGCATGTCAGGCGCCGTTCTCATTTACAGGGCGTTAATAATTTCCCTGCCCCGCATTCGTTTCATGATCCTCCGCCACCGCTCAAACATTGTTAACAACGAGTACCTGGAACCGGTCTGCTATCGCTGTAAGCTCGGTGATTGGCTCGTTCTCGACTTGCTCTGCAAGAACATGGACTCCGTCAACTTCAGGGATCTCATCAAAGATTACGCGCAGCGGCTCGGTCACAGCGGCATCGGTAACGTGTAAACAATCATGCTATGCTGTGTGCCGACCTCCCGCGAACGATGACCGACGTCGCTTTATGGAACGCGGCATCATGCAGGGATCTCATCAAAGATTACGCTCAACGCCTCGGTCACAGCGGCATCGGTAACGTGTAAAAAATCATGCTATGCTGTGTGCCGACCTCCCGCGAACGATGACCGACATCGCTTTATGGAACGCGGCATCATGCTTTGTTGCCGACCTTGACACCGGCAAGTCAGTTCCTGCTCTCACGTGTTTCCTTTATTCGTGAATACAGTGATTCAATACTTTTGTCGAAATACGTACGTTACTCTGGGGAAGACGAATTAAACTGGCGCCGATCACCGGAATAAGATGCCAGTAACTCGGCCGACATATTATATCTGGGAATATGAACTGCATTTCCACATCACTTCAGGCAAAGCATCGCTAGTTCCGACATGTCCGTGGAAGGAAACATATCTGTATCGCCTATGTTGCAGGTGTGTTTTTTTGCAGTTCTTCCTCCACTTAATTTCTACAGTGATAGGTGAGAGCCAGGGGAAGAAAGGATTTATTTTCTAAATCAGCATTATTAAATAAGGCTAACAAAGCCCGGCATTCTGTTGCGTCTGCGTTTTGCCAGTACCTCTAATTTTACTTGAAGTGCAGTTCTTTAACTTTTGCCCATTTTTCACTCCAGCTGTTTGCTTTTTTGGAGGTGGTACCGATTACTTACTTTTCGTTGTAATTTCCTATTTCGCGTAAGCAATGTCAGCGTATTAAATGTGCCATTTATTTTTATTTTTTGCTAGTTACTAATACTGGTATTCCAAGACACTGGGACATTGCGGGAGTAGGTACAGAAAAGTCCCACTTAAACACCACAACAAAAATAAAAGAATGCATAATTGCTGGAGTAGGTAGAAGAATCTCCACATAAAATAGAACAATGACGTCAAGATTAGGCAATGCTTGCACAAATTGATCCTTACACAGTTGACATAACATACGATACATCGTTGCCATTCGGTGAAATTTTCCAACAGACTGGAAATCTGGCTAAAATTTAAAGCTCCTGATGTTGAGGTACCGAATCCATTAGACTATACAAAATCTAAGGATTTTTGAATGAAAGCACATAGTACCGAAATCGGCAACTACGTGATCAGCTCCTTCAAAAGTTTCGCACTTGTATTCAGTGAGCATAGATCCAGACAGAATGTTCAAAGAGCTTGACCTGCTTCAGCGAAAACTGAAGTCGAGAACTTTCAAGGTTATAGGCTTTTCTTGAGAATGACGGACTTTGGCGCTCAATTTTTAAATTTTTCAGTGAGGTCCTCCCTTGCAAGCACCACGAGTCCTGCATCAATGAAGATATGCCATGAAAAAGTTGAGGCTCTGCCAAGCATTTCTCAGTGACTTGTTAATTGAAATGGAACAGAGTATATCTGCCAATTAAGCGAGTTGTCATGCCCTGAGTGGACTTAAGCGTTCAGGAGTCTTGTCTTCAACTGCAAGACTTTCTTTCGCAACTTTCGCTTCACCACCTGAGCGCAGTACAACATAATTATCATTCTTGCTTGGAGTGAGTAGCTGGTTTCGACAGTAAACTTCAAGAGGATTCGGCAACGGAAAACCGTGATCTTGCGCATAGGTGGTCTTTAATTCCTAGTAGCCCAACATTAAGGTTTCTTTTGAAATGCACCAACTTTAATGGGCGCTTACAGGGACTAAAAGCTTATAATGCGAGTGAACGCCCTTCGTCATACCATGTGGCAGAGGATCAAAAACAAGGATGTCATTGCTAAGATTCATGCCATTTTCTTGTCTAAAATTTGCTCCGGACCTCACTTTGGGCTCGGTGCCTGAAATACACACTACTCTTCCGTTTAGATGCCTGCACTCCCATCAGGCACCTCGGACACCGATAGTACCCTGTGCCATATTTACACATTAGACAATAAAGGACAAATAGCAACGCAGATATGATGCCTCCCTTTTGAGCTGCCGGAAACAACACCGTTCTCTGTTTGCTATTCTGCTGAGAAAGCAGCGGTAGCGTGATGTTAGAACGTTCCCCTAGTGTGCAAGAGAACCATGGTTCAAACCTCTCTGGCGCATAATTAATAATCGGATTAAGAGAAATAATACGGGGATGCATAGAACTTCCTAAGGATGCAAAAGCATGATTGGTCATTTTGTTTATCTGCTGCTGAACTTTGTGCTGTACTTTCTGATGACCTGCTTTTACAGTCGGTGATGAACGGTCTGCTGATGTGATGGGTAACGTTCTGTTGATCGGCTGACCGACTTCCTGACGGATTTACTGTGAGATTTTATGCTCACGTTTCGTTCACTTTTTACATTTTATTCACACCTTTTGACATCAAACGCTCCCAGTACATATATACCCGAATCACCGCAGAATACATTTTTCACGTTAACACTCAACGACATGTCATTGTCCACTTGGTTCACAGCACAAGTCCACACACTATGCCCAAGGTCCGTAAGCGGGAGCTGGGTGTCCAAACCAACAAGCATCACCTTATGACATGTAAAGTAGCATGAAGCATACTGCATCGCTTTGATAGATCCTCAGTTGTGAAATGCCAAATTGATACACGTCTCTCTATTATGCCGTTATCTTCGCAGTTGCCAATTCAATTCAGAGAGATTGAACAATCTTCTGTAAGAAATTCGAGTCGGTCTGGGCTTTTGAAATAAGTCTCCTAGGATGTTCATCGCGTGGTGCCCCATCTCAGTAGGTATGTTATGAATAACAAACTCACTCACCCGTGCTTCGCCGATGTTAGAAGCGCAGTAAGTGTACAGAGTCATAAAGCCAGAAGTTAGCTGAATGGCACACGTTTCACCGGCCCCAAACCTGCCAAAAAGTACAATAGGCGTGGCTTCGATTCCACTTCTTACATACTATGTGCAACTCCAGCAGTCACATTAGCTTCTCTTCGAGCCGCACTCATGAAGCGTACCCGGTAATTTTCTCGTGTCATCGGCCACCATTGAAGTTTCCGTGAGATAGAGTACATGAGCTCGTCTATTGTCTCCATACCGGCAACGCTCATCACCGCTTCACCAGGTTTCTGAAAAACACCCTTCTAAGGCCGTTCCGCTTGCTCGCCATCGCCGGAAGCCTTCTGTTCGGCCTCGTCGCTGCCTTCATCTTTCAAGGTGGCTCGTCTTGCACGTGCGGCAGCGGCCTATCCGCCAATTCTGTATATACCCAGAACGCCTGCATCGTATTAGGGCTGCACGATGCTCGTGTAGTGCTGCTGCCGCAGCTTCATCCATAGCAGCTTCCTCCCGAATGCAGTTACGACGATCGGCATTTCGAGCTGCTTTAATCTCGTCTGCCGTGGCGTACTAGCTCGATCTTCCCCGCCATCAACTAGGGCCTGCTGGGTCGTCACCTGGTTTTGAATGAAGCACTATGCCCAAGCGGTGACGTATACAAGGCGGGCGAGTGCTCTGCTAGCGTGCTGTCGTTGTTTCCAGAACGTTATTCGGGCCCCGCCGTTGACATTTCCTTCGAATGGTGAAGTCCATCCGCGGCACCGCTTAAATACCCTCAATAAACAGTTTATTTAGGGGCTTTACCAGCGTTGACATTTTCTTCGGCCTCCCTAGCACTGATGTTGGCCTATCCCTCAATACCTTTCGGCGCCGCCGCTGGCATCTCCCTCAACACTGCGCCTGCTCTTCGTCATCATTTCTTATAAGCCTCCTTCGACACTGCTGTTTTACGTTCCTGGCGCACTCTGGTTTTCTGCACCACACAAAGCGACCTTGAAAGATAGTAATCTAAGTTTCCCCTAAAAAGAAAAAAATCTGCGAGTATATGAAATTGCATAACCAGGTTTGGGATGCGATTTGAGCCGGAAAGAGGATTTGACCAACTTGATGTAGCAAGGGCCACTACCTCTAAAACAAATGTCTCATTAAACCTCTGGCCCCCAGTACCCAGCGACTGCGGATAAACTGACTACGGCGGTGGTCAGGTCAGACCTGTGACGCAGCGGAGGGTGTTAAGAACATCTGGTTTCGGATAGGACAGCGTTGAAAAGTGAACTCGCAAAGTTTAATGCTACAAACCTGTCTTATGAGGCTAGTCTAGTAGGACTGTTCATGGAACTAGTGAGTGTTAAATGGGATGTTAGGAAGGCAGATGGGCAGATACTTTACAAGAGGACATGCGTGTACTGTGCTACCGACATTTAGTGGACACTGAGAGACAAGAACTAAAGGCAGGGTTTCTTGTTAATAAAGGAAAACGACACTTCTCCTTCGCCTCTCTGGGTTTAGAAAAATAAACCTCTGTCATTTTTGTGGGTTACGCTACCAGCCCCTCCTGAGCACGACCATGCATAATTCTGCATCCTTTTTCATAAAATATTGATACAGACGACCTCTGCCCTTTCGTAACTGTGTAGCTAAATGAAGTAAATTTCTACCTAATAACGCTGCAAGCTTATTCAAGATTGTCTTGGTCGGCATTATATAAGAAGCTTGACATGGCATATCCTGATGAACGTTTTTTTCTACAGATTTTTTGACTGGGTATTTGGGAACAATTGGCCGAGTGAAAACCTATTGTCAGTGCATGAAAGTGATTCGAAGTGCCGAATTTTTCATTCCGTACCGAAGCCCAGCACCACTGGAGCCTTCAAACGTGATGGCGTTGCTGGAACATTTACGCATGGAGAAATGCCAGTACGTAATTGTTCGGAGTTCTTTATTACGCGTTAGGTTCACCTGATACAAAGGACTGCTTAGTACATTTTCTTTTTAACAGCATAGACGTGTAAACGCGTCTGGTAAGCACTAAGAACGGATGTTGCGAATGAACGATCATGTTGCTGGCTCGTCCTACGCTTGCAGAAACTAATGTCCTCTTTCTATGAGGGCTCAAAATGTGTGTGTTCTCCTGCCCGGGCGAGAGGTCATGCAGATGACTGTGGGATCGGAAAGCTTACGGTGTCGAACGGCGTGATGCACGCGCGTACCGCAGAAAAGTGAAAGGGCGGCATTGGGTTTCCGACGAGTTTCACTAATCGCGGTATCCTCCGCCGGATCGCGGTCTTTTGATGAGTATCGGTTGTTGCGCAAAGCGTTCCGACTGGCTAACGTTAAGACAGGGTGTAATAGTAATTGGTGTGAGCCCATGTATAATTAGAACAGCAAACCTCACTTTATCGGCTCCGTCGGCACGTTTGACTGGTACACGGAAGGTAAACCTAGAGCACGTTCATGTGTTGCCGATGCTGCCGCCGTGATATCTGTTCGATAATGCCCTTGATACGTGTATAGCTCTGAGTACAGATTACTCGGCGATTTGTATTCATATTTCTAGACAGTGCAAATGAAACGTCACTCCACAACATAACTTTACATATACGCCCTCAACAGTCGTTACTTAACGGCAAAAATATTCCAAACACGCCTGTTCGGTGCAGTTCACCGCCCTTGGGCGAGTATTTTTGCAACATTCGAACGTGCAATCATGCCACAATACACTTTGGCCGTGACCACTTCATTCGTTGCCAAATGGAATGCAGAGGCTAGATGGGTAGCTCTTTATCTACGTTGATGATAATAAAGGGACAATGAAAAGCTATTTAGTACAAAACGCGTAAGAACCGTTTGCATTCCATTAATCCTCTCCGCAACAGAATAGTATTTAATCTAGCCTCAGTAACACCGAAGATATCGGCTGTCAAAAGTGATGCTCCTTTTCTTCCTTTCTACTCAGTGCACGTTGGCGCGGAGAAAGAAACGCGGACCTTTAACGTGGCTAAACCTGAGTATAAAATGCGAAAGCAGTAGTTAGGCGCAGTTTATTTTGGTAGATAGTAGATGTATTTCAGGTCGTCCTGTCTTCTCGCAATCATCTGCAGGGGCACACTAGAGAGGAAAACCGTAGTGTATCTTGGCCAAGCTGATCTCCCATCTTAATTGCAAAGCCATAGCAGGCGCGGCCAACTGCGCCCAGTTTAGCAACGCACCTAATCGATTAGCTGGTTAGACTTTGTAAAGTGATGCTGTCGCACTCAAAGAAAAAAAAAACAGCTTGTGATAGAGTGAAACTACAGCAAGCAGGTTATATGGCGCTGAAATAAGCGAAGCATACCTATCACATTTGAAAACCTGTGTACGCGGCAGTTATATCTACCAGTAGAATAACTACTTCTGCTTTCAAGTTTCGATGGAAAGTACCGCTGATATGCGAAAATAGAAACAAAGGACTTTGAGCATCTTTCCTGTGCCGGATGCAACTCGGATTGTACGTGCTCGAGGTGGCGCTGTATTCTCGTGGCAAACCATTAAGTCACTCAATCAGTGTGCAGATCTTTCACGCTGATCTATTGTCCATAGAATCTGGTTTTGCGTGGCATTTGCCTGATTTCGGTATGGGTAGTTCAAATTATAGGCTGAAGGCATCTGGAACCAGTCCGGATTCCAAACATGTGTTGATGAAGATCTGTTCTCTGGCTTCGGCGCCAAGGTTTTTGAGGTACTGCCATGTTATTTTTTCGTGTCCTGCAGCCGATTTTGGTTTGCCGTAGCTCGCCCAATGTGGATGGTTTTTCAAGTTCCGCCTTTGTGCTCTAAATGGTGATTATGTGCAGTGGTGCCGTGGGTGTCTCGGAAGAAATATACTTTAAGAGAGTTCATTGTTGGGCTAGTTGGTGTTTTGACATCACGAGTATATTATATAGCTTAAAACGACAAGACGACAGAAAGACAGGACGAACACGGGCGGCCGTGTTCGTCCTGTCTTTCTGTCGTCCCGTCGTTTTGCGCTAAATAATATACTCGTGATGTCTCGGAAGCATGAGGAAGAACCTTTTCCTCGAGCGCCGCAGGTTTCTCCAGCAGGAACTAGTCTGCAAGCTGAGGCGCACCTTTGTTTTTCCCCAGTAGGTTTCGTAGAATTACCTATACATCTTTAGGACGGGTTGACGGACGATCGTTGCACAAGTACTGTGCCATTTGCATCTGTTTGGAGCTGTTTTTGGTATTCCTTGATAAGTCGGTATTCTGGCGCGGAAGTTGCATGGCGTCCTGATGGAGCTCTTTTTTTATATTGCCACAAAGACGACGAAGCGGGCAGTGGCGCGGGGCGGAGTGCTCGCGCCAGGCCTGCAGGCCATTAAAGCGTACCCCATCGTTCTATGCCATCACGTCGTTCTGTTTCTGTTGTTGCCGTGTTTTATCGCTTGCTATGACACCACGAAATAATATCTCTATTGCTATACGCGAGTATGTTGGCCCTTCGCCACGAGATTGCAATGTGCCTATCTGCACAGATAGTATTGTGGCGTGTGACTGTGTGTCGGACCCATGGTTGTGCTTCCGCGATCGTGGCACCTATTTGCGGGAAGTCCATGAAGGAGCTGTGAGCTGCTGTTCGAAAATTTTCCCGCTAGATGGCAACCATTTGCAAATTTTACTCAATCTTTATTTTTTCAGTTAAGCGTGATCAAAACCGGTAAATGGTCGCTTCCTTAAGCTGTCTGACTTCCCATTGCTTGATGAGACCTAGTGTGGTCAATGTCGTATCGGATGTCGTATCTTGTCGCGCGTGTATTCTTATGTGCGTTGTAGATTTAATCGATCGCATGAGTAAACCGTTATCGATGATATCATTTTAAAATGTGGAAATAAAAAGCGCTACATGTAATTTTGCGCGACTAGTTGGCGGACACATATCCAGAGGGACAATAAACTGATGCGAATTCGTGACAGTAAGCGGCTCCATACACAAGGTCAACAGCATGGCATGAAACAGATTGGCCGGAGGCACGCAGTACGCAACGTTTCAAAACGTCCTTCAAAGCGGACGAGCTGATACCTCTAGTGCCCCCCCCCCATATATAGCCACCTGGGTAAAGTAAACGAACCATGTTTTGCCTTGTTTGCCAAAGCGGCGCAATCCAAGGGGCTCAGCTGCTTTGATAGTGCCCCAGTGCATCGCTGTCAAGGGTACCTGTACGACTGATTGATGCATCTGCACACAGGCACACACAAAAAAGGCGCATTGAAATTTGCCTTTGTGAGCTTTTCTGCTTATTTCGGGCCATATTCGCGTATGTTCAGGGCCGATCTGCTGCCCTTCACGCTTGCTAGTGAGAGGAGAAAGACCCTGAACCATTTCTCTTTCCTATGTGGCCTTGAAAACTGAATAGTTCGCGCTGTGCTCATCAGGTGGGGCGAATTGTACCGGCGGCTTTGCTCGTGAAATGTGATGTGGCTGACAGGCTTCGTTAAGGAGCGTACGGTTGTTAGTCTGACGGAGCAATAAAAATGAAGGTTGGGCGTTTCCGCGTGCGACTCGAGGAGCAAGATTTACAGCACGAGGGAAATATGGCAGACTTTATAGGAGGCGCAGGTCATTAGCAACGTAAACCGCATACAATCGACACTCAGTCAAGGTAAAGAATTTAGCGGCCTGAGAGTGAATAAATATACCGCGGCGGAGTGCAGAATGGAGGGGGCAGCCCAGAATGAGTAAGTATTCCAGTCAAAAAAGACTGCAGACAACTTTTTGATATCACAACAGGATTTCTTGCGCGGCTTGTGACCGTGAACTTGTTGTGACAACACTTTCTGTAGTAACATAGGAGTTTGGTGTAGTTTAAACAGTGAAACAGTGCAGAAGAACACACTGCAGAATAATATGCAGCAGAAAAACTACAGAACTGCATACAAGTCTGATATTAAAGCACAAGTACAGAACATTTTGTCATTTTTTTACATGACCCTAGTTTTTTACGACTGGAATGAGACTAAGAAAATGTTTTCCGGGAAATCGAACACTTTAGATACACTAATGTCTTGTCTACTTGATTCAGTGACAGCAGCCACATCAAGAGCGCTTTGCACGCCTTTGCCCAGGTGAAGCAGAAGGAGCTGCTTCCGTCAGTGATGTCCGATACTGTTTGCGGCTTAACTTCACGCACGGCTGGCCGCTTCCTGAGTTGAGCAAGCGAACAAGCAAGTTTCTTCCGTATACATCCCAGCATTCAAAGACAGTAAAAAGTGGTGCAAAGGCTGCATTGACGTCGGCTCTCAACAAATCATGCCAACCGTGTCAAAACAAGTTTTCTAAGCCAGACTGAGAGGCTTCTGGAGGCAGGGTATCCTGAGTATTTGCTGTGTATGTGTAGCATAATAGAAAGCATTGTCCTGCCGATGACGCGGAGGATTCGAAAAGAAGACCTTACTCAAAGAAATAAGTGGTTGGTACAATATATGCATGGCTTCACCCACAATGTAATGAAGATTGGTCAAAGACACGGCATCGGGGTTATTCCAACGGCACCACACAGAGCTATATAGATGTGTGTGCGGGTTAATAACTAGGACTTGCACTCTGAATGCAAAACTTTGCACCTGACAAAGTATTGTAAGTGTATTCAGAAGGTTGTTTTTCAGATTCCCTTGCATTGTGGAAAGAAATATATTGGGCAGACAGGAAAATGTCTCAATGACAGTATTAGAGAGCACGCCATGGCAATATCGGACAAATCTGGCACTAATCTCGCGGTACACTGCAAAGACTGTGTTGGTTGTAGAGACCAACAATGCCCAGCTGACCTTCATGATGTTAAGGTTATGGAAAAGATGAAGGATAAGTTAGCAAGGGAAATTTAAGACGCATATGTAATCTGTGACTCGGGAGACCAATGTGTCAGTATGCCTTCAGTGGTTTTGTTGAAGAAGGAATTAGAATTTCTGCGCAAATCGGCAGGATGTTAAAGACAAGGAAGAAGTTGGCTGCAGGCGTGAAGTGAAGGGAGGAGATGTCCGGGTTCTTGTCAATATAGTTGTCAGTGCAGCGTTGTCCTTGTGTTTGTGTGTGTGCTTCTCATGTTTTGTGTTGTTACATGCTCTGCTGCCTTCTTCCAAGATGTGTGACCAACTAGCTCAACGTTCATCTCTATTATTCTTCCTCTTCACTTCTTTGAGCCTTTCTACGTGTCAACCGCATCTACTAGACCCTCAACAATTGTGCCAGTGGATTTCCTTCTTCACCTGCCGGGCTCGTTTGCTTTCGCGCTGCATGCAGAAGAATGTAGCAGATGAATTGATGGTCTTCTCGGAGTGATATCACCTTCCCGGGGAAATGGAAGGAAGGCAATGAAGATTTTACGCTCAGAGGTATGGAGACAGATTCGCCTGTTGAACGAATTTCTGAAGGTGAGAGCCGCGGACGACATATCGTACAGAAGCTATTACTGTTCCACACGATTTTGCACTAAGCATATGTGGAATGTGTGGTTCCTTCCTCTGGTAATGAATTGCACCAATAAGCAGCAGTCCGTTTCAGTGCGAAAAAATCCTGTAGTTACTGTAGGTAATGTACAGTTATCTGCTAATGCAACGGAAGTGTTGGAACATGGGCCTAAGGTTGACGCCGCAGGGAAGCTTGCTATTTTAAGACATGTCGCAGAAAAAGCTGATGAAGAGGAGACCAGCGGAATTGTGGCTGAAGGGATTGACAGTCTGAACCGTATAAAAGGACGTGAAAGATGCAAGTTGCGACATAAATAAAGAACTCAAGAGCAAGGAATTTAAGCTGCGCCTTTCGGATAAAGAAGGTGGTTTTGTTGTATTTGATTCTATCAATTACGGAGTAAAGGCTCTGGCAGCCATGAATTAGAACTTTCGAAAAGTGCAACCTAATGACTTAAAAGCTGCTAAGAGAAAGGTTTTACGGATTCTTGAGGAAACTGACCTGAGGCAGCTTTGCCGCAAAGTTAAGAACACTAGACATGACTTCGTGTCGGTATTCTTCTCTGCAAAAACACACAAACCTGACATACCTTTCCGAGCAATATTGTCAGAGGCGAACACGTGGCAGATGCTTGTCTCGGAATACTTGGTCAAGCATCTCGGCCAAGTACATATGGATGATTCCTTTAGAATAAAAACTCTGAGGAGATAATATCTGAGATCAAGGGATATGATAAGAAGAGACTTTCTGGATTTTCACTCGATATTGAGACATGTACTATTCTATCTTACAAGAAGGCTTGTTGAAAGAACTACGAGAAACGATTGAGAAGCAGGCTATAGGTTTCCAGAATTCAGCCGGGGGTGTTTGTGGATACATTCTTGGAGTTGATTGCAGCCTATCTCAAATCAACTGTTACATCCCATGATAGAATATTGTATGTACAAAAGTGTGGTATATGCATAGGTTCGAGAGTTGCTCCTGCTCTGAGCGATGTGTACCTAGCCGCATGTGATAGAAGGATTCTGACGGCTATGAAAGATAGAGACATTGTAAGGATTGTTCGTTACGTTGACGACTTTTTGGTATTGTGTGATTAAGGAAAGGCGACTGATCAACTAAAAGATAAAAGACATAGTCCTGGGTGTGTTTGAAGAAAGTTGCCTTGATCATAGATGCACCTGGGAACTTCCAAAGGAAGGTGCTTTTGCGCTTCCTGGATTTGAGTCTCGAATTCCTACCAGAACATTTATGTTGGACTTACCAGCCAAGAGCGAACAAGCAGTTTCTTCCGTATACATCCCAACATTCAAAGACAGTAAAAAGAGGTGTTGCAAAGGCTGCATTGACGTCGGCTCTCGACAACAAATCGTGCCACCACCGCGTCAAAACAAGTTTTATAAGCCAGACTGAGAGGCTTCTAAAGGCAGGGTATCCTGAGTATTTGCTGTGTAGCATATTAGAAAGCATTGTCCTGCCGATGAAGCGGAGGATTCGAAAAGAAGACCTTTCTAAAAAAAAAAGTAAGTGGCCAGTGGTACCATATATGCATGGTTTCACCCATAATTTAATGAAGATTGGTCAAAGACACGGCATCCGGGTTATCCCAACGGCACCAAACAGAGCTAAAGGGATGTGTGTGCGGGTTAACAACCAGCACTTCAACTCTGGAGGCAAAACTTCGCACCGAACTAGGTGCTCTAAGTGTATTCAGGGGGTTGTTTATCAGATTCCCTTGCATTGTGGAAAGAAATATAATGAACAGACAGGAAGATGTCTCAATTTCAGGATTAGAAAGCACGCCATGGTAATATCAGACAAGTCTGGCACTAATTTCGCGGTGCATTGCGAAGACTGCGTTGGTTGTAGAGACCAAAAATGCCTAGCTGACCTTCATAATGTTAAAGTTATGAAAAAGATGAAGGATAAGTTAGCAAGGAAAATTTAAGAAGCATATGTAATCTGTGACTCGGGAGACCAATGTGTGAGTATACCTTCAGTGGTTTCGTTGAAGAAGGAATTAGAATTTCTGCGCAAACCGGCAGAATGTTAGACAAGGAAGAAGTTGGCTTCAGGCGTGAAGTGAAGGGAGAAGATGTGCGGGTTTTTGTCAATATAGTTGTTTGGTTTTTCATATTTACATTTCCTTCTCTATTCCCTAGCATTTATTATTATTTTTTTTGCGATGTAGTTATACATCTCAAAATCTAATATCTCTGCACCCCAATTCTTGGCCGATCCCCCTGTGTGGGTATGTGCCATCACATTAGAGGAGAACAACAACAAGAACAGCAACAACAGTTGTCAGTGCAGCGTTGTCCTTGTGTTTGTGTGTGTGCTTCTCATGTTTGTGTTGTTACATGCTCTGCTGCCTTATTCCAAGAGATGTGTGACTAACTAGCTCAACGTTCATCTCTATTATTCTTCCTCTTCACTTCTTAGAGCCTTTCTACGTGTCAACCACATCTACTAGACCCTCAACAATTGTGCCAGTGGATTTCCTTCTTCACCTGCCGGGCTCGTTTGCTTTCGCGCTGCATCCAGAAGAATGTGGCAGATGAATTGATGGTCCTCTCGGAATGATATCACCTTCCCGGGGCAATGGAAGGAAGGCAATGAAGATTTTACGCTCAGAGGTACGGAGACAGATTCGCCTGTTGAACTTTTTTTTTTTTTTTTTTGGGGGGGGGGGGGGGGGGCATTGATGGTAGTTCCTTGTACCTACAAAGTCGACGCGAGTGCGAGAAGGGCACTTCATGACTGTAGGGGGCGTTGGCTGCCGTACGATGGTAAGTTGTCGCACATAAGCCATGACGCCATTGCACAGCACCAAGTGCTGTAATCAAATAAAAAATGCAGCCAACTATTGTGATGTGTGATGAACAGTCTACCGGGATGCAAGGCACTTTAAATGTGCGGAGGCCATACACTGCTCCGTGTAGGGATCTATAATAGCCTGCTTCAGGACAATCGGAAAGACAGGATCCACTACGGTGTTCTTTCGAGTACGAGTGCGTAGGATCAGAGCACGGATGATTCCACTTCGTCTTCTTCCGAAGGGGCTAGAAGCTCGACAATGTAGGCCAGTTTCTTGCTGTGTACCCAGCTGTACGAGTTGTCGAACTCCAGGATGTCTGAAAAATGAGAAGACAGCGCATTCTTATTAGTCTGGTAATCGGTGCTCAAGAATGAAGAGGTAACAGAAAAATAATGACGCTTCACAGCTTCTTGCACAGGATTTAGCCACGTGGCCGCACTTATGAGTCTATCCACCGAAATGATGTGCATGCTGATTAAGAGGTGCAAGTTTAAAGGAAGTACATTTCAACTGCCTCATTCAGGTTTGTACACCTAAGCCGGGCTGCAAGGGAAAGCATTTGGTTACCGAAGAAGGGCCGGGCACCTTCCTCGTAAAGCTCGAACGGGAGGAAAACACTGAGGCGAACCAGAGGCGAACATACACACTAAATGAACTTTCGTGGGTCTACTCCTGGTGTCTAATGCTGCACTGCCACTGGATCAGCTCATGTGGCAACAGTCACTCAATTAGTCAAAATTGTTCATTGAGCAAAATGCGAAAGGCTGACGCCTATGGTAGGTGCCCCTATTCGAGGGCCACTGTAGATGATGCTGCCGGTCTATCCCCGTCAATCATCTAGCTTGTGCTGCAGGCTCGAGCTGGACAGCAACTCCTCTCACTGTTGCTTTGCCGGTTTTTAATTATGGAAGTTTGTTGTGTTAATAGCTCCATATCGTGTGGCGTTGCTTAACGATAGCAAGATAAGGGCACCTACGTGTGTGATGAGTGAGTTACAGTGAGCATAATATGTTAAGGTTTGGGTGAATGTTGGTCCAGAGCATTCTGTAGGCCGTCCCCCATTCTTTACTTAGTTTCAAATTTGTGGGTCTTACAATCTTAGAATTAGAATAGAATCTTAGAATTCCACTCTAGGACGGTATCACATTTGTGAAGCTATAGGCACGTGATAGATTCCCCGATAGCATACCTTCGAGGTATCCTATCCACAACCTCATATCTATGTTGGTCATTGTGGCTTGATGGCCAAACTAGAGAGTGCTTTATTTTCCTCTCCGGGGGTTCTATAAATGATTTCCATCGCCTCTTTACAGATTCTGCCTCAATAAAAGCGCCGACAGGCCATCTTAGAATCCGTAATTATATACTATTGGTCAGCAAGGTTAGCTATATTTATGGCTAGAGCGATGACAACTTGCTGTGTAATAATGAATTTTCTTTAAAAATGATAGCACTTTACACGTTATGATGTTTGTTGTGTAGGACTACAGCTACACTGGCAGTTTTTTTCCGGGATATTGTCGCATCTAGATATAGCGTAGATGAGTATTCTTGAGACGTTTATTTAATGTTTAAGCTCTTGTCTCTCTTATAGCCTTGTTTCGAATGGAATCCATGTTACACGTAGGCTGCTTACATGTTCCGGGCTTATCGCAGACCAGGCGCCCCTTCTCGGGTAACATGCAGCACGAGGCCACTCTCTGTGTCTCGATCAGGTACTCGCCGATCGCGTTGTCGCCTGCGAAAGGCGACTCGTAGCGCACTCCGAAGGCCAGGTCACCCGAGGCCGTCTGGAAGCTCCAGCTGAGCTGCTCTCCACTGCGTTCCACCCGCACGGGAAGCTCCCACTGGCTTCGGCGTTCGATGTGCCTCAACGTGGCGCCGGTCTCACGAGAGAGCCTCCGCTTGGCCAGCTCCTCGCGGAACGAGAGCGGCACCTCCCCGCCGGGACAGATCTGCGGCAACAAACAAAAACCAATGAAGAGAAAACAGCAGTAGGTTAGGCCTCTGGCTAGTCCCCTAGAGCTGCCGCTTTAACCAAACCGTATTAACATGTTCGCGTAGCCATTAGGTAACCTAAGACTTGGGATCCAAGTGTCTGAAGTTCGATTCCCAGGGGTTAAGATAGTAAGTGCGCCTGTATGCTGGCCTGTTCAGTGCCGATGGCTTTCAATTAAGGAGTTTTGATCAAATCTTCAAATGAAATAACTTTGTAACACCAAACATTGCTCAACACTCATTAACCACTGTTTTAAAGATATATATATATATATATATATATATATATATATATATATATATATATATATATATATATATATATATATATATATATATAAGGTTACCAGAAGGCCTGCTGTGTGCGGAATAGAAGCAGGCATCTTTCGCTGCTCGCATGCGTTTCTTGTTTGTTTTTTTTTTTGCATTCTCTACACAAAAATATAAAAAAGCAACACATAGAAGTCATGAGTTATAAAATTTTTGCTGTTTCCTTGATTTTTTTCTTATCCCCCATATAAAACTCCAAAGAAGCAACATATGAATCAAGAATTATATATTTTTTGCTGTAATTGATGTTTTTCGTAGAAACAACTCATGAAGAGCATCCAAAGAACGTGTCTCAAAACTGTAATGGCACATGTTTCAATTTCTTCGATAAGTTTTCTCATTAAGGTCTTCATGAGGACAAATAAAAATTGTCTTTACGGTACTGCAAAGAGAGCACTTTAAATGTAAATAAGCTTTTATATTAAAAAAAAAAAACAAAACCAAAAGTGAAATACAAATGGCACCTTAATCGACCGATTTCGCAAGTAAAATGTGTACATTATTACCGATTTCTGGCCGAGGTACCCAAAGGCTCTAGACAACGCTTTGCAGATGACTGCTTTGATGTAACCACCTTTTACTTTCCTGTAATAGATGTTCATTCCTTCTATCTTTCCAGAGACTATACTCGATCGACATTCGCTACAAATCAGTGACAAACTGTCTCTTTTTGTAAAGATGTCATTAGTTTAAGTCGACTGGGGTGGGATTTTTGTATCCCATTTTTATTCCGATAAATTCATAACTTGTCTCCAAGAAAACGTCCAGACAACGAGAAAGAGCAGGGAATCAAGTTCTACTAAAAAACTATAATTCTGTGATGTTCAATTTGGCACGTATATGCTTTAATAAACTCAGTTTAGGGTGAAACGTGAATATTCGACATCAGAGAAAGATATCCGTTGAAGGCACATATTGTAGAAGAATTTTAGTCCCACTAGAACACAGAACATATTAGGAGGGGCAAAGCCGGAACAAAATTCAGCCTCCTTGATTCTCGGCTGTCTACCATAAGGAAGCAGTCTCTGCGCCCGCCAGTGCTCCGACCCATTTTGAGTTTCCTGTTGCGTACCAGATGCAAGCACCGCGGGTCTCCGTTGGGCCCCACCATGCTTCCTCCCCAGTGCTGGGGCACGCCGTCAGGGTCCAGCCGCTCGAAGATGCTTTTCCTCCACTCTTCTGCGTGATCAGAAATGGCGTACGTTAGTACATGTGCGACAAATGGTATCATCGGAGCTTGTAGATGTCGGGATTAGGTGTAAGGCAAAAAAAAAAAAAAAAACAACTGTCAGATTCACTCGCGTGCCCGCGATCGAGTCTCTCGCAGGACATATGAGGCTGTTTTAGCTTGCTGACTTTTATGGTGAAATTGCATATCACACTGAACCACCTTTTTTTATGAATTCATGTGCAACCGTGACGGCACACAGATAGAAGAAATACAAAAGTGATTCATATAAGCTATGCCCCAATATGCCCCGCAAAGTGTGTTACTGAAATGCCTTTGTCACATGCTCGTCGGTAGTAGTCTGTGCGCAACACCTGTGAAAATCTGTGCACCATTGTTGAAGTGGATGCTTACAATTGTGGAGTTCGTATGCTTCTAATGCAATTTAAGCCTGTAGGCAAGCGATTGGCTACTGCCTGAAAGCTGAAATGTTTTCAGTGGCCAGCACGTGAACGCATGACCTTCCAGCTTTTACAAGCGGCGCTGACATAGACACCGTGCGAAGGGTCCTCCATATGATTATCTCTTTATAAACCAAGCTATAGGTTTTGAAGTAACCTCGTGGACGACTATCTGAAACTTCCTTCCCACTTCTGTATGATATCTTTACAAAGGGACATAGGAAATGATTGGTTTTGTTTGGTTTGTGGAGTTTAACGTCTCAAAGCAACTCAGGCTATGAGAGACGCCGTAGTGGAGGACTCCGGAAATTTCGACCACCTGGGGTTCGTTAACGTGCACTGACATCGCACAGCATACGGGCGCCTTGCTTTTCGCCTCCATCGAAAAGCTGCCGCCGAGGCCGGGATTCGATGCCGCGTCCTTGGGAACAGTAGTCGAGCGCCGTAACCACTGCGCCACCCCGGCGGAGTATGACAGAGGAGATGAGAAAAACTGGGAATAGAATAAGGGCACGTGATCAGATATTTAATAAGAAGATTGAGAGCAGTGCAGAACCTACACTGAAGACATGCGAAACCTTGAGAACTGTGCTGCTGTGACAGTGCACATACGTTCTTATTAATTTTTGTATCTAAATTTTTATTTAATATTTATTACCTTCTTATTTAATGTTTTTGTTTATTTCCCTCAACGCTCTCCAGCTTTCTTACGCAAGACAAGGTGAATTAGACACGTTCGCGAGAAGTCGGCGCAGTGTAGTGGTCATAGTGCACTCGGCCGGGACACGGAATGATGGTCGTTCGATTCCTGGAGTGGAAACGTTTTTTTTTTCCTAGTGCCAGTTCATGGTGACAAGCTTTGGCGACGCGCACGGCTGACACGCCCTGATGACACGCACTGATGGCACTCTCCGCTGACACCCCTCATGACCTAACAAATGCTTTCGCATAAAAAATGTGTTAGTAATACAATGTTATTTCCGTTATGTCTGAGTTCCGCTGGCTTGCGAGAGATGCATATGCTGAGGGTACCAAATCCCGTTCTTCCAGTCATCTCTCGAAAAAAAAAAATATTGCAATCAACTGCACCCACGTTTTGGCCTGCATGTATTGCGTGACGAACCCCTGGAGACCCAAACCCGCTTCGATTCACATTCAAAATCCAGTTCACCTAGCCAAAAAGCCTCAAGGAAAGAAAACGGGCGCAGCTCCATGCCGCTGTCACTATACCGTCGACAGCAGTGAACAAAGTTGCCCTTGGAACGCCATGAAGGATTGCCGAAGACAAGACTGAGAGTCTACACCAGAATTATGTCCGTTTATGTAACGGCTTTTCTTTTTTTGCAATGTTAAAAGCGTGCTTACTTTCAAAAATTGGGCAACCTGTCGCACTTGTGAACTAGGGTTCATGTTCACCTTACTGGCTATAAATAATGGGGCAACATTCGAATTGACTGTGGGATTTGGAGAGGTGCGGAAACTCAGGTAATGTAATAAGTACTCTAAGTGGCATACTGAACTCGCGCTAGCAACCTAGCGCGACGTTCAAAGGCCTTCAAGATCTCGATAGAGCTCTGAGCTGATGATTCTGAGGTCATGATGCATGGTAGAAAGCGACTTACACAGGGCGTGAGCTAGAAGCGTCAAAAACCAGGGGCTGCGTACCCGTCGTCAAAGCATTCATATAGACATCCAGCTCGGTGGAAGAAGACAGCCACATATACCCCCGGCTGCCATCCAGAGCGAACCAAGCATCATCGTTTTCACGGACTCTCAATCGGCATGCCATGATTAACATCCTGACGCGTATAAACGACGGCACATCGTCTCCTGACGACACTCCAAGACGAACTCCATGTAGTCAAACTAGCATGAACATCTGTGAAGATCCCGGCCCTGGAAATTAGCGAGCCCGTGATGTAGCCCGAGCTAGTACCCTTTGAAAGCCATAAGAAAGAACATTGGTGACAGGGATGTACATCTCCTATCCACTGACTGAACAGGTTGAAGACACCGCGCTACCGGTTAGAGCGAAGAAATCCCCTTCCCTCTCTATTTTCACTACCACAAGTAGTTGACCACAGAGGGCTGGCATCTGTGGGAGGCCGGACTATTCGGTTCTATCCTGTGGAACTAGTGGCAGGTGATTAACTGAGCTGCAAGCCGCAGGCCTCTCCAGCTGAGATGCGACGAATTTCAAAATTCTTTTCCTTTTGGCAAAATTTATTATTGCTAATCGGGAGTGAACGGCTATGTTTATTAGGAATTCCTATGCAACGCAACGTACTTTGGAGATGGTTATTCATAGAGCTATTTGTGCAAAAACTTCATTTCAAGGATTTATATGTGAAGAAAGACACAGCGGTAGTCACTCCAGTTCAGCTCACCTACACCGTAGATGGCTATCTTTTCCACCGTTCGTTGAGAGAAGAATGGAGAGATTATCTTCCACAGGAGTGGGAAGAAGCGAGGAGCTGTCAGGAGAGAAAAAACATCATTATAAAAAGCATGCTGCAGGTTCTTGGGGAGCAACAGAGTATATAAGTTCCCGAAGGATGTTGAGATCAGCCAAAGTAGTATCTGTCCTACAACCTTCTACTACTGCACCCGGCAGTAAGAAGAAAAGAAAGACTGGGAGTATCCCATGACACACAAAAACAACAATAACAATAATAAATGACAAGGCTAGTTAAGTCCTAATATCAAAGGACCTTTTTATATCAATCCCAAAGGTCTAAGCCTCTGGAGATTAAGGAAGAATTTCTTCATCTGTGGGGACCTTTGCAAAATACCGTCAGTGCCAAACAGATCCAGTTCCAAGGAACATCTTTCTACCTCTGACCTTTTGACCAACCTCACAAGAATTACAATTATCTATGTGCGTGTGCATAGCACGGGAAACAATAACATAGTTTTCGTACCAGTTTTTATCACAGTACCTTTGAGTGGATCAGAGTTAGTATGAGCGACTTTAGGGCGAGAACAGTGGGCACGGGCGAACAACTCAAAACACTATGGTACGGTGGGCAGCAATGACTCAAAGGGCGTAAACTTACCGTTGATGACGTACGCCTTCTCCAAGATCTCAGGGTAGTTTTCCTCATAGATCTTGATCAAGCCCGTCAGAAGATTGATGACTGCGAATGAGGTAGAGGCAGCGTACACCTGTATACGTTTCCCGGAGGTTGTCTTGAATCGCGCGTCAGTACAGCGAGACAAAAAGAACAGTGTCTAGGGACCTACCACTTTCTTTTGTAAAAAGCCTATCGAGCTTAAATGTGCTGTGAAAATATATAGAGTACTCGACGAGCAGTTGGCGATAACGCTTAGGTGCATGATTTTAACGCTTTAGGATTACGACGGACATTACCGAGAAGGGCTTAAATGGCACTGGCGTGTGAAGCTTGAGCGGAGGGGATGCAAATTGAAGAGAATAAATATGCCTCTTTAATTTCAGAGAATAGGGGCAAAAGGAAATTTTGGACAGAAAGAGGCGGAAAAGGGAAGAAAAGGGGCGAGAGGGTAACTATGGTTTTCAAACTGCCCATGAGCAGTGGGAGCAAAGAAGGAACGCCCTTTGCAAAGTTATAGTTGGAAGAGGTCTGATAAAGGGATAGGGGTTACTGCTTGTCAAACAACGTTTAGTAGACTGAATTGGGCCACCTGCTCGCTTGGCCTGAAGCCGCTAGTGGCAGCGGCTGCTGCAGCATATGGCGGAAACACTAATGCAAACGCAATCTGAGCCCCATGAATGGCGTTATCTTATGGTAATAGTTTTGATAGCACTATATAGAGTGACTATATCACCATTTGATGGGTGGCTTTCTAGACATTGTAGTCGGGCCTTTCTAAACCATAGAACATTCGGGCATTATTGCAAATGGCTGCTTGCTAACTACTAGTGCTGTGTGTTAGCGATTTTCAAGAAACAGGCAAAATGCTGCAGCGGAGCCAAGAGATGACAAGAAAGGTTTGGCGCGTGCGCCACGTTATTCTATCTGTCGCGCGACGAGTTTAGCACGTTTTCTTATTCTTTTTTAGAGCGCAGCTCCTTGGCGTCCGTTCCCGAGTTTCGCGGCGTCGGCGTTGTCCCTCGTAACCAGCTCCACTTTCACTCCCACCTTCCTTCCTTTCCTTACTGCATGATTCAGGTGTCCACAGAAGCAAGTGTGACAGATACTGCGCTTTACCATTCCTGTGAACCAGTTATGGAAGGCACGCTTCAGAGCTCAAGTGGAAGACCTAACCACACATGGTACATATAATGCGAGCGCCCACACCGAACTGCAGGGTAACATGTATAGTAACCGAGAATTCTGCTGTGCGATGTCAGCGCACGTAGATCCCCAGGTGGTCGTAATAACTCCGTAGCCCTCCACTACGGCTCCTCTTTCTCTCTTTCCACTTTCACTCCCACCTTCCTCCCTTCCCTTACGGCGCGGTTGCGGTGTCCACAGAAAACAAGTGAGACAGTTACCGCGCCTTTCCCTTCCTATAAATCAATCAGTTAAATCAATCACACACTTACAGAGACAAGCATCATATTTTAATGTAGTTTGCGTATATACAGCCAGTTTGATAGTCCTTATCTCTAGCCGATCATCCCTTAGCTTTCGAAGAAGGCCTGGCCCGGATCTAGCCCACCCTAATTTTCCTTTAAAACATAGTGCTAGGAGTTCGATGCGATACTTGCTAACTTTGGCTACAGCGTTTTTAAGTCAGTTTAAGATATTTGCGAAGGTTCTTTCTTTTCGTCCGCAGCTTGTGGCATGAGTCTTTTCGCCGCGCAACGTTTCTGTGGACCCACGCGCTGCCTCCCGCAACCTACCGAAAACTTAATTAATCTCTTCATTTCTCCGACCACAAAGCTTCCCTTCATGACAGTCAAGAACTGTTAGTGGAGTGCTTCTTGATTTCTCGAGGGAGCGGGCACATACATTTTCTGAGCTCACACAGCAAGCACGCCTTGCCCGTCGACTCTACCCCCCTCCCCACTCCCAGCTGTCTCACTCCCAACAAATCCTCTGGAGGCGTCTTCAAACCCGAACGCTTCTCACCCCTCAACGCCTATCCTACTACCACCCGTTTCCCCTGAGTGCACTCTCTGTGGAGAGTTGCACGCCACCTTGGACCACATTCTTTTCGGCTGCCCTGCCGATCCTCCCCCGCAAGGACAGCCCGCCATCGGATCATGGGAGGAATGGGAGGCCCTCCTTACGTCGCAGGACCTGGACATACAACTTTGCTGTGTGGACCGGGGTGCCAGTGCCATGGCCCTACGTGACCTGGACACATGCGCGTGATGTGAGGGCCGTGCGGTGGCCCTGGGCCCTTGAAGGGTCCAAACTCGCTCGTTTAATAAAGTTTTTCCTCCTCCTCTTCCTCCTAGAAGGAATATGTGCGAAAAATAAAATAGTTGTCTTTAATAGTACATACATATCTTGCTCAAAATCTTTGCCTGAATCTATCAAAAAAGGTGAAACAGCTGATGAACTGCGCTCAAATTTCGCATTAGGAAGTAACGTAATCGTCGGCAAATGTTTTTCGCAGAAATTTGCTGTTAAAACAAACATGTGTATTACCAGCTTTATTATATGGCTGTTTGCAGGATAACGAGGTAGAAGTATAGCGGCATGCTCCCTGAGTGAGTCCTTTACTACCCGACGACTGGGAACTCAAGATGAAGAGTATGAACGCCCACATGGGACGTTTCCGGGACTATGGCGGCACATCTGGTTTTGGGAACAGTGACTTCATTCCTTGAAAAAACAGTTAGGCCTGGCTATAGCAGCCTATGCAGATACGAGGCGCTATTTATGGAAGGCCATCGCTGTGCGCTCAAGGCTAGGCACTTTTAGAACCCACAGAAGTTTTCCACACGACACTCACTTTATACCATGCTCTATAATGGGGTATATTGTATGATGGGGCTCTACTATTTACTTATGCACTGAGACCGGACGGGTGACATAAATATGTTACTCAAATTTTATCTAATTCTCATTTTCTTGCTTTTTACTCCAACATGACCTTACATTCACTTCCGTCAATCATTTCGACGAATGAACGCTGAAGATCAAGTTGAATCAGACGAGGTAATGGTAACATGGGGACCTTATATTCATTATTCAAGCCTCAAGGTCACTCTTTTCAAATTATGTTGATATCACAGGGCGCTGAGAATTGGCCCGAGAAAACAGTGCGCAAGAAAAAAAGGCAACCTTATTATTTGGACTTACCACCTGTTGACACGATTATTAATATTTATATTTAGACGTGGTTGATAAGTGATACCATTTGCAATGCAAAAGCACGTCAAGTTAAACTCAAACTAAAGTGATTGCAAATTTCCGCATGATTTTTCAGCACAACTAGCATGCCACCCGCTGGACTTGGATTACCCGTACTGGCAAACACGAGAAACTGCGACCTATATAGCTCTAACTTACCTCTCCTCCAAGAGCCTACGTCAGAGCCTACGTCTTCGAGGTCATTGATTTGAAATTTTGTGCAAAGCAGCCGCCCACCACCCTTCTCCCAGCATTTTGCGACGCATTTTCAAATGCAAGACATTTTCTTCCACCTAGTACCATGTTTATTACTTCCCATCCTAGAGGAAAACCACCATTAATATACCGCTGATTCGAGGGTGTCAGCATCGACGAATAAAGGTTTGGGTCACAAGAGATTGCTACTATCAATACGTCCGATTTTCTTATGACGTTTTAAATATGCATGATTTTACGCAGGCTCAGCAGAATAGCTGACCCTTGCGTCCTAACTCCTCTGTTAGCGCCGCCTTTATTAGGTAGAGCGATGGCATGGATGATAGGAGCTTCTCTTATGCAAAGGGGTGAGGACATAGTCGTACAGTGGTGCAGTGGTATAGTTGCATCTAAAGAGATCCTTGTTGGATCCCTGAAGGTGCCGCTCCAGGCTGTGAGAACTGCTAGTGCGAGGAAAGTCAGTGCAAGCGCTAAGTCTGCAATCAGTAGCCTTTAGTAGTTGTAACTGCCTATGCGCCTTGCGCACGCGAGGACAAAGTAGCGATTATAACTCCAGGGGCATATATTTCAAGAGTTTGGC
The DNA here is from genome assembly GCF_055883805.1 of Amblyomma maculatum. Taxonomy (NCBI): domain Eukaryota; kingdom Metazoa; phylum Arthropoda; class Arachnida; order Ixodida; family Ixodidae; genus Amblyomma; species Amblyomma maculatum. Next base: position 351,951,121 of record NC_139344.1, on the reverse strand, counting down.
GTGCGCAAGCACACCGAGTTTCGTTAAATGACAGGTAGTCACGCAAGGAAATCATTTGCGGTATTCATTTACTAAGTTCATGATAATAGCTTTGCCAAGGTAAATTTGGCGCATGCTCGATAGGCACCCAGTTGTGCCCAGGTTGTACTTTAAGCGTTGTACTGGGCGCGCTAAAATACAAAAATTGCTGCCGTCATCCTCACAAGGCTACATTCTAAACCATTAGACACGTCTGGGTGATAAAATGTCTTCCCTATAACACAGTCCTTCAATACTACTTTATGCCTTTTGCTTATCTCTACGTAGCCTTTGCTAGTGCGTGCAACACGTGTCTTCACTATCAATATCCCCATTGTTCTTCTGCCTCTATGTTCTTTTTTCTTCTTTTTTTTAATATGTGCTTTCACATGGTCTAGTGATATTCTGCTGTTTTCGAGACATTTTTGCGAAAATTGTGACAATTTATTCTTTCACTTCTTTGAACGTTGTATTGTTTGCTGAGCTTTTTTCAATGCAGCATTCTTTTTACGCACATTTATGTCGTTTATGTACGGGCGATCCCAGTTCACTGCCTGAATACTGGATCTCCTCCTGAATCCCTATGTACTATGTTAGCCAGGAAAAATAAACTCTTCTCTTTATATAAGTTTAACTCTAAAAGCTGCCCCCTTTATCACCATATATGTTAGAAATCCTTCTTGATAGAATAAAAAATTCTAGATTTCTTATCGTGTGTGCAGGTGCAAGGCGAGAACAATGAGACAGCATTTTCTTGCGCAAGATAGTGCACAGAAAGCTACTCGAGGAGCAATTCATGTGCTTTGTGCACTGGGCCTGCCATTTGCCCGCCTGTCTCATTTTACCCGCACTGTGTACATGGGGCAACGTAAAGTACGCACAGAATAAGAACTAAATGTTATTCGGTAATCATTATAAAACCTCTTCCCCTTCGTCATGAACATCAGAGGACTATGCTACCAAGCGTTGATACCGTAATAAGGCCTGCTTTTACAGAGACAATCGCCTACAATACTCTTCGCTTTTAAGTGTGCTTTCATTGATGTGTGCTCAGCTGTGCACTTTAACTAGTAATTACAGAGCTATTTCCAGTCCAAGCAAATAATTTGTAGAGTAATATAGACTCAGGCCTGAAAAGCGCTGTTCTGGCATGGTCCTTCATAGTGCTATTCATTTCAGCGTGAATAACTGCTGTTTTCATGCTCTATATCTGTTGCTAGCACCAAGCGGCTGACGCAGTGACCTCTGGCGGCTCTTCTCTCTCACTAGCGTGGTAACATTCATGTACATTGCAGAAATGCTAGGATTTATTTTTGTGATAAAACTCAGAGAGGGAAGCCTGGATGGGCTAGCGAACGACTCAGGCAACGAAGTAGTTCTGCATGGCGATCCTCAGCAGAAAAGTGCGTGGTGCCGCCTCAGTGAGGGGTATATTGCATAAAAATTGCCATGTCTCAGTTAAACGGAGGAAATACTCGGCCGGACGCTAGTTCGAGCACTGCGCGACCCGGGAATCACGATTGGGACCGCGGTGCTTATCGGCCTCCACTTATCCTTTCGTCTTTTTTCTTTTGGCGAATAGTATAAACAAATAAATGTCTCCAGCATAGTTTATCATGGACCAATGGTGAATATCCTAATGAGGCCTTGCATATAGTGCTTAAGCCAATCGCAAAAAGCGAGAAAAGGAATAAAGAATAAAAAAGTATTCTTTATTATGGAGTGTACCTGATATCAATATTCACTGCGTCATGTGTCAAATTGTTATTTGGCAGCAATCTCTTCGTTATCGTCAAGCTTATCAACTGTGCATTGGGATTTGAGGGAAGATATATTGCGCGTCATTTTTACACTTATTACTGGCATTTCACTGCCTCTTGCATTCTGCAACCTCTGTAGAATGGTATGTGAAAGGAAGAACAATTGACTCGTTTTAGTAACAGTCTTAGCTTATTAAATACAAGATACTCGCTGACAATCGAGTTTCCTTATCGTCGTCGTCATCGTCGTCAGGTGAATCCGCTGATGAAGCAGCAATGACTCAATCAATAGTGATGGAGAGTGTAAAATGTCAGTAAAAAAAGGGACTTTGACGACAAATGGTCGCAAGAGATCCACGACATATTGAAACAAAACAAGGTCTCCTCCAGAATCTTCACCTCAGGGACCCGCAATAATCAGTACGTAAATACACGCAGATTCATCAACGCTTAAGTTTTATACACACCGAATTTCAGTTTTGCACTCGCTAGCAGTCGAGTTCAGCTCGAGAATATTTGGCCTTACCTACAAAAGCACGACGAACGTCCGTAGGGCAATGCAACAGCAATCACTGCAGCCACTTCCTCAGTTATTTCTTTCTTCCGACCGTGAATTTTTCTAAATGATTAGTTGACTGATTAACGATTTGCTGGGTATTTGGCGGGTAATCCGCCTCCTAACATAGAACTAAGCGTACACTATACCATATTTAGTCTGCTCTCATGTACTCTGGATTCTCGCTTTTACCTGGTGCTAAGTCAGGGTGGCAAGGTTTTTGATTCTACCAATCCCAGTTAATACAAAACCAGTGCTAGATGCGCCTTGTGAACAGAAATGCTGAGGACGGGCCAGCCTACCTTGCCAGGAGTACAGCTGACGGAGCGAGAAGTGCTCCAAGTCGGCGATCAAGAAGAATGTCTCTATCACCCTGTTCAGCTGCGAATACACAACACAAGAAACCGGTTAGGGGAAGAATGATGATATACAATGGAGTTGAAAAGTTATCTGCTTTTCGCTGTAACAAAGATATTGTTACGATGAAATAGCAAAGGGGTGTTTATTTACAGTGATATGGCAGTGGGATAAGGTGAAGCCTACTAGCCCCAGGCACCAACGCTTCGTCTTCCTCTTCTGCCTCACCATCACCATCCCTCATCGTCGTCATTAGCGTGACATTTCCCCCCTACTCAGACGAAGCCCTCTGGGCGTGTTCGTGAGTCGTGCGAGGCTGACACGGCTTCAAGCGGGCAACATGACACAGTTCGGTTTTGGCAGACCGGCGGCCCGATGCTGTCAGGCGGGCTATCCCATAAGTTAAATCACTAAGGCGTTTGATAACCACATATGGGCCGTCATAATGGGCCAAGAGTTTTTGATGTAGGCCACGGCGCCGAATTGGACGCCATAGCCAGACTAAATCACCTACAGAGTACGTGACCCGCCGGTGACTGGAATCGTATCGCACTTTGGAACGTTCTTGTGAAGCACCAGACCGTAATCGGGCGATTCTCCGAGCTTCTTCGGCGAGACAGAGGGTCTCAGCCAGGCAGGGGTCTTCACGGCTTGTGAAGGGCAGGATAGTATCCAGAGAGTAGCGTGGCGGTCTGGCGTAAAGCAGAAAAAATGGACTGTATCCAGTCGTCTCATGCGTGGCGGTATTAAACGCATACGTGATGAAGGGCAGTATGGTGTCCCAGTTCTTATGCCCTGCGTCCACATACATGGCTAGCATGTTGATAAGCGTTCTGTTGACGCGCTCAGTCAAGCCATTTGTCTGGGGATGGTATGGCGTCGAGTGTCGGAAAGTTACGGCGCATAAACGCATGAGCTCTTCAACAACATCAGCAGTGAATTGTCGGCCCCGGTCAGTGATGACAATTCGTGGCGGCCCGTGTCGTAAGATGACTGAGTGCAGCAAGAAAAGCGACACCTGATGCGCCGTAGCAGATGGAAGAGCGGCGGTTTCACAGTAACGTGTGAGATAGTCCACGCAGATTACAATCCAGCGATTTCCATCCACGGACTTCGGAAACGGACCTACGAGGTCAATGCCTACTTGATCAAACGGCGCTGTCGGGGTCTTCACAGGGTGCAGCAAGCCAGACGGAGTTGCAGTTGGACGTTTGTGGCGTTGACATTGCTTGCAACTGGCAACGTATTGTTCAACCGTCGAGCGCATTCTGGGCCAGTAAAATCTTTCTTGAGCACGGTGGAGTGTTCTAACCGATCCCAAATGCCCAGAAGTTGGATTATCATGCATAACACGCAATACGTCCGTGCACAACGTCTTGGGAACTACGAGTAGGTATCGCTGGCCGACAGGCGAATAACTCTTTTTCCATAGGAGGCCATCATGCACACAAAAACGGCTTGTAGGTACGTTGGCTTGGGCAAAGAGAGGCTGCAGACTGGTATCATTTTGCTGTTCCGTTTTGAAAACATTCGTGTCGGGGAACGCTGGCTCGAGGGTCGATATATAATTGTCGAAATCGTCGCTTTCAGGTCCAGTCGTGGCCATTGGCATCCTAGAAAGACAATCTGCGTCTGCATGACGCCTCCCGCTTTTGTAAACCACGGCAAAGTCATATTCCTGTAACCGGAGGGCCCAGCGTGCGAGGCGACCACATGGGTCTCGAAGGTTCCGCAACCAACAGAGTGAATGATGGTCAGTTACGATAGTAAACGAACGTCCGTACAAATATGAACGAAAACGCTGCACAGCGAAAACTACAGCTAGGCATTCCTGTTCGGTGACTGTGTAGTTTCGCTCCGGCTTGCTCAGGGTACGACTTGCGTACGCGATAACATGCTCTCGTTCATTGTGCCGTTGGACAAGGACTGCACCAAGACCGATTCCACTAGCGTCCGTGTGTACTTCTGTCATTGCAGTAGGATCGAAGTGACGTAAGATGGGTTTCGATATTAAAAGAAACTTCAGTTGACGGAATGACGCGTCGCAGTCTGGTGTCCAGTTAAAAGTAGAGTTTTTGTGGAGAAGGCACGTCAATGGGTAAGCAACGTCAGCAAAGCGATGTATAAAGCGTCTAAAATACGAGCACAACCCTAGAAAACTGCGCAACTCCTTCACTGTCTGCGGGGGTTTAAAAGACTCAACAGCGGCAGTTTTCTGGGGATCCGGCATTACACCATCACCATTGACAAGGTGTCCTAGCACCAGCGCTTGGCGCTCTCCAAAGCGGCACTTTTTGGAGTTCAGAATTAGGGCGGCGTTGTGCAGGCAATTCAAGACACGTACTAGACGGTCATTGTGTTCTTGGAAGGATTTCCCAAATATCACGACATCGTCCAGATAGCAAAGACAAATGTCCCATTTTAAGCCGCGCAAAACTGTGTCCATGAAGCGTTCGAATGTAGCTGGCGCATTACACAGCCCGAATGGCATAACATTAAACTCATAAAGGCCATCTGGCGTTACGAAGGCTGTTTTTTTCTTATCTGCAGGGTCCATTGGAATTTGCCAGTAGCCAGATCTGAGATCAAGACAAGAAAAATAGGACGCACCAGAGAGGCAGTCGAGGGCATCGTCTATGCGAGGAAGAGGATAGACGTCCTTTTTCGTAACAGAATTTAAACGCCGATAATCGACGCAGAATCGCCACGAACCGTCTTTCTTGCGTACAAGAATAACAGGGGCAGCCCAGGGGCTAGATGACTCCTGTATCACCTTTTTCTGTAGCATGTCCTCCACTTGCTCATGAATGACTTTGCGCTCAGATGGGGACACGCGATATGGCTTTTGACGAATGGGGCGAGCCGAACCAGTGTCGATGCTATGATGGGTCCGATGTGCAGGGCGAGAGGTTGGTCCATCTGTTTCAGAAAAGTCAAACATAGCCGAAAAAGGTAGAAGAATATCCACAAGAGTACGGCGTTGAGGTGAGCTGAGATCGGCGCTGATCATGCGGGAGATTGAAGTTTCATCAGCAGGCAAAGGTACGATGGCACTCGTAGCATCTGTGACCAAAGCAACGACGTGGGGCGCATCGGGTCCACAAGAGGCAAGCTTCAATCCCGTTGGTAAAACTGCGGGCTCGGACGATGGGTTGATGGTCCATAACGAGGCACTACCATGATGCACGGATATCATACAGTGAGGGATAATTACATTTTTCTTCAGGCATGCTGAGTGAACTGGGTGCACCATGGCCTGGAATGAAACCTTCTCAAGAAGTGGAACGGACGCGGGGACGAACATGGCAGACAAGGGTGGAACTACTGTGTCTTCGGTAATACTAAAAACTGTTTCTTCATCACGGCCACTTTCAAAAAGTGTCGGCAGATGCGAGCCATCAAAATGAACCTCTTGACTTCGGCAGTCCACGGTAGCGCCACAAAACTTCAAGAAGTCCATTCCTAAAATGATGTCATGCGTAGAGTGGGGTAAGACTACGAATTCGGCTTGAAAAATTGCACCACCCACAGACACTTGCGCACTACACACACCCAGTGGCCGCAACGCCTCTCCACTCACACCACAAAACGTTGAAGCACGGTCATATTCAAACATCACTTTGCGTCCCAACAAGCGCCTAAACTGATTACTCATCACAGACACAGTCGCACCCGTATCCACCAAAGCTAATGTATACACACCATCAATAAACACACGAATTTTGTTTTTGAGCATTATTGTTGGAGGGATGTTGGCACACAGCACATTTCCAGCGGCCTCACCCCCATTGGTCGCGCTGGTTAGTTTTCCTGCTGATGATGCTGAGGCGACATGGGGCGCCGTCGTGGTGATGGAGAACGACGCGCACGGAAGGCGGGTGGTGGAGTAACACTTCTATCAGATGCAGGGGAGTGGTCGCGGATATTCTGGTTATGGATGTTGCGGTAATACCCACGCTGAGTATTTGATTGTTGAAAAACGGGATTGTATTGCCGATTGTTGGGTACTGTTGGAAGCGCCGGACGGTTATAGCGAGGTGGGAACCTACTGCGGCAGTATCTGGCGATGTGACCTTCGACGCCGCAGCGGTAGCATATCGGCGGAGAAGGTAGAAAATGCTGTTGCGAATAAGAGCAGGGAACAGCTGGGTGCGTCGTAGGTCTGTCTGAATGCTCATACTGCTCAGGAATCCTGGTAGATCGAATGGAAGATCTATGGGCACTTGAGGCGACGTCATACCTTGGGGCGTCAGGCACCGACGCATTCCGGTTGGCGAAATGCATAGGAGGATAGTCAATGGAAGCTGCAACTTCAGGAGCTTGTGGGAAAGGCTGAACGGTAATCGCTTGTGGTGGTGAAGCCGGCCGTCTAGATACCCTCTGGACAGAGACCTCAGCAGATTCGTGCAGGGGAAGTGGGTTGAGCCGCAGGAGTTCTTCCCGCACGATTTGCCGGATCGTCGACGGAAGATCTAGTTGGGCGTGGTCATCAAGGCTGGCCACGGTAGGCACGTTGGCCAGCCGCCCAAATTTTGGCACAATACGACGCGTTCTCAGAGCTTGAAAAGCGCGGATGTGTTTAATGACATCGGAGACGGTTTCAAGGCTGTCTTTGGCGATTAAAAAGTTGTATACGTCAGCCGCGATACCCTTCAAAATGTGGCCGACTTTATCTTCTTCGGGCATGTTGGAATTGACACATCTGCACAATCGGAGGATCTCTTCTGTATAAGTGGTACAAGTTTCATCCGGCAACTGAGCTCTTTGGGCAAGGGTCTGCTCAGCCCGTTTTTTGCTCGGTACAGGGTCACCAAAACGCTGTTTGATCTCGGTGGCAAACCGTTCCCAAGTTGTCAAATTGTCCTCGTTATTCTCGAACCATGTCATCGCCGTGTGAGTTAGAAAGAAGACGACATTTGTGAGCATGGTGATAGGGTCCCACCGGTTGTACCGACTAACTCGTTCATAATGAAGTAGCCACTTCTCAACGTCCTCACCTTCCTCTCCTGCAAAAGGTCGTGGTTCCCGGTAAGGCTGGCAGGGAATAGAGCTGGAGGGGGCAGGCCTGTCACCAGCCTGGCTTGCAGCGTCGCGGCCGGCGCGGTTAGAATCGCTGTGGTCCATGATGTTTGGAAGCGGTGGCAGTCCAGCAAGGCGGCGACTACGTCGAAACTCCAGTGGTTCTTGCTGCGCCGTACTTGGGGATCGAACGGAGCACCTCCACCAAGTTGTTACGATGAAATAGCAAAGGGGTGTTTATTTACAGTGATATGGCAGTGGGATAAGGTGAAGCCTACTAGCCCCAGGCACCAACGCTTCGTCTTCCTCTTCTGCCTCACCATCACCATCCCTCATCGTCGTCATTAGCGTGATAATATTTGTCCAGTTGTAAAATCTTCGTTTGCGATTGAAGGAAAAATTGCATTGCGCTACATATTCTTTTCTTATTTACAAGAACACGTAAGAGGAGGCAGACAGCTGGCAACGGCGCTGGACACTCTCGTATAAGAGTAGAGAATAATATTATGTATAATATTTTTCATACGCTTTCAATGCAAGCAAGCAATAAAATCTCGCTTTTGAGCTCGCTTTAATAGACTGTGATATGGCGTTTATTGACATATGTCTCGCGCGGTGAGGAGCCACTGAAACCTTTTTAGAAGTTGAGTTCTTGCGGGACTACGTTACTTAAGCAGGGTATCGGGAACAGCAAGCTAAATTTCGTTTCCAGTGCTGTTCAGATTTAGATGGGAACGTTTCCCACGTATGCTGCGTGATGAAAGTATATAGTAAGCTGGATAAGTATGGAACTGCGGTTAATACTACGGCAGTGGCTGCACGCACGCAATTCGCGCCGCATCTGCATGCCCAGTTATCTCTGCAGTCATCTGGCTATAACAAAGACGCGCAATTATTGCAATGGTTTACCTGCCCCGAGCTCTTTCTGCTGCGATCCAAGATGCTTTCCAGGAGGAACGTGAGATGCTTCCTTATTTCATCGACTGTCACCACTTCCAAGAATCCTGCGTAGGAGAGTCACTCAAAAATACTGGTCTCAGCGGAGTGCGTGGGAAACTGGCCCGAACCACGCATTCCTTTCGGCTTCATCATCATCAACCGAGCTATACCCATCCAACAAACTCGGTCCTGTGCTAGCTGCATCCACTTGACCAATGCGAACCTCTTAACCTCATTCACCCATATGACCTTCTGCCGCCCCCTGCTACGTTTTCCTTTCCTTGGTATCTAATTTGTTACAATTTTCGACCATCGGTTGACTATACTTACTGCTTATTTAGTTAAATTGCTACTATTATTGCATGGTATACTACAGCAAGTTTTATTTTTCTTTTGTTCTACCGCGCACACGGCGTTGCATGAGTATTAAAACTGAATCTTATACAGTCAGCGGTATTGTGGCAGTGTGGATCAAGGTTGCTTTTTGTCAAGTAACCATTTATCTGCGTTCTAAACACATTCGAAACAGTCATAGAATAAGAGACGGATATCCAACAGAAAATTTGTTAATTGAAACCCTCCCATTGTAATAGAAGTGAATTTAACCGATCATTTTTTCTTGAAGGTATGCAAACAAGGGCACAGAACTAAAGGCAGTGCTCCTGCCAACAAGAGTCTCTGTACACATTACATTCAATATATTAACACAAAACTTGTTCACATCCACAACACACGAAAAACTACGAGTAACACTCTACGCTAATGGTGGCCACATTATCCCAGAACGTCGCAAAACACAGTAACAAAAAGGGCACAATTTCACATTTCAGTAGCAAGACATGCATCGACTACGCCCGTACTCCGTAACTGGCGCAGGAGTATGCTGGTGAAGTTTACGTCTTAATGTCGGCTATTTGCTGGAATCAACATTGTCACGTACTGAGGTTGTGCATTGTTGCGTATAGTTACGAATATATAACAATGTTTTGTTACGTAGTGCTGACAGTAAGCGGAGGCAGGGGTGGTAGCAGCAATCTGGCTTGGGCGGTCATTTTCTCCCGGCCGGCCTCATTTTAAAACAGGTTCAGTAGATTCAAGATAAGGTGTGATAATCGTATACGGTATTACTGGTCAGCGTAGAACCAATATCACGGAAAAACAAATTCTTTATATAAATCTGGCAGGATTTCTCATTGGCTCTGGCAGTCACCCCTCACGTGCTTAAGCTACTTAGCTACTCAATAGATTTATAGGTGTCGATGGGCATATTGGGCGCCTGAATTACGATTCTCAATAAGTTTTCTCCTGATTTGTGTTCAACTCGATAAAAAGTATCTCAAACATTACTTGTAGGATCAAGTGTCGCACACTCCGTCTAGAAACAGACATAAATAGCTGAGAATAACTAAGTGTATGTTTTTATGCTTATATATAGTGTATATAAATTATAAGCCGTGAAAATTCTGATGTTGCCTTCAAGTTTCCTACAGGCGTGAATTATTATCATTCAGACTTTGTGGTAGCACGTCTTGCTACACATTTAAATACACTTTGGTTCTACCAACGGGCTCGTGCTTTTATGTCAGTGTGACTTACATCTGAACCTTCTAACATTGTCTTGCAAGGTTGCCATTAGGCTGTTAGATGCAAGGAGATCCCATGGTCCAGAAATAATCTCAAAGGCATTGTTCTGACGTTATGTAGAATACTTGACTCATTCTTTAGGAAACATTGAGCGTTTGCCGTTGTCACATTATTATTTGCCTCATGATCGGTTAGCACCAAAAATGTGTTTGTGCACAAAAAGAGAGGCCGGCTTTTTTTTTTTTTAGTAGCTACCTTGACGGTGGCCTGACGGGCTTTTGTTCTTGAAGTCAAACATATACGTTAAATGTGAAATTCTAACGGACGAATCTACATTCCAACAAGGATTTTTGAAAAGTCTTTCTATAGGCACGAAGTTTGTTGCAGCCATTTATAACATTAGTGCAATATTAGATAAATCCGGGAGACTCAATATAATTATTTATTCAGATTATAGCAAAGCATCCGACAAGGTTCTACAGAATAAACTTCTCAGAGAGGACGAATTATTGGTATAATCTTATAGTCAAACAGTTTGCTACGTAAATCAAGAATTACAACCCAGTTTATGTAGGGTTTATGTAATGTTAAGGTTCCCCGGGTGTTCAAAATTATTGAGCAGCACTCCACTACGTAACTTCATTATTCCCTCGTTCATCCTTATTCTGAGTACATGCTTATCTAGTGACTGCGGTTGCATTCCATTCCTTTCCATTTGTCTTATTTGACTCCTCACCTTCTTTTATCCCCTCATAGGTAATTTAAACAGAGATCATGCATGGTATCATCGGTCTAGCCAGGTTAAACTCCAGATAATTTTGTCCCCAAATTAAGTTCTCGATTTTAGTGCGAATGCACTATTTCACGATGTCTAACCGGGTCTTCAGGATGTACGTGGCTTGACCTCGAGTGTGACCTTGGCATACCACGCAGCAACAGCTCCCCCGTAGTCAATCGCCAACTAAGGGGTGCATCGTGGACACAGAAGAGGCTGCACAAAGGGTGGTGGGGAGGGGGCCACACATTGGGAGTCTTTAATAGGTGTGTCAGCGGACGCAGACAAAAGTCACCTCCGTCACGCCTCGGGAAAGGAGTCATATCGGATAAGCCGAAAACAGGATTGTCTTGCTTGTGTGGCACCGACAGTGACTCAGCCCCGACGCGAGCAGCTGGAATATTGCTGGGCGCCATGGTTGCCTACATAGGAGCACCGCAAAATTGCTACGGCACGTCAGACTACGCCAGGATGGCGAGTGAGCCAGGTCCTTTTACTGTCTTGGCCGAAGAAGCGCGCCGGCCACGGCGCGCTTCTTCGGTCAGTATCTGCCACACTTGTTTCTGTGGACACCTTTATGTTTTAGTTTTTCGAGAGTCACGGCTTCTTTCTTCTCCTAAATTCATGTTTCATATAAAGGAAAAATTGTTTTATGAGAAAAGGAAAGGCATGGTAACTGTGTCCCTTCTCGGTGGACACTTCAACAACTCTTTGATAGAGATGATGAAATGCGTGAAGGAAAGGAGAGAGAAAGAGAACCGAGGGATCGTAGTAGACGGCACTGTATCAATCGTCATCACTGATTTTCTTCCCCTACAGCGATATCGAACAGCATACGGATTGTCTTGCTTTTGACCTCCATCGAAACGAGTCCTCCACGCTGTGCTAAGTCCCACAACACTGCTGTCAGCTAGCGAGTGGCGCTGTAGAGCAGAGAACACGAAGTGGCATGACAAATCAAGGGTCATATGTCACCCTTGATGTCGATGCTTCCGATGGGCAGCAGGTAGCAACTGTAGCCCTCTGGCGAGCACTCCAAGAAGCCGCCGGGGAAATGGTTCTTGAAGACCTGTGCAAACCGATGCCTATGCCTCAGAATGACCACAAGCAAAATAACGGTCATTGCTTTTTCCGGTTCCCAATTGACCAGAAAGTTAACAGTCCTTAGCTCCTTCCTCAGTTTTGCACCATTATCTTTGGAGCCGCGCGCAAAGTCCTCTTGGTACTTTCCAGCTCATAAAGGTGCCACCTTGAGGGTATTCTTCGCTGGGAGCACCATCCGGTGGGTACAGTAGCATGCATCCACTGGTGAAAATACGCGGCCTAGAGTGTCTCCAACAGCTCTCAGCACATTTCGCATACTAGCTCTCCGCGATAACTCCTAGACCACGTTAGGATGTAAAGCGGCCACACCGTTAACTATTCTTAGCTCTTTCCTCAGTTTTGTTTCATTGGTGCAGGTGCAAGAAAGGCTACCGCCTGGCAGCCAAAGGTAATAATCAGCATCTTTGGATTCCCACCATTAAAAATGCACCTTTGACATAATTTGCAAGACTAGCACTTATTGAAACTCCCAGCGGCTCGTCCACCCTAATGTGCCTCCATTTCTTTGCGGTAAAAGGCCAACATAAACTGCATTATGTGCGTTTGCAATGTCGTCGTAACGACCCTACAATTTTCTGTCGTAACGAGAGCGGTCTCTGCGATGGCTTTCCCGATGAACTTGGGAGCGCGCCAAGACTGAGAGGCCAGCAGAGGTGAGGAGTGTTTTTGTAAAGCTCTCCCTGTCACACAACGCTAACCACAGCTAACGCTGAAACACTCGTAGCCTCATTGTGAGTTGTGTGTGCGTGTGTGTGTGTGTGTGTGTGTGTGTGTGTGTGTGTGTGTGTGTGTGTGTGTGTGTGTGTGTGTGTGTGTGTGTGTGTGTGTGTGTGTGTGTGTGTGTGTGTGTGTGTGTGTGTGTGTGTGTGTGTGTGTGTGTGTGTGTGTGTGTGTGTGTGTGTGTGTGTGTGTGTGTGTGTGTGTGTGTGTGTGTGTGTGTGTGTGTGTGTGTGTGTGTGTGTGTGTGTGTGTGTGAGTGATTGGCACATTCGAATTACTTATCGGTGAGGCAGTGCGTACAGAAGCGGGATGTATAAGCAGAGGAGATTTGAGAAACAAGATATGAAGACATAAAAATAAGAATGCGGGAATGAGCTTGAAAAAACCGTTATGCAAAGGATGAAAGGACTCAATACAGGTTGCTTGTTACATTCGATTGAGTGCTATTTTTCAAGCGGCGCTCAGGCTCGGCACGGTAGGGTATAGAGTGGTATGTGAGTTCTATGGGGCCAAAACTACACGTCCACTTATGCGTAGTCATCTCACATTCTTCAAGAACGTCATATTGTTTCGGTGGACCGGGGAGCGGGCATTGTGTATACAGTTTTCTCCACCTTTTTTTTTCTGTTTGAAAGAAGCGAAAGCGATGCGAACTTTGAATCTTCAGTTCTTCCCTCTTACAAACCTGAAGCCCGGGAAGACAGCTTAATACAGACAACGGTGAATAAGCTATGGTTAAACAGGCTAGCTTGAAAATCTATTGCGCAGGAAATCTACAGCGGCCGCTGTGCAGGTAACTTTGCTTAGGCGAAACCACGCCAACACTGACACCATATGTCATACCCTTACAACTCGATCCATTACTTACATGCTGGCCATTGAGAAAGGCGGACACAGGCCTACAAACTAAGAACTATGTGTGTCCAGAGTAAGGTCGAAGAGAGAGTTTCGGAGTCATTTACATCCTTTCGTTCTGTCGCTTACAGCTATGTGCAGGTTACGCCTTCATTCAGAGGCCTTGGATTTTGATTTCGGGAGGTCGCACTAGTGTTTCCTGGAGCTCTAGACACTCCACTACTGAGTGCAAGTATTCCGTCGTGCTCTTTGGCCCAAATGCATTACGTGCCCTCTCATCGGTGCTTGCCTGCAGACTAGGCTGGGCATCTGCTATCATGGAACTTACTTCGGCTTCCGCATGTGGTAAATGAAAGGAAGCGGTACGTAGGCCCTACTTAGGAATAATTAACTGAAGGTACGTTTATTGACCCCGTTTCGACGTTTGTAGGTACAGTGAGTTCAAACTAAAGTTGGCGTGTTTCGAAAGGTCGCTTTGAAACGGAAAGTTGAGCTGGCCTCGACATTCTGATGCAAGACGCAGAGCAGATCATACTATACGGAAGCAGACAGGACCAGAACTGTTTAAGTGGGTACATTAGCAATAAAGAGGTAAGTTTCACTTAATAAGGCACTGTTATTTCTTTCAAGAAACGAAGAAAGAACACAACAAAAACAATACGTATTTACAAGTGATGCAGCCGCTGCCTGTGATCAAGAAGCATGACTAACGTCAAGCCAATTACGATTAAGATGTATAATACTGGTCAACTCCACCGTCTAATTTCGAAATGTGATCACTGAGTCATATCGATCTCGTCTTGAAGACTTTAATAAGGTGGCAAAAAAATTATTTATTAAATTTAGTTTTCTCAGATTTATCTGTGTATCTTGCAGCAGAGCAAATATCAGCATAACCATGAAGGAGCCATAATATCGATATTTAGAAAGAATGGGTTTGTGGATGGGTTTGTTCTCAGTGTCCCTAGGCAGTGACGTAGGTGCGTCTTGGTGTTTGTCAGTGTCCCTAGGCAGTGGCGTAGGTGCGTCTTGGTGTTTGCGTCTGTGCCTTGGCTAGCCAGCGGCCGTAGCTAGCATCGCGGGTCGGCTATGGCCCGTCAAGCCCCACAGTGGGAACAGAAGAATTTCTTCGGACGCACCTAGTTGTTTCGCTTTATGTTTGGCTTATTTCAGGTTTACTTCTGAGCTTCCTTATGAGCGTGATTTCTGCCTTGTCACATCGCCGAAAGAAATAATGTTAACAATGTTTTTGCTTGCAAGAAAACTAAAATGTCAGGAGAACCGGCTCACCTCTGAAGGCTGGTAGTCGGTGAGAATGGTGTCAGCTCCCATCTTGTTTCTCCATGTGAGGCTCTTCGAAGGAGAACATTAACTTCACTCAATATCACTTCATAACACCATGTGCAACCGTACATCGCTACAGTAAAATAGAGAATAGCAAGTGCGGTTGCAGTTATGGGTCAGGGTGCTTCCATGTGAAACACACGAGAGCTTGTGCTCGATGCTCTCGGATTTGTTCAATAAAATTTGTGGCGCTTTTATGAACCGTCAAAAATGATGTGTCCTATTATAGTCGGAGTTGAGGGGGAGATTTTCTGGTCATGTGACACTCTTTGCAATTTTTAGACGAGTCCGAAAGGAGGTATCACTAAAATGTGTGAAAAGCGAAATGGGTTAGATTTATTATTGCAGTTTCTGAGTATACATTGCCCTTCCACATCACACAGTTGGGAACTCGCAGTGCACATTTTTTTCCTATTCCAGTTAGTGCTTTTTATCAAAAACATCCCATTCGCTATTTTGGAGCCCTTCAGCAATATTCATAACATAGTTGTAAAGGGCTTCTCTTTAACATACATGTTATCTCAATAAAATGATATACTACTGTACATCAAAATATACTTCAGCAAAAAAAAAAAAAAAACAGTTGATGTTAGAAAAAAGTGTGTTCTGCCACATATTCGGCTATGAATCTTGAGCGCCATTTCGTTGTACCACACAGCCGCGGCACTTCTCAAAATCCTTGTATTTGTTGTAACGCATTCAGACCTACTCCCTTGATCGTAGTCGACATCGGTGTTGCGTTCTACCGAATTTTCTAACTGCACTCATTAGCCGAATCAGGAAGACGCACTACTGTCCTTAATTATTGACATAAGTATGCCGTGCAGAGCACGTGCACGCGACGCGAGATTTGATCTACGGGCTATGACCACTTCTCAAATTGTGGTCTTCAGTTAGCGGCTCTTTTCAAACTTATTCCTAACATCATTTGAAAGTTGCCTACTTCGTTAGCGTAATCTGGTTTCTTTGGTTCTCGGGGCCAAATTTCCGTTTCCCGTTCAACAACCCAGCAAGCTTTTTTTCTTTTTTTTTTTAAGCCCTCGCAGCGCAGATCCTAGAACATGTCCGCCTTTAAACCATTCTGTGTGTCTTCACCTCCTCTTTACCGCCTACTAGCCGTTATAGTATATTGTAATCCCACGGTGTCAGGTGTATAGAAATCGATGCAATACACAATGATAATTTGCTCTCACCAATATTGCTTTCTCCGGCTGAGCTCATTTTGTCCTGGTGCCTTGGTGTTTGCAACAAAAGACTACTTCAAGGTAGCTTGAATTTATGTCTACCTCATGAATCAGATTAACCTTCATATGACATTCGCGTAGTTGTTGCTTCTTTTAGGTCATTCACTGCGGCCGCAATTGGACGGCTTCCTTATTTAAACCATCCTTGTTCTATGCTTTCTATTGGTTGTTTTGTAGACATTTGATACCTCGGCTTCTGTTTTATGTGGCACATGTCTCTATCGCTTTCAGAGTCCTGCACGCGCTCCTCTGTCGTCAATCAAATCTTCTTCCTTCTTCCTTCCATGTCCTTCTTCGACGCGCCTTAAAAGAAAAAAAAAAAGTCACTTATCTATGCAACGCATTCTGCTCATACGGCGCTTGCAGAGTGCTCGGAAAGGTTCCATCTCGCTCTGGTCCCTCCTGGTCGCCCTCCTTGTTTTGCCGGTGAGTGCAGACAAAACCAAAAGAACCTCGCCACGTGCGGTCGAGGTCGAGGCAGTTAGAGGAGATTGTGAAATCGATAGGAGGCATGGCTTCCTCTACTGCGTTTCTAATGTGTAACCTAAAAAAAAAAAGTTCGCGACTAAAGCTAAAGCAGAGGCTGTGCTGAGACACGGGCCTTTGACTGATAATGAGGAAGGGTTGGAACTATATGGGATACGCGCCTTTGACAGATAATGAAGAAGGGTCGGGTCCAGTTGGACAGTTCATAGGGCAGATGCAGTTTTGTCTTATCCATCCTCGATGGCACTAGTTGATGAAGTGAAGTTTATCGCAGCTGCTCATGGCGATACTATTTATCACTGTGCAAGAGGTAGATTGTGGCGATAACTCACCTGTCGTAGCATATGCTCTGCTTTGACTTCATCGAACTCCCTTGCTGCAAAAAGAATAATAACTCGAATTAGAGATGAATATGAATTAGGCAGAGATAGAAGATTAGGTATATATGACAGTACGCCAAATTATCTACGCTTCTTGTTGTATGCGCCAAATAGTGCGCGTCAAAACAGCACACTGCAAAAAAAGCATGGCGACAAAACGTCACACACAAAAAATAGCGCTCGCCAAAACAGCCCACCCTCAAAAATGGCACAAAAAAGAACAGCAAGATGACAGAAAAGCACATGAAAAAAACATCAAGATGACGTAACGCAGTACGGCTCAGTGTTGCTAAAAAGTATGCGCATGGCAGAGGTATTAGTATGCAGTCCTTGCTTGCTTGGCGTCAGTGATGCAATTTTATCTATTTTATACCAGCAGAACCTGAGCAGCGATATGTTACTTGTGGGACACATGAGAAAATAATACGTAATTAATACGGCATGTCTAGTTGGAAAAGTTATGATTCAGGCTGAATGAAATGAATTCGCACTTCGATACATTAACGGTCATTGACCTATAATCTTGCACCAATCGATAATAAAACCTGTTGAGAGTGCCAGGGGCTGTTAATGGTTGTACTATATAGGTTAATAATTCGAATAATCTACGAAAATACGCGTGCAGCAAGATATGCTAATAAGCAAATCATTTTTCGCACGTGCGCGAATGGTGGTGTGTACACCTTGTTTTCGATATATAAAAATGTAGTTGGTGATTGGCGTTCGGCGTGTCCTCGTCGTTTTTTTTTTTTCCTCATACATCAACACTGAAAAATCTATTTGAAATTCTTGGATATCATTTTCGATTTTGAGGAAGTTGTGGAATGTATAAGAATCCGCCATTAGCATGTTGATAGCTATTGTCTTCTCATTGCCAGGCATAGCAAAATCTTGCTTATAAATATAATCTTGCGCTCGTACCGAGTAGTGGACACTGCCGTATAAAACCAATAGTGGGATTTTTTTGACAACAAATGGCAAAAATACGCAAGCGTTCCGAAGGTGATTTGCGGATATATGAATTGTTATTGTAAAATCTCATTAATTTCAAGAAAAGCCAGTGCCTCAGAGGTATGACAAGCTGTTCTCATGAGTACTCTTCCATTCATTATGAAACATGTTGGCACGAACTGTTAGTGTAATAGGAGAGAAACAAACATCCCGGCCGCCATCTATTTTGGAAACATGAGCTCTGGCCCGAATGTGACCTCATGCGCACGAATACGCCGGCCTCGCTTTAAATATATCGCAAGGAATTCTGCACGCAAATTGGCACACCGCGAAAGAAGTAAGCTTGGTGCTCGGAACTGTAAATTCAAGAATAAAATCGCAGAGTCTAGATTGTGCTGTTGTGTGGCACTTTCGAGTGGTGAAGACAATTTGCTTTTTAATGTGCTAGCACTAATTAAGGCTTTCATTCAGCTGAAAGGCCCTTGTATGGCAGTCAGTTTGTGCACATGGCAGCTGTCTGACTTGAAATAATAAGCGGAAATAAAGAAACTACATAGCCTGAGTGAGTTACGACCAAGGGCTTATGCGAACTTCAGTGCCGAATTCATTTGAGATTCTGACGCTATTGCCACATCATGAACGGGCTCTAACTCATCAAGGTTTCTATTTTTTCAGACAATAAATTATTACCCTGTTGCTTTCTTTAAACCACGGAAAGAGCAAAGTTTACTTAACAGCCTACAACTCGCCAGCTTTCAATTCTGTTGAAACGTTGAATCATAATTTTGTTCCGTTAATCAAGCAACGAAAACAGCAATTTCTGACTCAAATGGCGCTGCAGCATGGGAGATCCACCGTTCGCAGTTGTGGCTACAATAATTCGCTGCTCCCATAATGCGGTACCGTATACAGCACAGCGCTGATTTGTCATTGCTCTGTTTTTCCTGTGTGCCGTTTTGACGCTTGCTCTTTTTTATGTATGCTTTTTTTGTCTTGTGGCTTTCTTTCTACTCTAAGCATCCTTCGCCCAGAGTTACTGAATCGTCGCTCGTTGTTCGTCCGTGGTGAAAACTGCTGATGGAGCGGACATGTCTGCGCGCAAGAAAACAACAACAAAAGAACAAATGGCTGGGAGGCGATGCGTTCGAGATTAAATGGCGCACGTGTGACAACTGGCTTACAAACTCGATGGATACTTACACAGGTGGCTTTCATGCTGCAATTTACGCAAGCATATGTTCCTAACGGGGCGATAGAAAGGGCATGGGAGTCGGTGAGAAAGTACTACCTTCATAACAGAGAGAAGTATACAAGCTTGTGGCCTGATAGACCAGTGCATTGAAAAAGGCGAGGCCTTGTAGTGATATGATGTATATGCTATACACACCGAGCTTTGCGTAAGGAAATTGCTGAACGAAAATATAGGGATTCATTTATGAAATACTGCGAACATATCAAACGTGCAAGCAGAAGAGAGGGATCATGACATCGTGACATCAGCAATGCAAAAAGCTCAACAAGTGCACTCTGCTATACAATATTTACAATAATGCGAAATAATGAAAAATACATATTGAAAACAGGCATCATAACAAAAAGCGTGATATCAAGCAGCTGATGCACATCGATCAAGGAGGGAGAAATAATTGTGAGTTGTGGCGCAGAACGTTCCATACGGAAACTGGTCGTGCGAAACGAATATTACATGTGTTGGTTTGCGCGAAAATGGGCGCAATACAGAAGCTGTGTTTATGGCCTAAGGGTTGCGTGGAATCTTTGACAACATAGTTTTCAGGTCGGATACCTACTCAGTCGGGAGAAATATAGTGCCTGCAAGAATTTGACACGTTAGTCGTTTCTTCTATCGATCAATGATTCTGCAAGCTTCAGCATAGTGGATGGTGAGTCTAGGCGCTTACACCGATTGAAGATAAAGCGAACCGAAAAGCGTCGGGGTTTTCCAAGTTTCTGCGCATCCTTTGTTGTGTATGGGTCCCATGCAATGCATGCATATTCGAGGTTTTGTCTCACTATGAATTTACATGCCTTTAGCCTTGATGCGCTAGCAGCACTGGCCATGCGAAACTTAAAAGCTTCTTACGGGCGGAGGAGCATATATTGTCTGCGTGATTTGTACATTTCATTTTTATCCTTTCTTCGCATTTTCCACTGCAACAAAATTCAGAAATCTCCTGCGCATGAATCAGTAGTTAGGCAGCTAGACTTGTGAGTTGTGGACACAGATTCGGCATGGTCGTGTTGGCTGCGTTTCGATGAAAGCAGAATGCAAGTCCACCGCGTGATATGCGACGTTAGTGCACGTTATAGAAGTTAAGGTGTTCAAAATTGCGACCGAAATTGAGCATTTGTGCAGAATGCTAATCTGAGAAGCATTACTACTGAATACATATACCGGATTCATATTTTCTGGAGCAATAATGTCCGCAGCATTATTGCTAAGAGCATCATTTCCGGTTTTCGCATCCAGCACCCGAGGCATAATGCAAGCTTAGCAGCAAGTTCGTATTAAAAGAAATCCAGGTTGATGTTTGCTAGCGTTCACGAGTTGTTCGCACGCAGTTTTAATGTTATAGACCTGGAATGGGAAATTGGCCGTACATAACTATATGAATACGACGATATAACTATTACCAGATGCTGTCTCATTTTCAAACTACCAAGGACGCCTAGAAGAGCGCCCATAGTACTCGACAGGAGAAATAATTCTTTAGTTTATAAATGTAGGGTGTATTCAGAAAAGTTATTTTCTGTAATGAAGATATGATCTGATAACGTCCCTTTTCCAGCAGGTGAAGGGCCGAAATTGCTTGAAACGTGGTCAGGATGGCGAAATCGGGAAATCCCCAAGGTGGCCATTTGTAACATGGGAATAATTACTCATTTACACGGGGGTTTCCCCTAAATATTCGACCAACACCATTCCCACTTCGAGTTATAGATCAATTCGTTTTCGCCTTACCATGTGATCTGCTAACCATCGTGGTTAACTCAGTTGGTAGAGAGACTGCCCCGGAAAGGCGGTGGTGCCGGGTTCGATTCCTGGATCAGAACGAATATTTCTTAAACTACGATGTTTCTGAGAAAGCTCTATAGCTTTCCTTTTTAGTCGTATTGCAGCGCCTGGGTGGATGTCAATGAGTAATTATTCCCTTGTTACAAATCTACTCCACCTTGGGGGTTTCTCTTAAATATTCGAGAAGTCGCCATAGTGTGGTAGCTACTTTCCGTAGGGCTTGTTGGTTCATACTTACAAAAGGAATGGCAGCAGGACACGATCACAGGTAAAGAAGAGGGACAGAAAGAGCGCCTCTTTCTATCCCTCTTCTTTTCGTGCGATCGTGTCTTTGCGCCGTTCACTTTGACCGTAGTGTCGGGATCGAAAAAAAAAAAAAAATATTTATGCATTTATTCCTCACTAAAGATGAGGCTTCCGTATGCTGCGGCCGGGACTCGATCTCATGGCATCGAGTTCAGTGGACAAGCTCTAGTGCCATTGAGTCAACAAGCGAGAACAGCGGACGGCTAGCAGACTCAAAAATGCAACGAAAAGATCAGCCTTTTCTGGTTGACATCAGTGGCGGCTAGATAAAAGCGCGACCTGGAATTTTGTGTCGGCGCTTTGCGTTTTGGCACGCGGAGAGGATTCGTGCGAGCCTGCGAGTAGTTACCACTGGTAAGCACACAGTGTGCATTAAACGAGTTGGGCTCAGTCTTGACGCATGCCTTCATAAGCACAGGGTAGCCAATGGAGAAATTCGGGCTTCATATTTCCTTTCTGCGAGCTCATGGTAAAAACCTCGCGCACGCGAGACGTGTTCGTGAGACTTTGCAATAGGTTCTGAAGTGCACATATTCTCCCCTTTCTGGTAGTTAGGACTACATCCTCGCATGTAGAGGAGATGAGTCCTGAGGTTGCCGATGTCGCCGACAAAGAAGCCAAAGAAAGAATGAGAGAAAGGAGAAAGAAAGAAAGAAAGGAAGGAAGAAAGAAAGAAAGAAAGAAAGAAAGAAAGAAAGAAAGAAAGAAAGAAAGAAAGAAAGAAAGAAAGAAAGAAAGAAAGAAAGAAAGAAAGAAAGAAAGAAAGAAAGAAAGAAAGAAAGGAAATTATAACAAGCATACAAACACGCAAGAAAGAGGTAGAAAAGATGAGGTAGGCAGAAGAGGTAGAGGAAAGAGAGAAGGGAAGGAAGAGAAACGGCGTTCACGATTAAGCTCTTAAGCAAATCTAAGTACAATCCTGTAATTTGTACGACAGAAAGTATGGCATGAAAGCAGACTGACTAATTGAAATTCAATGCAAAAATTGTATATTGAGACTAATTCTACAAAGAAAAAAGAAATGCAAGATAAAGGGTAAGTAAAGCCATCTTAAGCTGCTTAACTCTGCTACGAATCTGTAATCACCACGTGGTCATGACTAATCCCCCCTGTGGGTACGCGTCATTTTTATGAGGGCAACAACAACAACAACAGCAGCTTTGCGAATAACATTGCCACGCGTTAACAAATTACAGCCCGTCTTACAGGGAATAGCTTTGGGGCAGGCGCTGAGATTACGTCCGAGTAAAGCGCACTATTTTTTAACTGTCAAGGCAGGTCTCCGATAACAGACAGACTCGGGTGACAGAGCCTTAAAAATAGTAAAACGCGTCGAGAACACGCCACCACCATTCTACTATCACGAGGAGTTGGATGTTCTTGAGTTACCTAATTTATCAGTTCCTGTTACGCAAATGCACAGCGAGCTGTTGAACTAAGAACCCGTAATTCAAGAATGTCCGGCAAGGTCAAGATAAGACCGTCCGATAGGGTTGAGCCGACCGCGGAGAAAGTTACCCTGATAATCACGCGGTAGGCGTTAGCTCATCTTGCGCTACAATGCACATTTAACATAACTTTCTTTCTACTGTGTAATGGGGGAAGGCATATGTATGCAATATTAAGGCCAAGTATACATATGCGTATTCAATTTAGTCTGGTTAGTTTCCAGGTTTGTTGCGACAGTTATGGTAACCGAAGGTCATATCAATGAATCTCTCCGTTAAAGAGAACTCTGAAGGTGTGTCCCTAGCTGTCGTGGCTAGTTTGCCTGCCGTGTAGTGTTCCTATGCAATTATACGAAAGCATTGCACGGATGCGTGCGTCTCGACTGCACTGTCTTGCGCTGACTATTACTCACCTCGTAGCCACCTCAAAAGGTAGTGGTCCGAGTTGTCCGGTTTGGTAACGTCAGAAACTCTCTTGCGAAACTGCGGTAGAGAAGAAAGTGCATTATGAAACACTGGCTGAAAGTTAAAATTTTTTACCATGTCTCGACGTGCCTGTCACGCCGTTCAGTACAATTTAATGTCAAGAAAAAAAGCTTATAGGAAACAATAAATGCCCTTAACAGCTAGTGCGATAACACTGCAGTATGAATATCACTGCCGCTAAGAAATACCTAATTAGTTGCCTAATAGCAGTGATAATCAGTACTGCTACTTGCAGTGCTACTTAGAATTGATCTGTGGTACAAGTAACCACTCGAGCTACTTATAAGCGTTCCCCAGCAGTGGTGCAGGGATTAGTCACCTAATTTTATATAGTCCTGCTGTCATGTAACGTCCGGCTGCTGTCTACCGTGGTCACGAGCTGAAAGTTCTTGAAATCCGCTATCGAGCTGATGTCTATAATAATTAATTTTTTTTCGGCATACTTCCGCGCACGGGAATAGGCTTCCCATGAGCAGTGGTGAATGTAGAACATGTTCCGAGTTTGTCGTTTTCGACATATAGCTTGCCGTAGAAGCATATCATTCCATTTAGTTCAATTGTACTGGCTGCCATGGCATTACACCTCACATGGTAGTGTACACTGCCTATTTACAATGTTGCGAATTTTTGTACCACGTGGCTTTGAAGACGCCATTGTCGTCGAAATGATCTGTCGGGGTTCCGTGTTTTGTTATTTTCTTCTCACAACTGTGCATAACTGTGTTGATTTCTTTGGACTTATTCATTTAAAGGATACGTTTTCCTGCTGTTGTTTCCTGCTGCAATAACGGCCCTGTAGGTGCTGCAGATATATTTGTAAATAAATAAATAAATAAATAAATAAATAAATAAATAAATAAATAAATAAATAAATAAATAAATAAATAAATAAATAAATAAATAAATAAATAAATAAATAAATAAATAAATAAATAAAACGAGATTACGCGTAGAGCTTCCGTATCATCGGTCTAGATGTCAATTTTTTTTAAAATGATATGGGGGCAGTGTGCCCCCCACTTCAAATAAATAAAAAACAACAAATAGAACGAGATTATGCATATCGCTCTACACTATCGGTCTAGATCTCAGTTTCTATTTAATTATGTAGAGATAGCGTGCCCACCTCGCTATTCAAATTGTACTGGCTCCATTCCGTTTGAACACCATTTTTCATTTAAGCCTTTGTGATGGAACAGCGCAAGGAACGGGACACAATGAAACGAGGAAGGACACATACAGGTCCGTTGATAGTCAGCTGAGTTGACAGTCAGCGCCTGTGTGTCTCCTTCCTCGTTTCATTCTGTCCCGTTCCTTGCACTGTTCCAGCATCATGCAGAACCAACCAGCCCGTCAACTCGCACTTTATAGGCTCATGAGTGTGGACAGGATTTGCGCATCCGCGGAAGCTGTCACTATGTCACTGCCGGGATGTGATTTCATTGATGACTAAAAGAATGATTGTATGAGGTTAAACGCGAAAAAATTACGTTGATGTGGAGTAATTATTTAATTAGAGCCAAAACGTCAATCCGACGTGAAAGTAGCCAGGGACTATAGTGTGCAGAAGTCAAAACAGTCAAGGACGTCGAAATTGTGCAAACGACATCAAAATTCTACAAAAGACGTTCATAAACATTGCCAAGCTTTAATATCAGGTGTCGTCATTGCGTCGCAACGTCGAAAACACTCAATCAAGCGTAAAATATAAAAAGAGCAAACAAAAAGCAAAAAAAAAGGAGAAAAGCAACAAAAGTGGACAGTAAATTAGGAAAGAAACGGCAAGAAAAGAGAAAAGGGAGCAATAAAGAAATGAAAAGAAAAAAAGGGAGCAAATGAGCGAAAAAGCGGCAAATGAGATCTAAAATTGCAGGAGAGGTTTCGCTTTACGGCATTTAAGAGAGATTAAGTTCCTTCAGGGAGTTTTTAACCTAACGTGTTTTTCTTTCTTCAGAGGCACTCTGGAATACTGGTGGCTGAGCTAGGTTGCAACACTGTGAATAGTGTCACATATCTGCACAACCCTGCCATTTCACTTGCCGCACCCCCTGTCATCTCAAATTAGAAATTTCTGGTTGGTCGAGAGGTTGATGGCGTCACCAGTTCAGGTCACCTGGATGGGCACTGACTGTACGGTCGGCGGGATGTTTGACATCCTGCGATCTCTGAACCAACGAAAGAAACAAACACCGTTTTTATCTCGGAATGCCGACTCAAATACCACCTCATTAAATTTTGAGACGGTGTCCATGAAATGAAAGTGAAGGAGCAAGTAGGCACAAACGATGAAACTGAAGCTAAAAAGGATGGATGACATGCCAAAAATGTTAACACTTTGATGCCAAAGACTGTTTGAAGGGTACCGTGTAATTCTGTTAGCGAATGCTAGAGGTTGAGGTTTAGAGGTAGTGATTGTTGTATGCTACAGGTGAAATTAGCCTTGCTTAGCCTGCCGGCAGGCTCAGGCTGGTAAACAGAGCTACTATTCTTTTTTGATACTGGTTGCACTTTTGTCTTTATTTTTCCTTGTGAATAGTTTACGCTATATCACGATTTCTATATCGGAGACAGGTTAATTCTGAAGAACGAATATGAAACACTACCTTGTTACAGGCGATGTTCAATAACAAAATCTGGGACAAGATGAAATTCAAAACGGTGCTTTATATTGTGTCAGCCTGGAATTTAAGCTTAGGGCGCCACGTTCTAGCCCACCCAGAGCTGGTTTCTTCAAATAAGTCTCCTTAGCAGCGTCTGAATATATCTGCCTTGAGCGGCCGGGCTCAACAATCTGCTGAAACGAATGACCATTTTGTTTTGCACTAGGCAAGAACTCTGGCTCTTATCTTAAGTTGCACCTTGAGGTTTAATGCAAAATCGTCACAACGAGGACAGCCGACGCGATGAAAATACCGTGCCGAATGTCGCACGTGTTTAAGCGAGCACACAAAGACCCGCTTATCAGCGGGAAAATAGTGGTGGGCGACTTAACGCAGGTTGAAGAGCCCCATGGAGCCTCCACTCAGACGACGTTATCTCTCTCTCTGAGATTGCATGTCCTCCTTTGTTCCTTATATCTCTCAT
Source organism: Amblyomma maculatum (assembly GCF_055883805.1). Taxonomy (NCBI): domain Eukaryota; kingdom Metazoa; phylum Arthropoda; class Arachnida; order Ixodida; family Ixodidae; genus Amblyomma; species Amblyomma maculatum. The sequence goes on along the minus strand of NC_139344.1, from coordinate 351,924,671 downwards.
CCTTATTCCTCACCCTCCTTGATACTTCCTCTCTCCGATAAGTGTAGCATTTGACACGTTTTCACTTTCCCCAAAATCAGCTTTCATTCTCGTTTTTATCTTTTATCTCGCAGTGATCAATGGGTGTTCACCATAAGTCTATCACTTCGTTCGGCCTTTTCTAATAAGACTTATTTACGTTGCTTCGTCCCTATTATCATTCTTTGAGAACCTTTTTTAAGCAACTAAAGCTTGTAGTTCTATTCTTATAAGAAAGATACATTGTTATATTTTGAACACTCATTAACGAATCATACTTTTCACATGCTTCTCGACAGACATGGCGGTAATTGAATAACAGTAATGAAATTATTGTAATATAATTCGTTTTCCGGTAATTTTAAAGTAATCAATTACTTTTCTGTTCTGTAATTTAGTAATGTAATACATTACTTTTTATCAGTAATTTCGCTGCAAAAGTAACTGATTCCTTTCGAAATTACTTTCAATTGAATGCACCACTACTCCTTCAATAGCCAACACAGTAGACTGCTGCGAAAGCAGGAACGACGTGCGGCAAGCCGAAGCCAGCGTAACGGATCGGCAGAAGGAGTCAGAATTGAGCAGAACAGTGCATCTGAGTCCTCCTTTGTAGCAGGTCCAGTGCAGCTATCCCATGGAAACCTTTCTCTAAGCAGCAGGAAACAAGGCACCAAGAGTATGCCTAAGGGAAAGATGGTGCAAGAAGGCCGGAGTTGAAAACTAGCTCCAGGCCAGGAAGACGCTGGGTTCACCGCTCATTTCACGACCGTTCGATCAAGCTTCTGCTTCTGTTGCTTTTTGTGGTTGTCTTATTTTTGTAATGTCGGGTGCTGCAGGAAAGAGGGAAGAAATAGTTCTCTGGAACGGAATTTGGCGGGAAGACGGAAGAATGTGTGTGCTTCACGTCTGGAGAACAAGGTGTTGTTTTGTTAACTAGCTTTACTTTGTTTTTGCATGGATGAAAATTATAAAGTAATTTAAAAGTAATTGAATTACTCAGTAGAAGTAACTGTAATGTAATTTAATTCCTTTTCAAAAGTAATTTTGCCATGTATGCTTCTCGAGTTGCCCCTGTGACATGCCACATCCATAAGACGATACATCAATTGAGGCAGTCAAGTGCTGTGAGTCACGTTAAACCTCCGAACAAAAAGTGTGACTTTCCTTCGTACAGGAGATGTGTGCGAGTGAGCGCATGCATTGCCAACAAGCTCTGATTGTGAAACGAAGCTTTCGGAACGAGCTTGTTGACTCGAATAGCAGATATGTTGTCCTCGCCTATCTTTTGGGCACTTGGGATGCATTACGGGCACTTTCTTTATATGAGCAAATGCGGTAAAGTCTAAACGTAGCACTACTACGCTTCCATACAGCACTCCTTGTGCATGCAGAATTTATACTCACGAAGTATACGTAAAAGTGCACACGGGCAAAAAAAAAAAAAAAAAAGGAAGCTCATAAACGCGAAGTAATGCCGCCGGAGACGTGGTCACAAGTGGTTACAAAAAACAAAAAAATGGTCATAAAAAACTATCGGATTAATCTCGAGGCGAATAACGCCTGTCAAGATGAAGGCGACGCACTTAGGCCTGCATGAAAATCGTGTACTGCTTGCGAGGCTCAGCGTAAGAGGCCTCCGGGATGTGCGGTGCTTAGTTCCTAAAAAAAAATGCGCTGCTGACGTAGTCTTCAAAGTTCTGGAAAACACAAGCGTCACTCGAGCTTGCAAGCCACTAAATACTCCAATGCCTTTCCAAACATAAACAATATTCTGCGGAAATATCATTCCATGCTAACGTGTAATGAACGCCTGAAGAAAATATTTCCGGGGGCGCCCAGGGTAACATACAAACGTAACGCGAACCTCAGAGATATTCTAGTACATTCTAAACTCGACTACAAGCATCCAACACAACCACACCCTTGCTCTCGACCTAGATGTAAGACGTGCAGTCATATACAAAAGGACACCACGGTTAAAAGCAATGCAAGCGATTTCACTTTTCACATAAAATCAGGCTTTAATTGCACGTCCTCAAACGGTATCTACCTTCTAGAATGCTCCTTCTGTCATAAGCAGTACATCGGAGAGATAGGGCAACCAATGAGCACAAGGCTTAATGGACATCGGGCAGACGCAGGCAAAAACCTCCCGAAAGCAGTTTCCCAGCATTTCAATCAGAAAGATAATGAGTTCGAAGAAATTAAATTATACATTCTCCAGTCAGGCTTTAAATATGCAAGGGACAGAAAATATAGAGAGGCATATCTAATTCATAAATTTAGAACATTGGAACCCTTATGTATATCCCTCAGGTATCCTTATTTATCCCTTAGGTATATTCCCTCCGCATCATAATTATTCGGGAAAAGAACCCCATATAGCGTTAATTGTACAGTTTATTCCCAACGCATGGACACTCTATTCCCTTCCGCAATAGCATAACCTGTACATGTTCCTCTAAACACATTTCCCCCTTATCACATACTGTATTGCTTGAGGTTGTCCTCGAACTTTTTGTTTTTCATGTCAGTTGTGGTTCACTGTGCTGTTATTAACCTGTGACTTTGTATTTATCCCCCCCTCCCCCCCCCCCCCCAATCTTTGCAGAAAGTTTTAAGAATTGTTCCCCTTAAATATATGCCTTATAAGTTATCAGGGCCCTTTGCAAAGCCTGTCCCTTTGTAAGGTGTATCTGCACCAAACCCGCTTAAGTGGTGACTAATCATCTACCCGGTATTGTAGTTTTTCCTGGTACTGCCGCTTTTACTTCTTTTTCAGGCCACGGGATCCCTGGTTGCAGGCTGAGAAATACATACTGAAAAAAAAAAAATTTTTTTTCATGTCAGTTGTGGTTCACTGTGCGGTTATTATCCTGTGACTTTGTACTCCCCCCCTCCCACACCCTTTAAGAATTGTCCCCCTTAGATATATTCCTTATCAAGGCCCTTTGCAAAGCCTGTCCCATTGTAAGGCGTATCTGCAATTGACTTCCTTAAGTGGTGACAAATCATCTATCCGGTATTGTAGTTTTTCCTGGTACTGCCGCTTTTACTTTTTTTTGCAGGCCACAAGATCCCTGGTTGAGGCCGAGAAATACATACTGAAGATTTTTTTTATTTTCTTTCTTTTTTTTTTGTTCACTCAATAACCTACTTTCTTCTCACCTACTTTCCCCTCCCCAGCTTTTCTTCTTCGGAAGCAAAAGCGTATTTAAACCCCTGCCCTGCCAATGATGATGGCTTTGCCCAGACGAAGACAAGTCCACTTGTCGAAACGTTGGCTCGTCCTGCGAACTGAGGCGTACCCCATTTACCCTTGTTCAGTGCTCCTTCATATCGAACATCTCAGATTATCCGATACAGCATTTGCGTCACACGCTGTAGTGCCTCCTTCGGCGTGACCTTGAGAAGGTCAAGGTGAGGTGAACTGCACACTTTGACACGCTGTGGTGCCTCCAGACTGTGTGTGAAGCGACGTATACGCTTAGTGCGGCGTGAAGTAAGATCCCATTGCAGCTCACGAGGCGGAAAACTTTTGCCGATCGCTGATCTCGAGACAACAATTTCGCCCTATTAAGAGCATGCACTGACCGCTGCGTACTTGGCTTCTTTCCAAGATTTCGTTCAAATGCTTCGGACGTCAGAGAAGTTATTTTAATCGCTTTTATGAATCAGGCATCGACTTTCGAGCGCCACGTCTCCAGGGGGAATAGCTGCCCGACAAGTTTGGATGTCGATGCCCCATTGCATACTGTCCGAATTAGAGGGAATGCTTGCTTTCTTACACGTTTATTGTTCAACAGGTGTGAAAATCTCTGCCGTTACTGATTGCTCTTGAAAAAAAAAAAAAAAACACTGGCCTTAGGGAGCACAGCTTGCTCTTCGCGCATTGCTTACGAAATTCGTTGCTATCACTGTTGTAATTTGTGGTAATATACAAGTAGAACAATTCGTATCCGTAGCATTGCTAGCTCACTAAAATATAATTGTTGTTCTCTCCTTTTGCTCTCGACTCACAGCACCCTGAAATAGACCGATAATATACGCGGAATGCGTGAGAGGCGTGCTCAATGCGCCAAGGTCTAATCGTTTCAAAACATATTCGCTTCAAAACAATATATAGCCGATCTGTGATCAGGTTTCCCGCGGCTCTTATTTAAAAATGGTGTCGTTTATCCCACCGGCTGTATCGATCACAATGGGTGCTATATCTGTCGTTTATCGGCCACAGAAGAACCTAACATTCCTCGTTCCCTTCGACGCAGGTGACCTTTAGGCGCCGGCTAAGTGTACATGGGCTTCATTCCTGAACGCTCTCAGTCACATCAACCAAACGGCAAGACATCCTCGAAGCCCATATATATCCTTTTTGTATCCAATCCCAACGAATCGCCAGATTCTAACATTCTAATTGCTGAGTGAATGTCTTTCAGCGAAAGCATCTTCGACGGAAGTCCGTCTTGTTGGGCGGAAATATGAAAGTAGGGAATTCGGTAGATTTCGGTTGCTGTTAGAACGACTTCTTTATTTTTTTAATGTCCTCAACACGCATGACAGCACATTTTCGCTGGACAGCCTTGATTTTTGTTACCTTCGATTAGCAGCACATATTAAGCTATAGCGTATACAACCCGTTCTGCTCAAAAGCCGCCGGCGCCATATACGTATATAGACAACGGTCGGGAAAATAGGGTGGACACAAGCATCGCTATCGTGCCTACTCTTAGGACGAAGTTTAAGCGTCCTCCTACTTCCTTTACTTTCTAAATTGGTGGCATGCTAGCATTCCCTAACACATAAGTATGCTTCGTCCACCTGTAGGCACACAGCAGCGCACATCTCGGTAGAAATGTTTAATGACATCTACCAGCTGAAATTATAAACGTGGAGCTTATTCCTTCTCTTATTTTGTGCAACTTACCATATGATTTAGTAACACGTAGAGTTCACATTATAATATACCTCCTCGCTTCCCAAGGAGTAAAACGTGGTGATATTTGTTGTTGTTTAATGTCATATCACGTGTTCGGACTTAATTGCTTTCTAGTATATTATAGCTTCCATATTCACATTACTAACCGAAAATAACACATCTCTGCTGTCCCTAATGAAGAGTGGCTGTGTCGTTAAACTGTCTGAGAAACATACAAAAGCGCTTGGTCGCTCATTCTTCATGAAATATGCGAGATGAATGTAATGACTCAGCGCTCTCATCATCGTCGCCCTCAGGCGTACTATATATATACGCACACACCCTACAGAATGGCCCTAGCTAAAACCCTTGAAAAACGCGGCGTTGTTTCAGCTGCAGTCACTTAATTTGGCAAATTTCTATAATAACATCCGCCTACCTAACCTTCTACCGCCACTGCCTGCCCTTCCGCTTGCAAGCCTGTTATTTATAGTGAAAAAAAAAAAAACGTTGCTAAAAACGCACAAAGCACCACGAGTTTTCTGTGAGGATACATCTCTTGCCTCAGAACACGTCGTCATGTTCGAAACCTAATCCTCTTTGAAAACCATAGATAATCGGTATATATGTTGCTTCTATATTTTAATTTCAATCACTTGCACAAGCCTCGCAGAAATTCTTCACCGAATTATTAGTGTTACTGTACCTAGGTGTCCGTGTCCCCGGGACATTTTTAGCTTCAAGTGATTTCTACATGAGCTATAAACGACTTAATTTCAGACTTTGTGGGCTTAAACGTTTGACCGAAGCTGCACAGGCAAATGGAATGCACACAGTGACGACACGAGCGGCTTGGTGCATGCAAATGGATAGTGCACGCCAAGGAAAAGCTAAAGTTTAAATCAGCAACGCGACAATCTTTAACGGAAAGCCTTTAATGGTTCATACTGTCGGCGTTCGTTCGTCCGGTAACACTATAGCTGTCAATCAAAAAAAAAAAAAAGAAAATCCTGTTTCTGTCGAGAATCGAACTTCCACTGTCGGATCTCTAGCCGAGCGTTTTAACCAGTTGCGCCACGCCCGGGAAAACCCTTTTTTTCTTTATTACCTGCCACATCAGCACAGAACAAGAAAACAAGAAAACAAGACACATTTCCGTTTTATAATTTAGCAGACACACTGGTAATAAAAAATAAAACAATGTTACGCGAAATTAAAACAGAAGCTTGGGCAAGTTGGTAATCCATTGTGTAGAAAGCGCGAAAAAAAACGACAGGGACGAAGGAAGACGACAAGACAGCGCTCGTCTTGTCGTCTTCCTTCGTCCCTGTCGTTTTTTTCGCGCTGTTCTACACAAAGTTACGCGAAAACTCGTCTATTATAATTAAAATTGTTCGCAGGGAGCAAGGTGGTCAAACGCCAATAACCAGTCTAGGGGAACACTTAGTGATTTTAATGGATCACGGATATGCATAATATGCTCATGAAATACTGCCTAGCAGGCCTGCCATTCAAATCTTGATTACGAACTGCCATCCTCGTCTTCCAAACAGTGTGCATGCATGTACTGGCAAAAAGTGGATACAGAAAGGAGTTAAAAGGAGGTTTTTTCGTAGAGTTCTCTGCAGTATATACCATAAAAATACTGCATCCCAACATTCCAAAACGATGTGCTCTATTGTTTCAGGCTTACGACAAATGCATTTCACGAATACGTGACGCGTTCTCACCTCGCACCACCCCCAGGATAGTGAAACGACGCTGCAATTAGTGATAACGACAAGATTACATTAGCAATTATACTGACGGTGCATATAGTTGATAATAACAATGAGAACAAACCCGCGGTACCGCGTGCAGAAGCAACGCTCAGGCTTTCGCACTTCTGCAGTGTAGATTCCACAGTGCTCTCTGAATTTTCAGCTCACAGTCTGCATTCCTCGAAGTATTAAATTCCAACCGTTCAATTTGCGTCGCGTGGCGTCGAATGTCTCCGACTTGCTTCCCTGCCGAGCAACAGTGCAGTAGTTGCACGTCATTCACCCTCGCACTCATTGCTAGTGCACGTCTGCCCTATACAGGACGCAAGTCCTACCATGGTACGCGCCCGGCATTACAAGAGTGTGTCTTCAGCCGGAAATAATTATCGATTCTTCTTTAAATTCTTTTCGATACTTATTGTGATATTCATTGTCTGTTCAATACTTATCGTATTTCGACTGACGCATTCTGGTAATTACGAAAACCTGGCTTCACTGCGACGATTACTGAAGGATGGGGGAATAAATAAATAAATGGGAAGACAATCGTTACATTAGCCGCATTGAAAGCTGCTCCCAGATCGTTTACAGGGCAGTGGGAACAGCCACCGTGGGCTTTCACTTGCAGTCAGCTTAATTGCATTCTCCAGTGTGCTACTCTGGGTGGAATCCGTACCCTCATATTTCAAGGTTTCTCTTCGGTTTACCCTCACCCCGCCGCGCCTCGAGCAATTCGTAAACGCCGACCTGCTTGCTGCTGTACTCCGGCCGAGAGTGCGTCGGTGGGCGATGACCTTGAAATGATTCGACCGCTTTTATTCAACAACATCTTAGAGCCGAGACAGGCGTGTGACGCAGCGACGCGTAAGCACTTCACGTACGGCCGCGATAATGATGTCAATTGCCCAAGAAATCGTATTCGGGCGAATGTTTTTCCTCGTGTCAATGGCGACACGCACCAGGACGCGCTCTTTGAAGTTTGACAGCCAAGAAAGACGAATGGTTTTCTTCCTGTTTTCGCCGCCTTCAATCCCCCTCTCTAAAACACCAGAAAGACTAATGTACGGCATCTTTCTATCTCTCGTGCGCTCTTCATCTAAAGTGCACTGTCGGCAAAATATAAACAAAGATTGCGTGCTTAGAGGTTACGCAACATGTTTACTATGGCTTGTAATAGAATGCACTTAGGAACGTGCTCAAACGTCTACTCACGTCGGATTCCTAGAGATTTAAAGGACACTGTACAATTACGCACTCATGCATGTGATGCCTATATTCGTCACTGTCTTGATTATGATAAATAACCCTTATGATAAATAACATTTCGCAGCTGTCTTACAACCATTGTCGAAAGCATAGCATTCAAGATTACTTCTGAGCGGTTACGTGGACAGGTGCCTTCAGCATCCGTTAGAGTAACTCTCGGCACGGAACGCCGGAAGGTCGCTTTTCCCGTGGTGCATAGCAACCTAAGCGCTACAACCTGGAATGAAACATCTTAGACAGCGTGTTACGTCTTTCATAGAATTTTAGTCAATGGTTTCTCGACATTTTTTTTTTTCACATATTGTTCAACATTACGATAAGAATCATTATATTCGCAGGTCTCTTCTCTCAAAACTACTTTTTATTTTTACATCAACTTTCAAAATACGCCCCGTCGGCCTTGTACTACGGCCTGATTTAGTTTTTGTGAGCGCGAAGCATTGGAAGCTTACAGCATTAATGTAATATGTTTATAAAAAAGTATCTGAGAGTATATTCTGCAGCTGTGTCACAAAAATGTAGTGTTATTGTCAAAAGCCCATTAGTTTTCCATGGCAGTTTTAACTATACTCTGTGCGAACGCAAGAAAAACTATTTAAAAGCAAATTTGGGCCACGCATTGCAAGCGTAGACCATTCCCAACAACATGTGCATTACAATTTATCTTATTATATCCCACACTTGCTTCGCAATTATGAGATGTTCCAAATGTCTGGTCTTGTCTATGTTCACTAACAGTACCGCCTCTTTTCTTGTGTGTATAAGGAGTAAGGAGGAAGGGTAGAGTTGGTAGGCTTGCGACAGTGAAATGTTTTGCTAAAGCCTATGAAATCTATCCAGAGCATAGCGCTCGCAAGTTCCTGAAAGGAGCAAATTTAAGTGATAGATGCTATATAGGCTAGTATAGTTCCAATATCATGTGCGTAAAAATTGAAATGTTCGACTCCACCTCGATTATTTTGCTTGCTTACCGATCACCTCAGCTATAAAAAACCTAACATGTTCATAAGGGGTGAGGAGGGGCCTGTAACCAATGAAAAGCAACAAAGGCTGGAAGACGAAATAATTATGCTGAAATGTGGCGCAACAAACACAACCACAAGCGAACAGACACAACACACGCGCACTCTTCGCTTGTGTTTGTGTTTGTTGCGCCACATTTCTGGGTATTATGCAGCACCAACTAGCCCCTCAATACGTTAATTATGCTGAGCATACTGAAAAAGTTATGCTTATACAGGTATACTTACAAAGTATACTAAGCACACCGAAAGAGACACACATCCCCGTTTGTTCATGGGTACAGGAGAGTTGTCTACAAGTTGCCGTTATCCTCTGGCGCATTGTAAATCGGCCAAGCCGGATGAAGTGTCAATAAAAGATTAGGTGAGCATCGAAAATAACTCTGGGACATTCCCTTGATAGCCGCCTTACATATTGCGGCACCGCACATGTAGCACAAACGATACGAAAAACATCCATCTCAAACCGTTCTTCGACAAAAGAACAATTCTATTCAGACACGGGGATAAAGTAGCGCGTTAGCTTAGGAAAGCCATACGCGCATCATTGAAGACATGTGCGTCAGTGAGACTTCCGTCCGCTTCTCTGATGGGGAATTTCGATTCTCGGCCGACTAACTCGTGTATACGGGGAATTTATTCAACCTAATGACACTGCAGTTATTGCTGCAGCCGTTTCTATGTGCGCTTGCAAGGCGAGGATCTTGACATCTTCGTTACGGCCTGTCCCTACACGGATGTTCTTGGGCTCACAAGGTTCTTGGAACATCGGCGAGACACCAGGAACGACTCCGCCGAATATTGTGGTCGGAGTAGTGCAGGCAAGCCAGGATTTTTGGGCATCCGGGGCGTTTCGTCAGTGGAAGAACACGAAATGACCAGGCTTTTCGTGATTGGCGCGCCACGTCGTCATACATGACTGAGCTGCTGTGCAATTATGTTCTTCCAACGTTGCAAAGGCCATGAAAGATTCCGAGATTGATTTAGGACGTCGTGACACTGGGAAAAAGTGAAGTTCCTGCCAAACACGTGTAAGTCCTCAAGCTCGATTCGAAGTTTGGTGGGCCACCTGTTGAAAAGGTAGCAGTTCCCCGTTTACTTTCGTGGCTCTTCGCCACGAAAAGCGGGAACTCTGCGCGGCTTGTCGACTTTCTGATATCTGCCCACTTGAGAGTCCTTTGCGAGGATAAGAAAGCAGGGTTTGTGGTCATTCACGAGAGAATGTTCACAGAGAAGGCCGTGGCATGCCATTGCGAAAAATTTCAGGAAGGTTGACTTGCTGATCTACAAAACCTGGTTTCAAGTGGTTTCAACAGTACTCAACAACCTTATCTAGCTGCTTTGTTTACGGTAAACACCCTAGAGAAGGCACCCCACACCGTGCAATCATTTCCGAACGGACTACTTGGCAAGCACCAATGGCCATGCATCTTCAGAAGTACCTGAGGGGTCTGACTTCATATCTCCTGAGGCAGTGATGAGTCTTGTCAGTAGCAGCAACAAATACCAGCGCGCCCCCTTCAGCACGCACATTAAGGACTTGTGCTATATATACTTAATGCCAATTAACGAGCCAACTAAATGCGCCCAGAAATGCGTCTCGGAGCATAACGACACGGCATTTCTGTTTAGATGTGGCGCATCGGTTGATCTTAACTCTACAGTCCTAGGGTGTAACGGAATATTTTATTTACAGCAAGCCATATTTGTATTGGGTCATGCGTGGCCCCCGTTCTTAAACGGCCAAGGCAAATTAAGTAATTGAACAGAAATCAAGTGGGCAAGTTTTGAAAGTATGTAGCTATGTAGATGACTGTTTATTGCTGTATAATTACATCCCAAATAGGCAAACAGAAAATTCCTCTTATCTATATATGAATGCCGAAACTTCTGACCTTTCATTTTATGACTGTGTCAAATGAACTCAAACTAAATCAATCCAAATCATGCTTATTCTCAACTCCAAATGTACTCTACCGAAATTGCCGTCCTGAAAGTTTGTTTGCTCTCACCGAAGTTTTGAAATTTTTAATGCTACAACAACGAAATTATATACCTGTATTTTATATCTATCTCACTCGTGGTGGTTTGGGCAACATACATCACGGTCCTCCTCACGAGAGGGTTTCTGGCAGGTGACGGCGATAAGATAGCGACAACGTCAATAACGTCTCCTCAGACAAACTACGCCTAACTAGTGCTTTCTCACGCTATACTAGGTTTCGTGAACCACTTTAGTTTTAATTATTGGCTAATGTCTCCATAAAATAACAAATTGGGTGGCGCAATAATTTAGTTACAATTTATCAATGCAGAAGCGCGCTTCCGAAAACTCTTCTTCTTCTTTTCGGCTTTCTGGTAATAAAAGGTTTTTGGTATCTTATGCCATAGACGCAAAACTTCTGCGCTTACCTAAAATATGCATAAATACGGCATCTAACAAGTGATATGAACCGGAAGTAGCTTATGAACGCAATTTTTTTCGCATCCGTAATTTGTGTCACGCCTATCAATACATCCGCAAAACAATTCTGGGCAGGCTTCTATTTTTTTGCTATTTATTACGAACAGCCCATTCTACGGTTTTTCTTAAAATAGGGTAGCCATGAGGTGGCGAGAACATCAATGAAAATATGTCATTCATTATCTAACAAGGCTTGAAATCGGCAAAGGATAGAAAATAGAGACATTTCTAAATCACAAGTTTAAAACCCTGCAACCAGCAGGGACAACCGTCTCCAAAGGAAACGTTGAATCTCTGAGGCATATTTCTTCGCGGCAGTAATCATTGAATAAGGTTCTGCACTAAATTACAGCAAAATAACATCACAACAGGAAAACAAGCTTCACCCATCTTCCCGATAATTAATATCATTACCTTCATATCGTTGTAATAAATGCTACCTTCACAATAAGCAGGTGTGTTCTATAAAACTGAACTAGCTTGGAGCAGGCGTCTAATGCTGAGTTTGAAGCCACTGAAGTTTAAAAGCTCTCTCGTGAGCATAAGTCTTTCATGCGGCCAAAACAGAAGTGTTTGTTTAAAAATGGCCGACTTGAAACAGCAAAACACAGTAGTTTTTCTAAAAAAAGGCGCCATTTGTTTTTTTTTTTTTTTTGCAACGAACGTGAGCAAAAAGTGTCATTGTTGACGAGGGGAATGCTTTCGTTCATGTGTTCCGATTTTCTGAATGTTTTATGTAGGCGAACTGAGTTCACACAGACCACAGACAGTGGTCTGTGGTCTGCCGCGGTGGTTCAAGTCATCTGTCATTCCGTCTCACCTGCTATATGCTCATGCACCTGCTCCGTCGCTCCTTGTCGCCATTTTTTTTTGTGTCCCACTGCCCGCGTACTATGGACTATGCAAGCCTTCACACAAAAGCGGCAACGCTTTCGAACTATGGTCCGCATAGACAGGAGGTTGCTTACTTTTGTGGCTGAATTGATTCGAGCAGAGATGAAATTTATGACGGCAATAATCAACCAGCGCATCGCTTCCTTCATGGCGTTAAGACGTCAGCGCCGAAGGACATAACTTCTTCTGATGCTAAGTCATTAAAATCTCCAAACAGACGGCATGTATTTTTAGTTCTGGTTTCCAATGAAGCCTCTGCTTCAAAGCATGAACACGGAATAATACTATAAGATCCAATCGCTTTGACTAATAATGTCTTTCTCTTTCTGCGAACGTATCTAGGCGCGGTATGTATGAAAGACACAGGCGAACTACTCAAGGGGTGCATTATCATCATCAGCCGGACTATACCCGCAGCATAAGCAAATTAGCCTCTCCCATATTCCTCCTGTGCTATAACTGCATGCACACTATAGCCAAACGGGTGAGTTGGTGGAATATATTAAATGTAAAACAGCGCAAGAGACAAACACAAAAGCAGAGAAACACAGGACGAGCGCTGTCGAGGTGTTTGTCTCTTGCATTCAAACTGCATCCACTTGGCCCCCGCAAACGTCTTGACGCCATCGGCCCAACCTTCCCTGCTATTACTTCCTTCCCTTGGAATCCAATTTTTATCGACCACCGGTTATCCTCTGTTCGCACTTCATGCCCTGTCAATTTCGTCTCGGCGCATCTACGTACAATGAGAACGTTTCTTTATCTTAATTCACGGAAGACTTTACTTGCAAGGAAACTAATCACATGTGAAAAAACGGTGACGAAAACCTTTGTGCACGGATAAATTCTTTTTTCTTCCTGGCTCCATCAATCCCCCTGCGCTCACAGCTCACAAGCTGAGTGCGCAGGTGGACAGTGTAGCTTTATGTCGAGCATGCCTCTTGGCATTTATGATAAATAGCTCAAATTGAGTGTTGAAAGTGTGCATAGCTGCCGGCTTTCGAGACGTCGGTACCCGGTGCTATCAGCTGATCCGTAGCTGCGACTAAAGCGGCCCCGCTGCCGAGTTCCTATAGATGCATATGTGCCGCTAGGCGCTCCCCCTTCACTGTGCACGTGACTTTCGGCTGCTGTGCCCAAGGCTGCGGCGTCAAAACTCGGCTTATGTCTAAATCGGTTGGCCTTGAAATAAAATGTGGCACATTATACGACCCTATGCTGTGCGTGTGAGGTAATATAGGCACAATTAGAAATTACTAATTAAGCGAGTATCAAAGTGTATGTTGGGGAAAGACGATATCTGTAAAGGGAGGCGCAGACGGTAGCCATAAACGGTCGCATCACATCGTTAAAAGAGGAGCTTAAGGGCCCCACAAATATTTTAAGCATCAAAACTTTCAGATGTTGTATCCGTGCGCAAGTTCAGAATGCTCATTTTTTTTTTTTTAAGCGAGTGTTTGTTTCGATTTTCAGGACCCACGTGCTACGACGCCTCGTCGTTGTAGATGTACACGGAAGCTCAAACTGGAGAGGTTTGCTTTTCGTCACGAACCTTCCATGATACTTTTGGCTTTTTGTCTAGATGCAGAAAACGTCTGGGATGTGTACCGGGTGAGTCAAAAATTATCAGTCCACCTGGTTTGCTTTTCGATAATGTTGTGAGAACTTGCATCACTCCAGGATGCTCAACACTGAATGGTGAGAAGAAGGCTAAGCCTCACTGACAAGAGTGGTATTAGTCAAATCGGTACCGCAATAGCATGATTATACAACTCGAAACCAAACCCTCTGGCACGCGAACATTTCGCCAACTCCGTAAGTCTGCGGGTCCGAGAAAACAGTCAATAGCAAAGCGCGCCGTCCGTGCCATCGAAGGTATGACGCTCCTGAATGATTGTGTGTATATGCTGTTGTATTGGCGCTTGGTGCTGTGTGTCAACTGGCGACTTTATCTCACAACCAGCAAGAAGGCAGCTTTGTCGTGAGCAGTTCAGAATGAGATAATCTGAAAGCGTTTTTCAGAGCTGCGCCTCGGATCCTCGCCAACCTTTTGACGTGTGCAAATAAATGTTATTTCTCTCTCTCTCTTGGAAGGAAACGAAGCTGCCAACGACTCAGCCCGAGGATATGCTAACCGGGCACCACGTCCAGAGGGGTTTCGGAGCGCACATGATGTACCCAAGAAATATATTGACATCCTCCCGCATTACAGACTTGACAGAAGAAAATATTCCCCACCCCGCAAGAAACTAACCAGAGAAGAAGCAGTCACCCTCCGAAGAATCCAAACCAACAGCCAAGTCCACGGCCGCTTACTACACAGAATCTCGTCCACCACCTAAAGATATGAATGCGTATTTTGCAACGTACCAAACACCCTACAACATATGGCGTGAGGATGCAAGAGACTAAATGGCACTATAACCACCATGGCCATAACCGAAGAGCAGTGGAAGACTCAGCTGTCAAGCCCCAGCCTGGAGGATCAGCGTAGTCTGGTCAGCCGGACTCGGGAGATGGCTCAGGCCCACGGCTTCCTGTACTGAGGAGGCTGCCCACCTAGGGCTGAATATTTCATGCCTGCTCATAATAAATGTCTCTGCCTCTCTCTCTCCCTCTCTCTCTCTCTACCAAGTCGTGGAGGACAGCGCTGTAATCGGAGCGTATTCGGGCGCACGGACCGCGCTGTTGTGTGATATTCTGCAAAACGGACCGGCTTTCATTTTTGACGGACGGAAAAGCTACGCTAAGGTACCCGATTCCAAAGCACCAGGGCCCGACTATTCACGGAGCGATCGGCAATTTTTCTATTTAAACGTGGGTGTTTAACGCCCTAATTTAAATGTGAATAGTTTAACGTCAATAATTATTCAATTCATGAAAAGGGAACACTAGCCAATAATATAAAAAATTTTATACCGATATTAATTTGATTTTGATTCAGAAGACCGCTTTGTTTTATTTAAATAATCGTCCGTCTACAGCCGGGACAGTATAACCACTTCAAACTCCATGTATTATTATCACAGTTCGGAACATGTAAAATGTAAACTTTCTTAATGCAGAATCATTCCAACCTGCATTCTTGGATTGCGCCAAGGTGGCTGTGAAACCTAGCTCCTTCGAGTATCCGTCGCAAACAAAATTCGCCGCCAGGGGGTTTCAAGCCCAAACCGAAGCAGATGGATCAGTTCTCAAGGCGTGGCGTAATCGTTAAAGCCGATGAAGGCTTTTTGCTCTCTGTGTGAGGGGTGTGCTCAACATGTCTCGGTGTTGAATTTAACGCACTGTGCGTAGCACATGGAATTCCTCTTCCTCAAGGTGACGTGCTTGGTTTTCAAGCCGGACCTTTCGACTGCTCATGCAAGAAAGGCGTGCGCGCATTGTATCAGAGCCATTGCTGCGTTCTTAACAGCTGACATGAAATCATTGAAGAGGTGAATAAAGCAAGGGTGGCCGTTAAGTATTGCTAGTTATTTTACAAGCATCTGTTAATGTCTAATGTCTAATAAAACTTTTTCTAACAAGAGACAAACCGCGCGGAAAGCATGTACACCCTCCCACTTTTTTAATCTTAACGCACGAGCGTCGACCGTCGAGTCGATAAGCGCCGTATGACGGAACACAGCGGCGAAATGAGCGAGAATATACGCGTGCGCGCAAGGAGCACTCCAGTGCAGCTGTACTCTGCCAGGCTGTTCTGAAAACGTGACCTCATCTCTGCTTCTTTTGAGCACCATTATCGTCATTGTCCTTTTTTTTTTTTCTGAACTCTTCCATCAAGTTATAAAAAAGCGGTCAGGTGATAGCGCTAGAGCTGGATGGAAGGCGATATACGCCCTCTGATTATACTACATGCGTATCAGCATTTGGTTTCGTTTTGGTATGGGTCACGTAGCACTTTCTTGCGGTAAATTAATCGTATCTGCCACTCGGAGTCCTGCTGAACAGGAACTTCTATCTTTCAAAGAAAACGCAGATGCATTGTCAATGTCGTTACCGAAATAAAAAAGAAAGCAGGCTGTACACATGATATTTTCTAATATTTTCCCAGCGGCATGCAGAAAACAGAAGCAAATACGATAACGCACAAAAAATCAGGGGGGGGGGGGGGGTTGGATCCGGTTCCCGTAACAGCCTGGCGGAGGACAGCTGCACCAGGGTGCTCATTGCGCGCATTCTCGCTCATTTCGCCGCGGTGTTCCGCCGTTCGACGCTTATCGACTCGGCGGTCGACGTTCGTGCGTTATGGTTAAAAAAGTGGCATTTTAATCGCCTATCACCACTGCATATGTTTGTATCCTACACCATAAAACTCACTTATATTCATAAGGCAGTTCTAATTTTTTTTCTTGCCCTCACTACTTACATAGAGATGATTGCAGTAAACACACTTTTGTTACATTTTGTACGTCAGAGCCCACACAGTTCTTAACGGCAGTTTTTTTATCCAAAGCATGAAAAATGAGAGCCCTAGAAAATGCTGAGAGAGGTCAGATCGCACGCCTCCCATAATTCTTCCCCGCGTCGATTAGCAAATCAGCGGGTTGAAACCAGCTAAATTTTGTTTTTTCACTATAGAGCTTCTCTGTCTCTCACGGTTTTTTGTTCCCGCTGATGGGTCTTCGGAAAGCTACCGTACGTGTTTATCCGGAAGACGGTATGCTTGCGTAGTGAATGATTCAGTGTACGCAAACTAACGCAGGGGGTCTAAATAATTCTGAAGCCTTCAAGTATGCCACACTTTCTTATCAAATTTTAAAAAGCAGTCGCGAAACTAAAAAAAACAACAACAAAAATTGTGGGTGTTCAAGCATAGCTTGAATCTAGGTCGAAAGGGGGCTGTTGCCGGGGCACGTCTTTCTCTTCTTCTTTTTCTTTGTTCTCTACTTTCTCTCTTTTCTTGTTGTCGCACGAGGCAGCGGAGGTGGCTCAGCTACAGAGCCAGTAGCAGGCCCGTGCATTTTCTTTTCCTTCTTCCTACAGCCCCAACAACAAGCTGCGAGAGTTGTAGCAACCCGCCTTTTCAATCAGCGTTTGTATAATTTAATAGCAATAATTGGTTTACAGTAATAATAATAATAATAATAATAATAATAATAATAATAATAATAATAATAATAATAATAATAATAATAATAATAATAATAATAATAATAATAATAATAATAATAATAATAATAATAATAATAATCGGTTCTCTGGAAAAGAAAGGCGGAATAAATTGTCACACGTACTGCGGACACCTGAACCGCGCCGTAGAGGGAAGGAAGAAGGTGAGAGTGAAAGTAGAAAGAGAGAAAGAGGAGCCCTAGTGGAGGGCTGCGGAGTAATTTCGACCACCCGGGGATCTTTAACATGCACTGACATCGCAAAGTACACGGAGGCGAGAAGAGGAAAGAGGGTGGCTGTTCCTGACCCTGATAGGACTGGGACAGGTAGGTCACCGCCGCTTGCGGTGGGTTAGCCTGCCACCGATTTTTTATCTGTCGCAGGCCATCATTGCAATCGCCACCGCTTTGGTGATGGACGATGGCTGTTGCGGTGAGCGTCTTTCTCACCCTCTTCTTTTTCTTTCTTCTCTATGTTTTCTTCTGTCTGCACGGAAGTTGTGGGGGATGGGACAGGTAGGTCACCGCCGCTTACGGTGGGGCCTAGCCTGCCGTCGTAGTTTATCTGTTGTAGGCCGTCATTGCATCCGCCACCGCTTAGGTGGTGGACGACGGCTGATGCGGCGCGCGTCTTTCTCTCCCTCTTCTTTTATTGCGAAATCAATACTACTATCACTTTTCAGCCGTTCGCGTAGCGAGGCGGCAGCTACCATTGACCTTTAGCGTGACCTTTGGCGCGTCGCCAAGCACAGCTGCGCAAAAAGGGGGCCCCAACTCGCGCCGTCAACTCGCGAGGCGAGGGGTGCCTCTCCCCTGATGGGGCTGGGGCAGGTAGGTCACCGGCGCTTGCGGCGGGGGCTAGCCTGCCACCGAATTTTTTATCTGTTGTAGGCCGTCATTGCACCCGCCACCGCTTCGGTGGGGGACGACGGATGTTGTCGCGGCGCGCGTCTCTCTTTCCCTCTTGCTTTTCTTTCTTCTCTATTTTTTCTTCTGTCTGCACGAGGCAGCGGAGGTGGCTCAGCTACAGAGCCAGTAGCAGGCCCGTGCATTTTATTTTCCTTCTTCCTACAGCCACAACAACAACAACCACGATCGGCGACTCTGCTGCTGTTATAGTGTGCTGGTGTGCTGTTCTGCTTTCTTCTCCTGACTGATGGATCCTGTCTTGTCTGCGAGCCTGACCGTTCTCTCCGGTGAGGCCATTTCACGTCGGGGGATTGGCCAGTATTTGTTTTAAACCGAAACTAGGATTCATGTAAAATTAGGCCTATAATGTGTCTAGCTTCCCCAGGTGGGGTTTCGGTATCCTGGTTTGCCAGTCTGCTGGCCCAAAGCTTGGACATGGAATCTTTCGGACGAAATGGAATAAGTATAATACCGGTGGCATTCGTACCAATTGGGGATGGATTCCTGAAGTTGAAAAATCCAAAAATAATCCAGGAGCAGCTAAAGGCTGTCACCCCCAACTACCTAGAAATCTCTGAGGTGCGTCCGTTTGGCAGGAGAGGTATCCTCTGTAAGTCCTCGAATATACAGTGTGTGTCGGACTTGCTTCGATGCACATCGTTTGCATCCCTGCCAGTAAAGCCTTTTATACCTGAACAGTTGGCATGTGCAAAAGTATTATACGCGGCGTGGATTCGTCGGCTTCTCCGCAAGAAATGATCGAGGAATTTAATGAGGCTGGCATTGGCATCTTATCACTATTCTGTTGCAGCAGGGATGCTGGTGGCTCTAGGCTGCCGACAGAATCGATGATAGCGACGTTTAATACCGTTTCTCGGGCTAGTTGGTTCATACTTGTACTGTGAAAAACTGCGCCGAACTTTGTCTCGTCTACTTCCTTGCGGTGTGTTAAGTTCGGCGCAGTTTTTCACAGTACATAGCGACGCTTGCTGGAGCTAACTGTCCAACAGAGGTTAAGGTATGGCCCATTGTGTACTGTGTAGATCCCCTGCAGCCTCGCCCTTTGCAGTGCAAAAACTGCTGGCGATTCGGACACAGCAGCAAGGCGTGCAAATTCGCATCACGCTGCAGACTGTGCGGAGACAACCATTCATCTGACATGTGCACCTCTGCTGTGGTAATTTGCGCACTATGTCACGCAGATCACCCTGCTGATGATGATATATGCCCAAAAACGCGCAGATGAGCAAACTGTTCTCAACATTATCCAGCATAATAAGTGTTCTAGAGCAGATGCCTATGCACAGCTAGACCATAAGAGGAATTCGTATGCAGCTTGTGCAAAAACACTAGCTTCGGATGTGGAAACAGGCACGACAAAGTCGGTTGTCTTAGCTGTAGAGAAATCACTTGAGGGTTTCTTCGAGCGTATGTTAAGCACGTTTACAGAAGCTGTGTCACAGGTCATAGCTACAAAGATTGGTTCGATCGAAATTGCAGCTTTGCAAGTTGGCAACCCTGGTATACTGAATATGCCATGCTCCTATGGTTCCTAGGGCCTCTGTTGAGGGAGATTCTACCCAGACGACGCCTGCTCCTTTTTCTTCAATGAAAGTACAGGGTCAGGGTCATGTGGATACTCACGTGTCCACCGTTAACCCATTGGATGTAGAGATGACATGTTCATCCCAAAAGCGTCGCGCTTATTCCTCTCCCTCAAAATCCGCACATTCTAACACTAAAAGTAAAAAAAGGTTCCCCTAATCTTCAGAATAACATTGATGTCTTAAAGGAGGCTGTCACAGCCTCCCGGATTCTACAATAATCATGGCGGGGTTAAAAGTACTACAGTGGAATTGTCGTTCAATTGCATCTTCGTTTCACGATTTACAGAATCTTATCTCAAATTTCAACCCAGACATAATTTTATTACAAGAAACTTGGCTTTTGCCAAATCGGCCATTTTCTCTAAAGTATTTCAGAACTTTTAGATCAGATCGCACTAGCGGCCGGTGTGGCGGCTTGCTAACATTAATTTCGTCAAAAGCAATTCATCGGGCGAAGGTATCACACAAAATTCTACGGTAAGACTGCGAACTGCTTGCAGTTGATATCGCAATTCCACAGTCTGCTCCTGTCACTATTGCAAATGACTACTTCCCAACAGGTGTCCGTACAACAGTTTGTTTAAGTAATATGTTGAGTTCAACCAACGGACTGATTATTGCTGGCGATTTTTATTCACACCATGTTATTTGTGGTTACCGTTCAGATATATGTGGGCAGCGACTTTGGAACTGGATGTCTGTAAATGATGTGCATTGCTGTAATAGTCCAGGCATAACCTACATGCGAGCAGCTTCTAGGTCAGTAATTGATTTAACGTTAGCAGCAATTAGATTAAGGGTCTCATCATGGGCTACGGTGGATTGTGGTACATCTAGCGAACACTTTCCAGTTACGTTTAATATAGAATCTACTCCCCTTAGAGTAACTACTTGTGAACAAACATTTGTCAACCATAAACTCTTTAAAAAGTTTGTGAATTCCTCTTTTTCCTCTATAGCATCATCTCAGCATTCTGAACGGGCTCAGCAAGCACTCTCTTCTCTGCTATATGCCACTGAGCGTTCAGCGTTCACTGTGAAATCGTCTGTCCCTAACAAAATGTCATGCCGATGGTGGAACGAAGAATGTGAGAAAGCATTCCGTCGTAGAAAAGCTGCGTGGAAGAGCCTTTCCCATAACTAGTGTCCCCAAAATTGGATAAATTTTAAATTTTATGCGGCTTCATTTAAAAAAACTATTCGTATAGCAAAGGATGAGTATAATGCTAATATGAATATTTATCTCTCTAATCCAATTAATCGGAAGGCATTATATAGGTTCATGGAACGCAACCAAAGTTCTTCTCCACCACATGCAACCGGGTCAGAGGTGTTATCACCCAATGAAGCAAAAGAGAAACTTGAACAAATTGCGAACGGTCTTGCTATTCGCTTTCAAGCGCAAACGGTGGCTCCGTTACTTCGACCTACGCCACGTGCTGACTTCGTTTCAGTTGAGCCACTGGAATTGCATTGTATAGCGGCTGCTCTGCAACCTGCAGCTCCTGGGTGTGACGGTGTTACAGTGGCTATGCTGAAAGCTTTAGTGCAAAACCACACTCGGAAGTATTGAATATTGTAAATTTTTCTCTGGAAACTGCTTGGGTACCCGAAGACTGGAAAGTTGCAAAAATTATACTAATTCTCAAAGATCCGAAAAAGGCTTTGATTTGGATAATATTCGGCCGATTTCTCTAACTTCAAATCTAATGAAACTTATTGAACGCATAGTTCACCTGCGCCTCACAAACCATGTGATGACCCTGAATGCATTAAGTGACGCACAAATTGGATTTCGTCAAGGGTGCTCCATTTGGACGGCTCATACAGATTTGGAGAGTAGAATTAGGTTAGCAATGAAGAAGAAAGAAGTGTCTGCATTGGTCACTTTGGATATCGTCAAAGCATATGACAGTGTAGAACACTCTATACTATTGAATAAGATAAACGAAATTAGGTCACCTTTTTACATTTGTGGATGGCTAAATTAAGCAATAGAAAATTTTTCTGCACGAGAGGTTCTATAACTTCTGAAACTTATTACCAAACTGGAGGCGTGCCTCAGGGATTGGGGCTGTCTCCATTGCTATTTAATATATTAATGAGAGATATTCCTGTTCATCCAAATATAAAAGTGTACATGTATGCGGATGATATTGCCTTTTTCTCTTCTGCACGAAATGTTCATTTCTTATATCAGCTATTGCAAGCCTACTTGAATGCCCTTGAAGTTTGGCTCGGTAATATAAAATTAATTCTCAACGTGAAAAAATCCTCAGTACTCGGTTTCCCACCGGCACACCCTCTTTATATCTCCCTTGCTTATTGCGGTTCACAAATCCCAAAGGTTGAATCCTTAAAGTACCTGGATGTATTATACCACTCCCAATTAGACTGGCGGCCTCATATCAAAAGTAATTACCTGAAAGGTGAGCGAGTCCTTGGTCACCTGATTCGAATTAGCCGTAAGAAATTCGGTATGCGTAGAGATACTCTTTTGTTTCTCTATAAAACTTATTTGAGATCAATTCTGGAGTTCGGCTGTGTTCGTTTCTCGGGCAGTCCTAAATACAAACTACGACCTTTGTTGCTACTGGAGAGGCGCGCTTTACGACTATGTTTGGGGTTGCCAAAACAGTTTCGAATGCAGTCCTCTATTTAGAGGCCCGTGTACGTGACTTGAACTCTCGATGTGAGCTGGTCACTGTGCGAACCTTTTTACGAGCACTGGAATCTCTGTCTGGAGTGGCTTCTCCCATTTTTATTACACAGCAAGCTCAGTTTCTAGATTATCATTGGCCGTAATATAAGCAACCACAATTTGTATTTACTCAGTCCTTGCTGTCCAAAATTGCAGTTTCGCTTATGTCAGTAAGACGCGTTGGCAATGTTCAAGCTACTTCCGCACTGTGCTTTGACCAGTCGTTGCCATCTAATGCAAAACACTTGACTACCACGGTAATAAAGGGACACCTTGAAGATTATCTATTACAGTATACACGACACGTAGCTATTTTCACAGATGCCTCACAACGAAATGAAAAAGCAGCAATAGGGATTTACTCCCAAGCACTTGACTGGAGTTTTTCTGTACGGATCCCTGATTACACACCCATATTTACTGCTGAATTGCTTGCAATTGGTTTGGCCCTTCAAAAAGTTCCCGGTAATGTTACTCACGTAATCATACCCTCTGACTGCCTGTCAGTCTTAGCAGCATTAGAAAGCCCGAAAATGCGTCTTTTGAAACAAACCCTGATGTTTTTCCTTCCGATACATTTACAGGAAGTACGTTTTCAGTGGGTTCCGGGACACTTTGGCATCGCTTCTAATACAATGGCGGATTATGTAGCAAATTCAGCTCTCAATGGGCCTGTTGCCGATGTTGCACCTAATATTATCTTGCTAAATATATCCCGTTTTGAACGGTTTCAAACGTTAAACTTCTTGAGCCATGAGCCACTCCTTGGGACTACAGATTTTAACCATTTAAATTTCCATTGGAATATCCGACATTGTACCTCGAGGCAATGTGAGGCCTCCATAACGCTCGTGCGTTGTAGAATTCCTTCCCTCAATCTTTATTTATGTCGCTCTGCATTCACGCCGTCGAATCTTTGTGCGTCATGTGATGACGTGGAAACAATTGAACATTGCATCCTCTCCTGCCACAGGTATGCTACTCAGAGAAGGAATTATTCAGAAATACCTCTTGCTCGCCTAGGATTGTCATTTACAGTTCCTGTCCTCCTCTCCTTTGGTGCAACCGTCAAAGGGTATGCCCTAAAACCGGTGTGTGAGTTACTTCCTAATTATAATATCGGTATTGGAAGATTTGCGTGTTAGCGCTAATCTGTCTGAATTGTACTCTTTTTCTTTTTATAATTATTTTTAATATTTTCACAACACAAGGGGGAACAGCGCAAGCTAAACACGGACAAAAAGGGAGGACGAGACACACACAGCGCTCACAAGTTTAATATTTTACAATTCTATACCTTTTTTCATTGTTTTATATTACTAACGCCTCAAAATTTCAAATTATTTCAGTAACACTAACTCCTAATTTTTAGGTTATCTATGATATACTCAAATCGACATTATCAGCTATATTATGTTACCTACAACGAATTCTGGCCAATCCCCCACTGTGGGTATGTGCCATTATAACGAGGAAGAAGAAGAAGAAGAAGAAGAAGAAGAAGAAGAAGAAGAAGAAGAAGAAGAAGAAGAAGAAGAAGAAGAAGAAGAAGAAGAAGAAGAAGAAGAAGAAGAAGAAGAAGAAGAAGAAGAAGAAGAAGAAGAAGAAGAAGAAGAAGAAGAAGAAGAAGAAGAAGAAGAAGAAGAAGAAGAAGGGAAGACAAAGCTGTAGCAACGGTAGTTAGGGCTAAGAGAAGGTTGGCGCTTGCCAGAACAATCACACAAGTCATTAGCCGGTGTGTTTCTTGAGCTAACCTTCTTGCCCCGTATCAATATTAAAATATTTTCGATTAGGGATCCTCCGTACGAAAGCGATTTGCTCCCCATAGAAGGTCGGCTTTGCAGTGCCTTCTAGTGGTTTATGGCGGTTAACTTCCCAAAGCCTACGAGGAAGGTTCGGGAAAATTTAGAATACGTGACGTTCAATAACGTACTCTGACATTACGCAGTACACTGCCTGACACTACGCCGTACAAGGACTCCTCGCACTTCGTGTCTATCGCAACGCGGACGCCGCCGCCGGCTACGAAGCCCGGTTCCCCGGCTCACTAGTCGAGCGCCATTACCACTGAGCACCACCGCAGTGACAAAGGTCCTACTCATATCCATATCGACAAATATGATTAGCGGACAACTAGCTAAGTACCTGAGTATTTATTAACATGAAAGCTAGCACGTATCTCGTTACTGTGGACACTGCAGTAGAGATCTCATCGCAGTAAGATTTATCTGCAGTGCGACTTGCCGGCGCCGCACGTATGGTCACTCACCCGATCAAGCGCCGCTTGCTGCGCGGCCGACAGGTCTCCGACGTAGCCGCTCATCGCTCCTGGCTCCGTCCACCCGCTGCTGGACGGAAAGTGAGACTGCTTTCGGGTTGACGGCCGTCAGAAGCGAGAGTGCGAAGGGGAGCTGCTCTCCCGGGGAGCGCGGAGATTGCACAGGCCCCGAGGCACAAGACGGCAAGCGCGGTCACATATTTTTTCCGCCTTGCTTTTTATTTCGCTGCGATTGAATGAGTTCCGAAAGTTGGAACGCTATCAAACTATTATGCCTTCAGCTTGTGTCCTCCTGTTTCTTTAGTCAAGGATATACAAGTTCAGTTTTCTGTGACAACTTTTAATTGTAGGGTAAATGTGAGATCTTTTAAGACACTGTTAGTCCATGCTGACGGGAATGGTCGGAGCTTTCGATGCACGTCTAAAGCATTTGTTTTAAAGAATATTCCGCGTTCGAACCTAAGCTAAAACTGCTACTGAAAATTGACGGGCAGTGTTTTTTGAAAACATAACACTGAGGCAATTATTGAATGTTTTTAGAGCATAGTTATGAAATAGTCTAAACTTCCGATGTGCTGCAAAAATTTGTTTCTGAGTGCTGGCTTGCGCCCACAGCGGGTAAACAAACAAACTTAGTGGTCACAACAAAACTTCATTGGAAAAAGACGAAAGCATCAGCGCTGCCACGTCGTTTTGCAACTTTTACTTCTCACTTTTTATTCTGCTTATCTTTATTTTATCTGGTTTATTTCTATTCTTATAATATTATTTTTAATTTGCTGCTATCATAATTTATAAGCATCATTAACATCACTACAATAATTATTAGCATTATTATTCCTGCCTTCCGCCTTCCTTTCCCTCTCCTCCTCCTCCTTAGCATTATTTTTATCTTGTTATCATTATTTATTGGTTTACAGCAAAGAACATCCGCAGCAACAAGAGCTCTCTTGGCTAGGGCCCAAACTGCCACGGAAGCCACAGGGGGTCCCGGACTAGGGACTCGGGATTTCTAAGGGGCTGGTCCTTAAGGTTAGTGCTCTCTCTCTCTTCTGTAATGCAGCCACGAATAAATGTTTTCGACCACCACTATACTTTCTCTGATGACACCAGATTTTCTCTGGACTTTCTCTGGTGACACCACTGCTCCTCTGTTGTCGCAGTCATGCGGGGCGGACAGCTGACGCCCCGATCAGGAAAAAGCTTTCACGGAGCTCAAGTCCCGTCTCCAATGTACACCTATACTTGTCCACTTCGACGAAGAGGCCGACACGGAACTGCACACGGATGCCAGTAACGTTGGCCTCGGTGCGGTCCTTGTTCAGTGGCAGGACGGTGCAGAACGTGTCACCATATACACTTAATCTGATGACACCGGACTTTCTCTGGACTTTCTCTGGTGACACCACTGCTCCTCTGTTGTCGCAGTCATGCGGGGCGGAGAGCTGACGAGCGGAAGGCGGTAGCTTCCCGTCCAGCCGTTGGAGCATGGCAGCACGTACACACTCCAAAGTCGCACCCGGAGAAATGATGCCAGCATCAACAGCAGGCTGACAAACATGCGGTCGATAGCCTGCATCGCAAAGATTAGCGGGTTAGATGGCTGCGCTGTGGTGTAGCCACCGAGGACAATTACATTTAATCTGTAAATCTATGGCTTAATATGGCTTTCGATGGAGACGAAATGGAGAGGCGTCCGTGTGCTGTGCGATGTCAGTGCGCATTAAAGAACCCCAGGTGGCCGAAATTTCGGGACTCCTCCACTACGGCGTCTCTCGTAGCCTGAGTCGCTTTGAGACGTTAAACTCTACAAACCAAAGTCAGACATTTTTATGACATATTTACGGACATGTCTTTGCGGACACAACAAAGCAGACTAATCTGCATAAGACTGCCACAGAACACAATGGGGTGCATTTCTTAATAGTTGTGAGGAAACTGTGGAATATATACGAAGATATTAATAGAAATGGCGTAATCTTCCAACGAGTAAGAAAATGAGTAATTAGGTTAATCATGAAGAACCGATAGGGCACGTTTTGGAAATAAATAAAAAAAACACCACATGTCTGCCGCGGTGTCACACACGTTTATTGATACCATACTTGAAAAAAAAATGAGTTCAAATTACTGTCCGAATTGTCGGAAATTTCGGACTATAAATTAAGAAAATGACTAGGCCAGACGCAAATTAGGTGTGCTCGAAATTAGAGTGCCGTCATCTCACACAAGTGCCGGTCAGAGTATCGGCTCTTCTGAGCTCCCCCGAATACAAACAAGATCATCGTGTGATGGGATTTCCTTCGTATACACGAACGACTCGAGGAAAGTAAGGTGACGCATGGCTTAGCGCGAGAATCAATTAACCGGGCGGACCATCAGCTCCACCCCCACTCCATTCCTCTGCCCAGGGTATATGGAAGTCGTCTGGAACATTTCAGACTGGAGAGTCGCAAATACCCTTCGCTGCACAAGAAACTAACAACCGAGGTCATTGACTGGCGCCTCAAGCAAAATAGTGCATGTCCTGATTATACGTCAGAATCAGGAGTAAGATTACTCCTCCTGCTACAGCTCTGTGTACCCCTGGTATGACGCCTGCTCCACGCTATTCCATATATCCGCGGGGGGTACAGCAAAGCCACCGAATTTGCGTATGTGAATCGGGATCAAAAGGCCCCTGTTCGATTCCAATCTCAAAAATAATCGGGTTTCAGCATAGCTAAACAGAGTACGATTTGCTAAAGCTTTTCTTTTTTAATTGATGGATATTGCGATCTTGTACACACAATCATAGCAGGTGGGAAACATCGTGTTAAAATATAAAAATACAGACATACAAACAAATATCACAATTGCACACAAAAGAGCATAAAAAATAGCGCGGAAAACTCACCAACGACAATCATTTCAAGCGTTTTTTAAACGAATTCAATGATATCTGTCTGACAACATCATCTGGGAGGTTATTCCACTCAGCGATGGTCCTTGGAAAAACAAAATGAATATTTAAAACAATCAACTCGGGAATTTAATGGCGTTATAGAATGAGAATGACGATTTCTAGTTTGATATTCCGAGGAATAAGTAACAATATTGGAGATGTAGATGTTGAAATGATTATTAATTAACTGAAAGGAAAACTTTAAACAACATGTGCGATTTCTGTTAGGAATAGAGGATAAGCCTCTTTTTTCGAGGAGGTCACTGCCTGACGTTCGCCCGTAAGTGTTGTATATAAACCTTACTGCTTTCTTTTGAATTTGTTCCAGTTTATTTATGTTTACCTTTGTACGTGGGTCCCAGATAACTATATTCTATGTTTGGCCCAATAATGGTGTTGTAGGCAAGGCGGCGTGTGCTAGAAGTCGCTAACTTCAGAGAGCGCCGTAAGAAGAAAAGCTTTCGGAGAGCATTTGCTGAAACATAGTAGGCATGCTTGGTCCAAGAGAGGTTATTAGAAATCCATAGGCCTAGGTACTTATATTCTTTAACTTCATGAAGAAAACTTGCGCGCAGATGTAAGTTGATTTAGACGACGACAACGACTTGTCATTGACAACGCGAGAATGTGTTGCAGCTTCAGAGGCTCGGTAATCGGCGGCGGCGATAGGTATAGCGATAGCTACATTGTTCCGTACTCCTTTCCCACGAGAAAATCGCGCGTTCTTATCCGCTCCGCTTCGACAGTTTCTTTTTTGTTTTTGTCTGATATCGGCATGTGCAAGCCACAAAAATTTTGTTTGGGTGTGATCATGTGCAATAGTGCTTTCGCACTGAAGTTATCTCGGTGTTTAACCTTAATGAACTGATTTACTCGCGCCAGAAAACGTGCCTGTGACGTCACGATCTGAGTGGCTAAGCAGGCACAACGACGGTTGGCAAGATTCTCGCTCAGCTCTGCATAGTGTCCGCATAAGTGCTTTCGCATTAAAGGCGCTGCCCAATATGTAAACTCCGCCCAATTCGGCCGTTACCTGTGGTCTCATGACGTCGCAGAAACGGTCTACCAATCAATGCCACGTCATGTCACCAACCAACTATTTCCTGCCCCGCCGCGGTTGCTCAGTAGTTAGGGTACTCAAGTGCGTAACCAAAAGATGCGTGATCGAATCCCGGCTGCGGGTGCTGCTTTTCGATGGAGGCGAAAAGCAAGTCTCCTGTAAGCTTTGTTATGTCAGTGCACGTTAAAGAATTCTAGGTTGTCGAAATTTCCGACGGCCTCCCCTACTGCGTCTCTCATAGCCTGAGACACATAGGAGCCTTAAACCCCAGAAACTAAACCAAACCTCCTGCCAGAGCTTGGTTTGTGAGGCGGCCCGCAAAAACAAACATCGATGAAATTCCGAACATAACGTTTCAGTGTTAATGGACTACGTCCTTGCGTTTAGCTGGCTTGGTGCCCTGTTCCCCAAAAGTTGTCGGGCACGAGAAGAAACGAGGCCCTCAGGGCATAAGTTGAAGGCACAGTTATTTCGCCGACGCTTGCCATATGCAATTTCTTCTAAGCTTGTCTCCGTTGTGCGCCAATTCACATAAAAATAACAACGTCTTCTTGCCCCTGGTGCAATTTAAGATTTGACAAACATGAACAAAGCAATTTCAGAAGGGTGATCCTCGCGACCGCATTATTAGTATTCAAAACTACTATGCTTATTTTGGTTTAGGAGGGCAACTATGATGGTATGGTTTCCTTCCTGATGTGGAACCGTGCTTCAAAACCACCTAAAGCCAACTCGTTTCAAAAATGCGCGCAAAAACAAAAAGGATAGAATTCGGCGTTATAAATAAAGAAGGAAACTGTTGGTAGTACTGAGCACCTGTTAAGAACGGTCAGTTGTTTGCTACGTTTTGTGCTATGTCAGTGCAATGAATTTATCCTAGTTCGTTTTAACTAATGTGTGTTCTTATTTTTAACTGACGCATCGATTTGTCGCACGCTCGATGCAAAACAAGAGGCTGAAAGCTGCTAGAACGCCTGGCAGATGTCTACGGCCTGATTACAGGTTTGGCGTCGTGTGCGCTCAACATGCGAGTGTCTGCTAAAAGCAAGTCTTAAAATAGCGATACAAAAACCTTCTTACGTCTCACAGCGTTATTGGTATATAAGTTACAGGTTTCGATATGTGATGTTTCTAAGCTTCAGGTGGTGCAGCGCTGCACGGTTCAGTGACATGCAGCAAATTGGAATACAGTTCGATAATTGGCTTTTTGACAATGCGGAAGAGCCAACTGGAATTGATCCAAGTATGACACTAATTGACTTCCTTTCTCTTCGGCAGGCTTAAGAGTGCCGTATAAAGTTGACACATGAAGCTTCCGCACATGGCACAGCAAGCGTCGGACTCCTGCTGCGTCCGTGGGAGGTCCTTCCTGCTGTGGAATCCGTAATCAAAACTACCGGCGCTTGCTCTTATACGGGGTAGCGCAAGAATTATCTGCAATGTCCCCTGGTGAAAGCCCTATAGATATGCAAAACTTATTAACAGTCCTAAACACACGGATCACACGATAGTTATTCAAAGACTTGCAATTGAGGTTGTTCATTTCAGCTAACAAGATACTGCACAGAACCTGCTACATGCTTCAACCCAAATCATATCCCTTTCTTGGTAAAAAAGCACGCGGTACTTAAATTCGTGTAGAGTGGTCTCCGAATAACAAGATAGGAGTTAAAAAATAATAACATGGCTCCTTGTTCATGCTTACTTGAGTTTTAAAATGAGCATCTCTACTGAACTCATTTCGCTTCGTGCACCATTGAAACAGTTTATCAGGGGGATCGAATAATAAAGTTTTTATAAATCGATAGCAAATGCAGCGTTGCATCTACGTAGTCCATTCTTTAACCATTTACCGAGTCTGCTGAACATCGGAGGGCGAATGGGTCCGTTGTCGTTAAGGTATTCAGATGGCCCTGAAGGAAGCTACTTAGTGTTTTTTGCGAGGATCAACCTTGCGTCACAATGGCACTAGGGGGTGCAGCCCACTTTGTGGGTTTTCGCCGTGAAGAATGCTTGACGCTGGACATTACCACACTTTTCCGCTGCCTTAGCTATCTATTCTCGGTTGCACCTCCTTAGCGGGCTGATTGCATTATTTTTGCCTGGGTGAATATGGTCGAAGCAGGTCTAAAGCATCTTTCCATCACCTTGATAGCCTTTTCGTTGAAGCAATCCGTGCGCTGAACCAGAAAACCTCCTCCCTTGTCTGACTGTTGCAATGCCAACTAATTAAGCCGAAAATGATCTAATACCGGGCGAAACACATCTTTATTTTGTTTTTGCAACTGCTGTTGAGCACACAGAAGACCACACTGAGAAAAGCATCGCTATTTTCCTTGCAGTGGGGCTTTCCTTGCGACTGCCTGAACCTTTGCAAGCAATTCATGCCTCTGAACACATTGTGATAGGCTGTATTTGAAATCTAAAGGCAAATAAAACCATCGCCGCTTGATGATGCCTGGCATTCCATTTCAGCTCAATAATAAATGACACTAAAAGCCAGTAAAGAAGTTTTGAATACAAAGCTTCAATACGGATTACAACTGCTTAACTGCTTCTTCCATTCGCAGCAATGTCCTTATGCCCGCAATATTCCGAAACCCACTTTACATTGGGGCTGCATATTCTGCTACTACACGTACAATGGCTTTACCCTGGAATATTCTGTTACTGTATCCCAATCTATATTTCTTTACCCTGCTTAATATTGGTTATATATTTCTCATATCAGGTCTGCGAACAGCACTTGAATTCGGCACAATATGTAGTTAGAGTTTGTGACCGCGAAACGCCCGCTGGGGTGGCGCAGAGGTTACGGCGCTCGATTACTGTTCCCAAGGATGCGGGATCGAATCCCGGCCTCGGCGGCTGCTTTTCGATGGAGGCGAAAAACAAAGGCGCCCGTGTGCTGTGGGCCCGCGTGTGCCCGTGTACGACCCCACAAACCAAACCAAACATAATGCTCAAAAACTGCACAATACCACCAAGGTTGCATGGTTGCAGAGTAATCATACATCATTATTTACTTGTCAAGAGCATGCAGTGCAAATTATTTTATTAGTGACGATGGTGGCGGTGGCAGTAGACTCATCGTTCGTAGCAGTGAAGATGACGGGCGGCATATACAACACTGCAATTCCAGGAACGCAGTGGTATTAGAATTTCAGCGCCATATTCGCGCTGCATTCCACGTGCGCAACTACCCCATTTCTCTGCATTCGTTTCTCGGTTTAGTTTGGTTTGGTTTGGTGGCTTTAACGTCCCAAAGCAACTCAAGCTCTGAGAGACGCCGTAGTGGAGGACTCCGGAAATTTCGACCACCTGGGGTTTTTTAACGTGCACTGACATCGCACAGCACAAGGGCGCTTTGCTTTTCGCCTCCATCGAAAAGCGGCCGCCGAGGCCGGGATTCGATCCCGCATCCTTGAGAGCAGTAGTTGAGCGCCGTACCCACTGCTGTACTTATGGATTGTGATTGCATGACTCCCGGCGAGGTATTCACCATTAGAGGGAGGTTTTTTCTGCTTTATTTTTCTTCGACAACCAAGTAATGCGATGGCCTTGCCTGATCTATACGCGGCGCGTAACATAAGGTTTGTCCCGCTCTGGAGACGCGCGAAATTCTTGAAGCGTGGCCAAAGAACGCGCCGTTCGACATGTGCCGTCCGCCATGTGTTGTTTATATTTTTCTTTCATGCAGACAGGTGGTTAAGCTTTTTTGTCTGCACCTTGGTATTTTTCTGTTTGCTGGGTGTTAACAGCTAAAAAAAGACCCTGCTATTCTTGACAGGGTCTAATTTAAGGCTTTTTAGCTTCGAACTAGGAAATGCATCGACGCGGCCAAAACAATCAGCTATATGCCAACGTGCATGCTGGCACGCTGCCATTGCCGACGTACATGGTTAAGAAAAGACGCACTGATTCATAACAAAAATATGTTGCTATGTAGCGTTGACTTATAAAGCATTTCAAGAAACAGTTTTGTTCACCTTAAGGCAAAGCGATCACCTAGAATGTGGTTGTTAGTGGCGTGTAGTGTATGACAATACGTTCGAGTGAGCAGTAATACTTTGGCTCTCGGGAACAGGTTTTCCTCAAGAGCAGGAAAATATCGCTCTAGAGAGTGCTTTAAAAGCCTGTACTTACCATCTCTTTGGCCAATGCTCTTTAAAGTGTTGTCGCAACGTGTCCTATAATTGACTGTAGGCTACCACGGACGAACAGCAAAAACAAGAGTGACGTTTTATTTTCTTTGAGCGCTCGAGGTGACAACGGCTCCGACTGGCGGCTTTTGCCAGTAGCATCATGATTTGTCCTGACCGCCTGTAAGTATAAAGTCTGCCAGGTATATATACTTTCTTTTTTTTGCTCGTAATCTGTTAGGTATATACACTTCATGTTGTATGCTGTGCGATGTCAGCGCACATTAAAGATCCCCAGGTGGTCGAAATTACTCCGTAGCCCTCCACTATGGCTCCTCTTTCTCTCTTTCCACTTTCATTCCCACCTTCCTTCCTTCCCTTACGGCGCGGTACAGGTGTCCACAGAACAAGTTTGACAGATACTGCACCTTTCCCTTCCTGTGAACCAATTATTATTATTATTATTACTATTATTATTAGGTTCGCACGATTGCGCTAACTTCAAAACAATGAACTGGGTGCAATGAATGTAACATGAAACAACCAAGAGAATGCTTTGAACTGGCGTTTGACCGCCTAGGAATAAAAGTGAAAATAAAAGAAGGAATCAAGCAAGCAATGCAAAATAGAGATGGGGGTGACGAGTGGGAGGGAAGGAATGATATACCGAGGAAGGGAGAGTTTGCTTGCAAGATAGTTGCTGTTTAGGTTGTAAAAGACAAAGTTAATGAAAGAAGACAAGACGGAAGGTTTCGAGCTTAACCGTTGATGTTTTCTTCAACGAGATGAAATGAACGGCGGCGCAACAAAGACACGAACAAGGAAGAGACACCAAACGCGCACTGTGAGCACGTGGTGTGTGAATGCATGTATAGTGCCTATAATGCATGTGGTGTCTCTTTCTTTGTGTCCTTACTGCGCCGCCGTTCATTTCATAATGCACCAACTCGCCCCTATGGATGTTTTTCTTCAACAACAACGTTAATACTTCCGGCTAACGCACACGCGTATTGTTAATTTGGAATAATAGGTGTTATGTATGCTAGTTGTTTTATGGAAGGTGTATGGCCTAGGTTACGTTGAACGATGCCAAGGGTGCAGTTAGCAACGCTATTAACATATATAGTCTGAGAAAGACATACAAGATCGTTAAAAATGGTGACGCCTGAATGCGAAAACAATGCCTTGTGCGTTGTTATTTCATTTCTCTCTCTCTCTCTCTCTCTCTCTCTCTATATATATATATATATATATATATATATATATATATATATATGGCTTTCTTACTTTCGTGCTTACTAATCAAAATCAGCTGTAACTTCAATGCCTGCCTTGGGTCCGTGTACCTCGTTCCTTTTTGTTGTCCGTGTTTAATATGACTATACTGTCGAGATCACTAATAACGGCTTCGATTATAACGAACGCTCGGTTTTTGCGAACTAAGGTGTCGCTACGATCAAAAATATGTATTAGGGCAATGCGACTGTGCCTCATACACACCGAGAAACAGCGGCCGCGGCGACGATTCAGTGCGTTGTCATGTTCTGGATGTTCGTAATATTTCTGACGATGATTCAGTGACGATGTCGGATTGTGTGGAGAACAAAGGCATTAATTCTGTCGCTTACAACAACAACAACGACAACAACAACAAAAAAAAAAAAAAAAAGCAGCAGTAGCAAAGCTGTGTGACATTCCACCTTTTAAGCTGGAGTGCAACATTTGACCTCATATCATGTCTTTGCAAGTGTTTAGACCCATATCTTGTGTAGACGAAAAAAACTGATTGCATTCCTCTGGTTTCAGAAGGGACAAAAATAAAGTCGTGATAAGCTTGTACTTGTGAGGATGCTGCTGCGATAACTTCAGGCAAGCCTTTGAGCAGTGCTTCGCATCCTGTTACACCGACGAAAATTAAAAAGAAATACTCTTTTTTTTTTTTTATTTCCGCAACTGATTTGCAAGATCTCTGCAGCTGGTGACGCTGCTTGCTTCCAGTACAAAAAGTGAATTGAGTAGTCAAAGATTTTGCATGAATGGGAGTAAGTACCAAGATCTGTCATGGACATTTCATGCATATGTTTGAGCATGTTCCGAGCGTATCCTAGTTCAGTGCTTGGTGACCGTCACACATTTCAAGCCTCTCGGTGCAGTGTCCTCTCAATCGAAGGGGTACGTGAGAAAGAAGACTATTTTTGTTAATACAGTAAAGCCAGATTTGGCAAAATGAGGTAATATGTTTTCGGAAAAAAGTTTTCATTTCATTTTTGTCTATCTGGGACTGCGGCTAAGTGATTACAATTAGTACGTTAGTCAGTTCCTCACCAGGATAGTCAAAAAACGTTAGTTCGTTAGCATTGGCGCTATATTACCGCGAACTGTTTAAATATTTATTTGTTCCTGTTCGACAGCCGCTGGCATGCGGTCTTATCATTGTGATTTTGGCGCGCTTATCAATTCTGTATCCCCTGTTTGTTCATGCTCATTGTCGCGATACGACGCGTTTTCATTTTCTTTGTCGCGAACGGTGCGCCGAGATCTGTCTCGAAGATTCCGATAACTCGCATATGTTTGTACAATGTTCCAGCTAGTGCTAGTAGCAGTTTGCGACATTATCTAGATTGTTCTGAGCAGCCTTTAAATTGAGCGTTAACGAGCACGACGGGCATTCTTAGTTCGACGATCGACGAGCACGTTTGCTGCTATCGCCGCCGCTGAGTTGCTTAGTTCTTTTGCGGGCGCAAATCAGCCCAATAAAGAGTTTCTTCCCTGCACTCCAAGACTTTTCATTTGTGGCATCGACCTTGTCACCACCACGTGGAAATATGCTCCCCCACTACATTTATGTCTGTATGTTTGTTTTCTGTTTCGTATGTTTGCAGGTATACGTCTCGGAGAGTCCATTATTGGTTCTCCTTCGATGCCCAGTTTGTGTAGGATGGCTCTTCCGGTGGATATTGCATAGCCTGTGAATTTGCGTTCTACGTTGTGCTTCGTTCATTTCTTCAAATGTGTTGTGTATTCCAAGAGCAAGTAGTTCTTCGTTGGCTGTGCAATGAGAGAGGCTTAAAGCTGTTTTGTAAGCTGACCTAATCATGGCATCGACCTTCCCTACCTCGGTCTTAAGGAGGGTAATGTATAGGGCAGTGCGTACGTTGATCTGCATACTATAAACGCGTTAATGATTTGGAAGTGATCGTGCTCTTTCATTCCTTTCTGTGGATAAGCGATGGGCCTAATCATTCTTGCTGTCTGGAGGACAGATCCTTTGATTGCTTCTAGCATGGTTGCATTACGAGGTAAATTCGGTACTCTTAGTCTAACGATCTTGATTTCCTTGACTTCTTTGACTTTAATACCTCGGAGTTTTACAGTGATCAGTATTCTGTCTTCTAGCTTACACCTTCTAATGACCAACAGTTCTGACTTGCTCGGCGAGCCAGTCTGTGTATTGCACACGAGGTGAAGTGGCAGGTGCAAACCACTTGATGCATGTGTATGTTGGTATGTGATCACTCCCATGTGTTTCCACATCACTACACCAAGAAACGGAGGGATGGAGGCTTCTGGAAACAAACGCCACATCCAAGCAGCTGCTGTAGGTTGTTCCGCGTAGAAACGTCGGTGAGCCGTCGTTTATATTGACGAGATCTTGCGCCTTTAGGGCAGCGGTGGAGACCTCCAGCGTGGACCTCCAGTCACCATCTCAAATAGAGGGACTCATTACTTCCTCTCTCAGTGAGAACACTCGCTATGTTTGTGTGCCGGTGTCAGTGTCCAGCATCGACGTGGAATCCGAGCGGCTTCGCGCGATCCGTCGGCGGGCTGAAAGGAAGTACAGAAGAACGAAATCCGCGCAAGATCTCGCACTTTCTCGCCGAGCTAAACGACAAGTTTTGCGCAACTTGGAGAGGTTAGGACGACAACGTTGGAGACAGTTCTGCTCATCACTGGATCCCCGTAAGCCCCTGTCGCGTATCTGGCATGTTGCGAGAAGCTTGCGCACACCTCCGCGAGAAAGGCACCCTTTTCGTGCCCTGGCCCTTTACCAACGCCGCAATGAAGTTGACGTAGCTGAAGATTTTTGTAAAATGATTGTGGGCACAAACCAGGCACAGTTACCAATTTCAGAGATTTTTGCACCACCTTCGCCGAATGATCAATACGACGTGCCCTTTACAATAGCTGAATTAGACGCCGCTCTTGCTTCTTGTCGGCATTCATCTGCACCTGGTCCTGACGGGATTACTTATTCAACCTTATCAAACCTAGACAAGGATGGTAGAACTGCACTACGTAATTATTTCAATGATATATGGGCTTCTAGTACTGTTCCTGAACACTGGAAAATTAGCCGCCTGGTTGCTCTTTTGAAGCCTGGAAAGCCTCCTCTCGAACTTACCTCACACCGGCCAGTTGCCCTAGCAAGATGTTTTGGAAAAGTTATGGAGCGCATGGTGCTGGCAAGACTTGAGTGGTATCTAGAGAGTAATGATCTTTATCAGAATATGATGACTGAATTTCGCCGCGGACGCTCTTCCATTGACAGCGTCATCGACCTTGTGGCGACAGTAGAACATGAAAAGCGTCACCGTCGACTAGTAGCTGCTGCATTTTTAGATATAAAGGGAGCTTACGACAACGTCCTCCATGAAGCTATTTTTGATGGACTTGACGACGTGGGAGTTGGTGGCCGGCTGTACTTGTGGATTGTAAGCTATCTCAGCGGCCGTTCTGTTTACATGACTACGCCTGAAGGAGATACTACCCGCTTTCAGGTCAGTCGTGGAGTTCCACAGGGAGGAGTTCTCAGCCCAACTTTATTTAACGTTGCGCTAATTGGCCTGGTGAGTGAACTGCCAACTAACATCCACATAAGTACATATGCTGACGACATCTGCATCTGGGCCTCTGGTTCGACGCGCCCACAACTACGTGCGAGGCTGCAACGAGCTGTGTCATCAACATCGATGTACTTACGGCGTCAAGGTTTATTTTTAGCGGCAGAAAAGTGTGCAGTGATCGCGTTTAAGGGAAAATGTGTCAGCCGCTACCCGATTACCCTTCATGGAGTCGTAATACCATACGTCTCCAGGCACAGATTCTTGGGAGTAATTATTGACCACCGAATATCTTGGTCGAAACATATTGCTATGGTGAAGAAAAGGCTAATTAATTTTTGCCATGCACTTCGTTACATAGCTGGCATCAAGTGGGGTCCAACTGAGCGCTCCTTAATACGGCTTTACGAGGCTCTGTTTGTTGGCCACATCCGGTACAGTCTCCCAGTACTCTCTAGTATGAGCATTTCCTGCTTGCGGACTTTAGAGAGCGTGCAAGCGCAGGCACTGAAAATATGCGTTGGACTGCCCAGATGCACCTCTAACAAAGGCACAATTGAAGAGGCACATGCTCGCCCAATGTCCATATACTTGTCACACGAACCACTTCGTGTATATTTACGAGCACTTACAAGACACCGTTTTCACCCACTCAGAGAGATTCTGGATGAGAGGCCGGACTGCAGTTTTACAAGTGCGCTCCGCTGCCATCAGTCGCAAGTACCGACAGGATATATGCCCTCCCATATCGTCCCACCCAACCACCATGGACGATGGATAAATCTTTGGTGCACCTTCGTGTTCCCGGAATACTAAAGAAATCAATGGTACCGATTAGTGGACTCAAACAACTTACTCTGGCACACATTTGGTCAGAATATCCGAATTATATTCACGTATACACCGATGGATCTGTCTCAGCACAGGCATCCGCTGCAGCTGTGGTCATACCAGCTCAGAAAACGACTCTGCATTTCCTTTTGGGACATACCTCTACATCAACCGCTGCCGAACTTGTAGCCATTCGGGAATCTATTCGCTGCATATGTGGGGAACCACCTCAAAAATGGCGTATATTCACGGACTC
The DNA here is from genome assembly GCF_055883805.1 of Amblyomma maculatum. Taxonomy (NCBI): domain Eukaryota; kingdom Metazoa; phylum Arthropoda; class Arachnida; order Ixodida; family Ixodidae; genus Amblyomma; species Amblyomma maculatum. The sequence continues at coordinate 351,885,649 of NC_139344.1, read as the reverse complement.
GAAGACTGCATTACAAATTTTGGAAAACTTCTTACGCCACACTGCCTATCAGTCCCTGGCACTAAACATTATGGAGCTCATCACATCTGCCCAGCTGCAAGGCCACATGATGTTTCAATGGATCCCTGCCCACTGCGGCCTCTATGGGAATGAGCAGGCCGATGTTGAAGCGAAAAGCGCACTCATCAATGGCTTCCAAACAGCTGTGCCTTTTTCAAGAGCGGATACGACGTGTCTTCTAAAGAGTTGTATGAATATTGCTACAGCAGCTTACTAGGCTCAACCAGACGCCAGACACATCCGTCTAAGAAGGCTCAATCGAACATTTAAATTTAATGTTCCGCGTGATATTCCGCGTCATCAGGCATGCTTGATACATAGACTTCGTTTAAACGTGGCTTTCACGCGCAAGTACTTACATTTAATTGGACAGATGGACTCACCGGAATGTTCAACTTGTGGCATACCAGAGACTGTGGACCATGTATTATTGGTGTGCCCAGCGTATGCGAACGAAAGAAATGTGCTAGCTGCTTCCTTGAAGCGTTTGGACAAAAGGCCTCTGTCGGAGGAACTGCTGCTGGGCGCTTGGCAGGACAAGGGGCGTCCAGGCAGTGCGTGCTCTTTGCCGTTATCTGAGCACCAGCGGACTTGATTCGCGCTTGTAAAGCAAGCTGCTGTGTCTGTATATATATATGTCATATGCCTTCTCCCACATCGTCACCAATCATGACCTTCTTTCTTCTCTCCTTCCCCTTCCCCAGTGCAGAGTTGCAGGTCAGATTTGAATTATTCGGGCCAACCTCTCTGCCTTTTCCTTCCAATAAATCCATCTATCTATTGCTCGGCGAGCACTCGAGTCCTGCTTTTGCTGCCTCTTCTTCAACTGCCCTTGCAGCCTTCTAGCTGTAGCGGTTCTTCTATCTATCAATCTGAGCCTTGTTTTATTCATATAAAAATATCATCGGCGTAAAGGATATATGGGGTACGTTGCTGACAGCGTTGAGTTTATTTGGTAGCTTGAAGAGTGCAAGGTTGAAGAGAAATTGGGGGATAGGACTGCTCCCTGTGGTGTACCCGTGTTCCCGAGTTTCATTGGATTGTACTCTAGTGGACTCACTTGAACCTGCACAGTGCTGTTCTCCAGAAAGCCTACGAAGTAATTAAAGGATTTGCCTGCCACATCCAATAATATGAACCAGAAAGAGAAGGAGGGGTGATGTCATGTTTGTTATTTTACTTTAAATGTTCTGTCATTTCTCATCGCTACATTTTTTTTAAAACTCCTGCTTGGCGGCATTATTTTTCCCGTAATCGCCTGTGGAAATTTCCATAATATGCCACTATGCGCACCTTGGTCAATACCCCATGTGGGTATGCGCCATGTTTAAAGATGAAGAAGAAGAAGAAAAAGGAGGAGGGATGGGGGGCCGCGTTTCCAGAGGCCGACCACAACAACAAGGGATGGGGGCCGCGGCCGACAGGGCGTTTCGCTGCTTCACCGTCGTGCACGCCGTCTTGAAGTGCTTGCCGGTGGAGGATCTCTTCAGCTGCGCGCGCTATGACGCGCTCTGGGAAGAGGTCGCCCTGCCACTGCTGAGGAAGAGGCTCCGATTTTTCGCATTGATCCAGGTACGGTGTACGTGGTACGATGTTTGTCGGAAATATACACAAGTGCTTACAATGCTAACGATGTTTGCTTCTCACCGCTGAGCTAGGCACTAGACTCGTATTCTAAGCTTCCTGCGCCTCTTCAGCGCTATTTTCTTCGCATATACAGTGATTGTAACGTATATGCACTGATGTTGCGAATATATATATCCAGTCACTACCACTGATGGCATGAATATGGGTGTACATTACATTAGACAGGTCCGCTTGCAAATTGTTCCTCACACACTCTCAAGGGAATAGGCGAAAATATTTGTTCTGTATGGAGCACAGACGCTTATTTTCTGTCAGGGCACAGCAGGAGGACAGCCACGCCACCGAGCGGAATGTTTCTGAGATTGGGTAAGAGCACTGTTGTGTCTGTTGCGCACAAAGTGGGCACACTGCTTTCAAACACGAAGGGCAGCAATGTGACCCTTGTTTTTATTTTAACACTTCAACTTGCTCAGTTTTCTCTTACGCACGTGCACCAGACAAATATTTGGTAACCATGCCATGGGATGTGTTGTTTAGTATGCTGCTGGTAAGAGACGCAATACGTGTTCATCGCTCAGTGTACAAAAATAAGAACACACACGTAGAAAAGTGCCGTTCTTTCAAGAAAAGGTACGTAACACATGAAGCGTGGTTAGTGATTAGCTGCTGAGTCACCAGAGCAGTTTGCCGAGTTTTAAAATCCCTTTTCCTGACGTCGGTGGTCAGATTTTAAGGGCTCGCAGCAGCTACACTATAGTTCTGGCATCACAATGTGAACATTTCTATTTACAATTCCAGCATCCCAGCCAACAATAAACGGCTGTAGGAAAATGGAGACCAAATCCAACATACTTTAAATGTATCTCTACTTCCTTATAGAACAGATATAAATTCGCACATAACTTTTTAAACCAGTTGCGTTTTTCCCTTCTGGTACCCTTCTTAAATTTTATATTTGGTATTACCCACATTTGCTTCAGAAACAGCACAAAGCTTTGGTAGGAGAAATGGGGCTAATGCTAAACGTTTTCTAGAAGTTTCATTAGGCGCCACGGTAAATTTTGAAGTATGCGCAGTTAGCGAAACTTTTACATCCAAAGAATGTTATGTATATAGAACTTTAGAGATAGCCATTATTAAGACTTAAATTGAAAAAATTAAGCATATCGTACTTGACGAAAACGACGGAAGCCTGTTTTTTATGTATGTTCGCTGTTCACAAGTGTCCCAGTTGACCTTGCCGTGGAAACCTGCAAAGAGCTCCTTACGAATGATCCGGCATGTCCCGGTGGTACACCCTTGAACGTCAGCAAGATCAGCGAATTGCTTCATTTTCGTTTAGCCAACACGTATTTGACTTACAAGGGCTCGGTACAGAGAAGGGGAGCGTCGTAGGCGCCTTGATGGCGGTGTCAGGCTGCCGTCAGAGGTCGCTGATTCGGTTCAGCGCCGTTCTGGGCTCCTGTCGGTTAGTTGTTGATGTGTACTCATTCCGGCCAGGTGTTCTTCTATATGGATCATCGTTGTCACCAGGAAACCTTAAATAAGAGCATTGAAGCAGATTTTCGGAACCACAATGGGACGTCGATTTCAGTCACGACTAACTTCACTGTGGAATCTATTGAACAGAAAGCGCTAGACTTGTTCATACTACGTCCATAGGTATTCCTGTGGTACGTTGATAACTGATTTTTCATTTTAAACAAGCAGAATCCTAAGCTTTCTTAAACACCTGAATGCCATAGAGCCATCCATAAATATTACGCAAAAAGAGGAAGCGATCGGCTCGTCAAACGTGATGCGCATCGTTTGGCCAAAAAGCAACCAATACGGGAAAGTGACTGGATTTCGAATCGCTCATCCTACCTATCACAAGCATTCAGTGGTTGCATCGGTAGTCGACCGTTCAAGAAACATTTCCGACCCCGTCAGCCTTTGCAGTGAAATGGAGCTGATACAGAAGGACTTTGAGCTAAATAGACCCCATAGAAAGTTTATCAGCAAAGTGACGAAAAAAGTCCAGCAGACACGAGGAGCATGACAGCACCAGCAAAAATGATGAAATGCGCTGCGGCTGCTTACGTGCCACAGATAGGCGAGACCCTCTCTCCAACCTTCAGAAAACAAGGAGGGCCCATCGCCCACGTGCCAAGTAGGCTGCGAGACGAAGTTCTCAATGTGAATGATCCTGGACAAGTTCCCTGTACCAAGTTCTCTCGGTTTGTTTATCGAACACCATACAGCGGCTACCCTTCCGTCTACGTCGGAAGAACCAGAAACTACCATGCAGCGACGAATAAAAGGACCACCAGGCCGATGTGAGAAACAAGGGCAGCAAACAATGAAAAAAAAAAAAAAAGCGCAATTGCAGAACACGTGCTACCACCGGCCACGTGATTGTCTGGGATGAGGCGGCACTCTTGGCAACCGAAAGAAACCTATTGGCAAAGCTACATTTGGAATTCTTAATCATTCACACGACGGCCTACAGGTTGAAGAGGAATCAGCACACGCCTCATCATATCTACGGAAGAACTTCACAGAGGATCCTGAAGCATATGTAAGCTTTCCGTTCTTCCGAGACAGTCAATTTGTGAACAAGGGTCCGAAATGTCATTTTATTTTTTAGTTTTTTTTTTTATCGAAGGCTACACTAGGCTAGTCAGCGGCGAATTTCGGGTAAGCGTCGGTAGTTACTACTGCGCATGCGTTGTAACCATGCAACCAGTTGCTCTGAGCCACAGAAGAAGGGAAGAAGAAGGAAACAGAGAAAAGAGAGGAGAAGAAGCCGGTCAGATGGAGCAAGAAGTTTCGAAAGACGCCAATAAGAATAAAAGGACAGAAGGCAAGGAGAAGAAGAAGAAGGGAAAAGAGAGAAGGTCCCTCGTGAGTATGTGGTATGTCGCGAAAGGTCAAAAAGAAGAAGAAAAAGGAAAAGAAAAAGAGAAAAAAGAAGAAGAAGAGGAAAAAAGAGAAAGAAAAAGGGAGAAGAAGAAACAAAAGAGAAAGAAAGAGGAAGAAGAAGAAGCCGGTTAAATGGGGCAAGAAGAACCGGAAGACGCCAAGAAGACACGCGGAATTGTCGATTACACCTTACGGTTTGCAGCCATTGCATCGGCGACGAAAACTTTCGAGCAGTTCTGCGTGAACAACCCATTTGGTAGCTTACGCTACGCACCTCCAGGCTTAACAGAGTTGAGCCGCCATCACCTTTAACTTGGTCAGTGACCCAACCTTCATATGTTAATACTGCTTCACACTGAACAGATGGTGCTCCGTCGAACGTTAGACTACATCGTCGTTCAGCTTCTCATGCTCCAGTAGCCGCAGGCATTCTTTTTTCGTTTTGCCTTTGTATCTGAAGTGAGTGAAGTGCAAAAATGATCACATTATATGCCACGCCACTTATATTAAGACTCCAGTTGACCGCAATAACCTCGGAGCTTTCTATTACGGTGTCTTCCATACATCACGCACAGTTTGTTGTCTGTAAATATAGTATGACAATTGCGATGCTTTCTTGATGGCCAAATGAGAAAATAAACTCTATGCTTTCACGCTAAATTTCACCTTGCACGCTCTGCAAATCTATTCCTACGTTTCCCTCATATATTTAGACGCCGTAGACTACAACAATTAGCTCCAATTGGGTCTTTTTGTCGTTTCAGGAACGCCTAGACGGTGAGTCGCTGAGCCAGGAATTCGAAAATGAGCTAAAGTTTCGCCTGCGTACCGCACAGAAGGCTGACAGGCGTCCAGCCTTGGCGATCGCCTTCTGCGGATGCAAATATTACAGTAAGTGAACGAGTCATGCATGCTTGGGGGTGCGCTGGTGAGGGCATTAACGTGCGAAACATTTTATGCATTAATGCATAATTTGCATGCTTCCCGTGTTGCTTTACTTTGTGGGCGCACAGCATCTATGTGAGAAGCAGAGTAAATGCTTAAGAAGTCGTTTTCCGCCCGATAGAGCTTGCGGACGATAAACCGCAAAGGAGATTAACACTTGAATGTTGCTGGGATTCTTTGTTATGTGTGCTGCCTTTTTCAGTCTTGTTTCTTTTACTCCTCTGAATGCAGCATCTAATTTTCTCTACTATGGTTATACCTGCATAGGCTTTCGTACGCTGCTCGAGTTTTCTCGAAACGCAGCAACCACGCTCGGTTATATTTCCAGTGTACAAGAATGTTTCCGACGATGAAAAACGATCATCTCTAATATTCGGCGCCTTTACTTAGCAAAAATTGACTAAACGTCGTGGTAAATTAGATTGGTTTCGTTTCTGGAGTTTAATGTCCCAAAGCGACCCAGGCTTTGAGAGACGTTGTAGTGCAAGGCTCCGCAAATTTCGACCGCCTGGGGTTCTCTAACGTGCACTCACACAGCACAGCACACCGGCCCATTGATTTTCGCCTCCATCGAAAAGCGGCCGTCGGGGACGAGATTCAAAACCCCGTCCTTGGGCCCGTCGAGCGCCCTAACCGGTGCAGTACCGTGACGTCATGGTAATTTCAAGCCTAAATTGTCGCCTGTGCGCATCAACACTTAAACCACCGACTTTCCTTATTCTTTAGTGAGCGCATATTCGCCACTATTCACTTCATAGTCCAATATCTACAGTCTAAGGCTGCGCGTATGGCCGGTGTAGTACCGCCGCCGCAACAGGACACTACTGCAGCGTTGCTATAGGTTCACGACTTTTGAAGCTGTAGCTTCACTACTAGAGGTCTCGGGCTCTCTTCGACGTGCGCTGTCCATGACGTTCAAGGCTCAGTCAAGGTCAAACCTTCAGTTTATAAGTTCCGAGAATCACTGGATGATTAATGGTCAAACCAATAGTCAAGCCATTGCATATGTCAAGGGTCAAGGTCATCTCAAGGTTAAGTCAATGTCAAGTGGATGAGTTCGAGGTCACATGATTGACTCTGGTCTCGTTGAGCGTCCGAAACGCGGCGTTCAATTGATAGGGCGTGACATCATGCCACCCTACACCGAGTACATGACGAAAGGAGCGCCGGTGCGCCTAGCAATAAGTCGGAATGCGGTGCTCACGCACTAGGCCGTGACGTCATGACCTCCTAAACCGAGTACATAACGGTAGAAGTGCCGGCGCGTCTGGCACGTAGTCCACATGCGGTGTTCACGTGCTAGGCAGTAACGTCAAGGCCTGAGCAGCGGCGCGCCTACACACGAAGTCCACATGTGGTGTTCACGTGCTAGGCCGTGAAATCACGCATTCAGGCGTGCATAAATAGCAGCTGCGGAGATTCTTAGAAGTCAGAGCTATGGAGTCCGGTGCTGAACAAGTGTGTTGCTGCACGCGATACAGCCGGCGCTTAGCGTCATCTGACGATCCGGACCAGAGCTGTGCACGGGCTCGGGCCGGCCCGAAAGCCCGAACCCGGCCCTGCCCGCGGCCGGGCTCGGGCCGGGCCCAGGCGAAGGTATATTTCTCTCGGAGGGTCCGGGCCGGGCCAGCCACCACGATCACGAACACATGCAACTTTTGCGGAATCACGAATATGGTCATAGGGCGATAAAGGTCTAGAATGCACAGCATTTTCCCTCGTCTTCTCCACGAGAGAGCTTTCGAGCTCTCCCCGGCGTCGACTCTCCCTTCCTCCCCGCCTCCTCGCCGCGAACGGATACTTGGTAGCCGTCAGTGATCGAGGGGAAGCTTGTTGGCTATTTAGTTTCAAGTTTCGCATCTCCGCTTTGGTAACATCGGTACCGATGTTTATGTATCCGTTTCAAAATTCGCGTCATGTTTTCGCCTATCAAACGTCTCTGCTATGGCTTACTTCTAACTCGACATGACTTTGTTTGAAGCGGGACACAGCTAAAAGCATCTGCGGTGCAAATTTCCTCTTGTTTCTCTTGTTACGAAAAGTTCACTTGAAAGGCTCACGGTGAGCTAGGCGAGCTCACCGAGCAATTGACCACAAAACCAACCTCTTGTTTAAGTTCAGAGCTTTACGCACTTTTGGAGAGGCAAACAAGCTGCTTACCGAAAACTTCTTTTCCTATCAAAGAACGTGTTAGTCATTCCAGCCACAAGTTTTAGCACCGAAAGAAACTTCAGCTCTGTCGTCAGGTTCATTATCCAGGAGCGCCGAAAATGCCTGATTTCAATGCATAACTTGTTGTTTGTGCACAATTTAATTCTACATACGTAGCTGTGCCTTACATATTCAGCAAATTTTCCATTTCAAACATGAGACTCAAATATCCACGGCTTTGGATAAAAGTTATCAAAATGAAATTATTATTTTTTTCTTTTTATGACTTAAACTGCAATTATAGAAAGGGCTGGGCCGGGCCTGGGCCTTAAACCTGAGCGCCGCGCTGTTTCAGGCCGGGCTCAGTCCCTTTCAGAGTCGGGCTGGGCCGGGCTCGGGTCTGTAGCGTCGGGCCCGGACGGAGCTCGGGCTAAAAATTTCGGCCCGAGCACGCTTATAATCCGGAGAGCATTGTGAATCGCCGGGAGGTCTAAGGAAGTTCGTGAACGGGAGAAAACGAAAAGAGCAACCCGGAGAAGCGGGAAGAACGTCTCGCCAAGTTGCGCCGTGCCGACGCAGCTAGGCGGGAACGCCGCACGACTGAATCGGTCAGCGCTGCCTCTACATATGAGAAGCCGCCTGAAGAGAAAGGAAGTTCCCTTTCAAAATAAAATTAACGGTGGTTTAGTTTTGGTTAAACCGATTGAAAAGCAGTAGCTTCATCATGGTTTAGGCTGGCCAATACCAAAGAAACGCTCACCTAACAACATAACAAGACTTTGACAGGCTAAACCATCGCGAAGCTAACGCTTCTCACTCGGTTTAACGAAAGTTAAACCATCGCTTATTTTCTTCGTGGTGTTCTGCTGATTAGGCGAACGTTCTCGGTTGGGATGCTGGCTTCGGTGGCTGCTCTTTTATTGAGACAAAATGCAAAACCTTAGGCGCCCCGACCTTCATGTGCGCGTAAATAAGCCTTGTAGTTCCAGAGCAATCTAGAGCACACTGCAAAGGCGGGCCTCATGGTGCAAGTGGCTGTTTCGGCAAGTGAAGTTCTACCAATCAAACCCAGAACATTGTTTTGGTTTTCTGAACTCCCTTAGTTTTAAGACAGGAACGAGAGGATAAGGATTTACATTCGCATTAGCTTCCTGTAGCACTAATACTTTCAGGGGATTTTTTCATGCCGTTCTGGCAGCCGCGTTTCGATAGAGACGAAACGAAAATTGCACCCGTGTGTTGTGTGATGTTACCTCATGTTATAAAACCCCATACAGTCTGCACTTATGCATTGCCCATCATAAACGTACCGTGTTTCTCTGGCCTTTTCCTTCGGCATGTCATTCCTTCTACTATTTATTATCTTATACCGCAGCTGGAGACAGTGTCGCTTCGTGCTTTCCTGAGGACACCGCCGTAGTCCAGCTGGATGTGACACAACCCGTGGTGCTACATTGCGGCGGGCTCGATCAAAAACCCAAAGCGGCGTGCTTCTGCCTGCTGGTGGTCTTTCACTGGCGTGATGCCACATTCCAGTGCGAGTGGGCACCATGTGATGCCTGTCGGCAGGCCGCGGCCCCCAAGCTGGGCGACAAGCGCAAGCTGCACCGTTGCGCTAGTAAGGCAAGTCTTGTCTTGTTTTACGCTAGCAAGATAAGCTAGGTCGAACGCAGCAAAGCAAGCGTTCGACCAGCTGGAGGGCATACTGCGAGAATTGCGCGACGCCTCTAACGAGCTCCTCGGTGCATCTCTTTGCAAGTGGCTGCACCAGTTGCTCTGAGATTCTGACCTCGTCGACCACACTGCGGCATTTCGTAGTTGCCTCGAGCGTACACAGACAGGACGAATTGCAGAGCTAGCGCCAAAGACGGCAGTGGCGAGCCCTTACGGTCTCTTTATGACAGCGATGCTACAGTGGTTCACGAAGCTGACTACAACCGTACGTAAGGCCTCTGTCGCGCTCATGAAGAAACCAAAATTTGTAAAGAGAAGATTTATACTTCAGGGGCTATTAAACCGCGTGACCACCGCGTCATTCACTTAGGCTACCACTCCCTTGTTGTGCCGTTAAATTCTCAAAGCGACAGATTGTAATAATGTAAGAGCAACAATTAAACGCTTTTTTTTTTTTTTTACTGTGGAGGACCAACAGGGCTAAGCTCATTCACAAAGTGGTTGAAAAGTTCCTTCATAAGAGCAACAGTGATCGTTACACTACACCCGAATTATGCTTAACAGTGGATTAATTTGTTGGCCTTACCGCTTTTTAGCGCATTTTGAGCTCAAAGCTTTTTTCATTGTTTGGTGCTGAATATAGTTTTCGTTTTTTTTTTCCATCTATTATTGAAATCCACTAAGGTTGCTGCTGTTGCTGTACTGTACATGATGATAGCTCTATAAAGAAAAGAGAAACTAACTCTAGGTGGTATGAAGTATTTCTACAGTGTGCATTTGAGGACTGAACAATCAAATAGAGGTCTATATGGCCACACATGTGTATGTTGCGTTTATTTCTTTTAACAGGGAATCTGTTTTAAATATGTCCGCGATCGTCCCAATATCCACAGTGCAGGTGGCCTTCCTCCACAGAGAAACTGGTCAGCGCGCCCGGTTCGCCTTCTACGCCAGTAGCGCCTACGACGTGATGACATTTCGGACTCCGCCGATCCTGAACTATGTGGCTGGCACCATACTTTTGACCACTCGCCTCAGGATTCTAAGGCCTATTTTGGAAAGCTCACCTGATCGCCCGGCCATGTGGGGTACTGTGCTATTCGGACACGCCGTGATCGCCGTTTCCTTCAAGTACCCGGCGTTAGTGACTGTGAATCAGATGTCGAGACACCTCGAGAGCGTGCGACAAAATTTCGGGGACGTCGAAGATAATGCTTTGGTGCTCTACTTCCAGGAAGATAAGCTGGACCCCGACGTATGTGACGCAATATGCAAAGCGTTCAGAGGTGCCGCTACCGCAATTGGAGTCGCCGGCTCATTGGGTCTTGATGTCAAGCCGTTTGTGCTGAACCTCCAACGAGACGCAGGTGATTGGAATTCGCGACCCCTCCTCACGCCGGTTATTGTGACTGTTATCGGCGTTCGATAGATTTCGTTGAACACCATTCCCACCTGTGCACATATTGAAGCGTGAGGACTGACTAAATTTCCCCCATCTAAAATGTAACGGCTAGGTTTTGTTCGAGGTTAGCTCTACACACTCGCTTTAGTCGCCTACTTTGAAGGCAGTAATTTATTGTAGAATCTATGTAAGTCATACCTTCTCTATCCGTATCTTTTGCAAGAACGAAAGAAAAGATATGACTAATACTTTTCTATGTAACTATGGCCTGTAAAAATAATTTATAAGGGTTTCGTTTTAACATGCGTAATGTGGTAGCACCGTTGTGGACATGCATGTGAAAGCATACGGGTATTGTTCCCTGCGAAAATGACGGAATAACGCGTGTAGAAAGGTGCTCTAATCTGCGTAGGTTTAGGCTCAGAACTCTAGGTTCGTCAGACGTCACTTAACACTGCTGTTTGGAAGGCAGAGTTGAAAAATCTCCAATGTCCTGGGGCAGCTCTGCTACAAGTGTCTATGTTAGTTCACTTAAAGGCATTATATATTTCCCCCCTCGTACAGCATGTATCGATGCAGTCGAGCTTGAACATTAAATTGCATTTTATACATCAAAGTGACACATTTTAGAGACAGCTGCATGACATAAAGAGTGTTGGTGTTAATGTTGTGCCGGAAATTTGATCCGTAAGCAAAAACTCGAACTTAATATGCGCGCCGTGATCGCAAACTTGTAAGTACGGTTGCGGCACACATAGTTTGACTTCTTCCTCAAATATATCACTTTATTTAAGCCTTGCGCGTAGCTTGCGACGCCCATGAACGTATTAAAAAACTGCTGCGCCCCCACAGGCATTTTGATTCAAACCAATATAACCTCCAGCCTGACAACTCCCACTGCATGGCAAATACCTCTCTCATATTCTTCCAATTTTCCCGGTCATGGGCCAGCTGGATCCACCTCATCCCCGCAAACTTCCTAATCTTATCCGCCCGCCTAAACTTCTGCCGCCCTCTACCACGCTTGCCTTCCATTGGAATCCGATCTGTCACCCTATAGGAAACCACCTTGTCTGCGCATTACATGAACTGACCCTGCCCATTTCTTCTTGTTTATTTATATTAGAATGTTATTAACCTGCGTTTGTTCCCTTGGCCATTCTGCACGCTTCTGCCTCGTTACACCTATTATTTTTCGTTCCATAGCTACTCAGTGGTTTGATTAAGTTCAACTCTTTTGTTAGCCTCCACGTTTCTAAACCCGCTATACATTGAATACGTGTGTCACAGGGTCTAACCAAATGCACTGGCTGTTAGGTAGCATGGAGTCAGTTACTTTCGTAGCGCAACCTGCAGAGCATAAATTAGGTCACTTGGTCAATCTCTAGAAAGCGGACCCAATGGTCTCATATTTCCTCGGGGAAAGATATGAATCAACTCACTGCATGGCTCTCTGAAACTATCGTGCCTTATTACGTCCTGTGTAGGCGTCGGTGCAGCTCGCAACAAAGCGTGAAATACTGCTTGACAGCAATTCTCCTCTGGCTGTCGCTTCATTGCATGGGAACCTGAATGTTGCAGCAACATAAAATGGGGACGTATTCAGCTTTCTACTGCTGTCGTATGCACTCTAAAGGACCGTCCGAGTCGTCACCTCAGTGTTTCCGCACTTCTTTGTGTTGTCAGAAAAAGTCTATGTTTTAATCGTTGTTGCGTCGTCATTCCGCATGCTAGCGTGGGGCCACGGAATCCCTAAAATGCGATGCAGTTGCCTTTTAAGTGAAACTCATTAGTTACATTTTAAACAAAAATGATTCGGGGCCTCTGCGGTGCTCGACGCCTAAAGAAGGCGATGCCATTTATCTCTTGAAGCAAATAAATGCCCTTGCCCGAAGCCTTGCACTGCAAGGAAATCTGATCTTCTTTTCTCGAAGAAACTAAATTGAGAACTTCGGACTAGCAGGCTGCTAGATAGAAATGTGACGTTTGCTGTGCTATGACGTGTTGCATTAACTACGGCACTCATTTAGAACTCTACTTTCTATAAGGTGACCTTCCAGGTACTCGCCAGCCAGTGATGTCTTCCACTGCTCCACCGTGGCTTTTGGTATGAGAGGGATTGCATAATGGCATGTGTTCTGTTGCTGGCTGGGGTGATTTTTGTCAGAGGTGAAAAAGTTTGGAAGTGTATTGGTTGTAATTTTCTCCATTGAACCAACTGCTCCTTGGTAAGTTATGAATAAGCTTCGCAGTAGCATTGGTGGGCTACTCGGAGGAGGTCCTGAAATACACTGGACGTCTGTAAGTCCGGAGTGGATTCTCGTTCTCTCTCAGCTGTTTTAGTGGTATGTCCTTGAGTTGTGGTGTTGAATATTTGATTTGCTAATATTTCGCCGTGTCCTTGGAGCTCATGTGATAACATACGTTTCGTCCCGGGATTCCAGCTAACTCAGTGCAGTTTGGGCCCTTTTGCAAAGTTGGCCTTAGGTGTAATTACGGCGGGCCGCTTGGCAGTCGTGAGAAACTGTAAGAGATCTGTGCCTGTTGCATTCAACGATGGAAAGAGCAGCTGCTATCCCGTCGGCTTCTGTTACAATACACTTCTTGAAACGTGTCGCTGGGGATCTCATCTCATGACGGGTAGCACTAGCTGCTATGGCCGCCATTGCTTTGTGGTTAGCATGACTGGAGACAACCACATAGGTGTAGCCTGCGGCGCCAGCGCTGCGTTTTTCAATCACCTTGGCTCGCACTGTCCTTCGACCTTAGTGAACGCATATGACGAGGGATAGGGCAGATCATGCAGGTGTCTCTTTTATAATGCTCAGGATCATAGGTGGCCTTTTAGCTTACTCAGGCTCTCCGAGTATCCAAATCTGGTGAGAAGATTTTTTCCTATTGTTCTTTTAAGCGGTCTTTCTCTTTGAGCGCTTGAGCAAGGAGTGGCTGCTTTGTTTTTTGAATTCAATGAAGGTGGTTATAGATTCTAGGGTCCATTGCTTTGTTGTTTAATGTTTGCTTTGTGGGGTCTAGCCTAAAACGGCTCAGGCTAAGAGAGACGCTGTAGTTAAAGGCTCCGGATATTTCTACCAAACGGGGCTCTTTAACGTGCACTGACATCGTACATCACACGGGCGCCTAGATTTTCGCCCCCATTGAAACGCGGTCGTTGTAGCCTAGATTGGATCCCTCATCCTTGGGGTACAGAAGTCGAACGTCCTAACCACTGCGTCACCTGGGCGGGGTTGATGTTAGAGATGTTAGGTGGTAGACCCAGAGGAGTCGTGTATGATTTACGTAGTATGGCGTCTACTTCAATTAAGCAGCTCCACTTCATGACTAATACAGCCCTTACTAGCGTAAGCGTGTCTTCTTTTGTTAGTTCTCAACTGTTTTTGGCTACCCGAGTATTATCCGGACTACGTTTGCCCAAGAAGTTTAAAACGAAAAATTGTAAATGTGGTTTTCTCTTCATTTAGACTTCAGCTACATCCCCCTATGCTGAAATTTGGACGTCAGGTAAGATCGTTCTTTCTAGTTGAAGGTCTAGATGACGAGGGTGTTTTATAGTGGCTTATGGATTGCTATAAGTTCTCACTTTTGTGAAGAGCAGAGAATGACACATTCCCGTGATTATTGCAGCACTGTATCTGCTACGTCTTAATATTTAATACCTTCTCTCCAAGGAACCTTCGTTATTCAGGTATCGATGTCATCGGCATATCATTTATGTCGAATGGCCTCTATAGCGTCCAAAAGCTTGGAGAGGCTAGGCATCGCGAAGTAATGGGCAGGAGTGAAATGACCGAACCTTTTGGAGTTTTCTTTTTGGTCATCTGGAGTTTGTCTGCGCCGGTATCCTATACTGCGATTGTCTCTGTACTCTCTGTTCGGAATGCTGTAGCATACTCCGTATATTCTCCACCATTTCCCAGATTATTCAGCCCGGTCAGGTCGACGTCGTGACTGACATTATCGAATGCTAGCTTTAGGAATAAGGTGAAGGCGATGCTGGAGTCCTTTCCAAGGCCTCCTCTTTTATTTGTATGAGGATGTGCTCTGTGTATAGCCCCTGTTGGAAGGTAAACATAGCCAGGAAATAAATCATTGTCTTGCAGGTATATATAGGCAAAGTTGTAGGACTCGTTTATAGTTTCTGAAGATCTGAGCTAACGAAAACTTAAGATTCTGAAGATGTGGCATGTGAGCCCCGCTGGAGATCTATTTTCGACAATCACAAGGAAAAGGCAAGGGCAGAGCGTGGTCCTAATTTTCGGTGATGAGTCTGTCTAGCTTCTCGATTCAGGCTCCGTTATCGCGCCCCCTTGATGTTGCATCTGTCTTGACGAAACCTTTCAGGCCTTGTTAGTTCTTGCTAAGTAGGCAACCAGACGTATAACCAAGGCAACGGAGATAACGAACCTGACGAAGCACGAAACGGTTTCTTATCGCTGTCGGCTGTGGTGCGGGCCTTGGTGTACCCGGGAAAGCGTATAAATTTAGTCTGCAAGTCTGAAATTGTCCCTTTTGCGAAGATTTCGACGTCCTTACTGTTCGTTGCTCTGTCACCGCTTGGTGAGATTTAATATCTCCCTGCAGCCGCGTTTGTTTGGTTTCGTCCCCTTCGACGTGCGGGTGGTGCGAAGTCTTTTTGCAGCATTGTATTGTGCTTCTTGGTCTTAGTTTGAAGCGCTTAAGCACTTTATCGCAAGATGAGCCTCCACAAAGTGAAGAAGCGATGAACTGTGGCACATTGCGGCAGCATGGACTCTACCGTCGGTGTCTTATTACACCGCTTCCCGGCTGACTTTCACCGGTGAGCAGATCTGGAGGTTGCACACAGACTTAATGTGTGCTCTAATGCTCCTGTGTTAAGCACGTTTGTTGATGGTAAAGCTGTCTGGACTAGTGCAACCTTGAAATTGCCTTCAAAACTGCTTCATTCTTTCTGCCTAAGAATTTAAATGTGAAGAGTAATCCCAGTGCTCTATGATCCACGTGTGCCTTGGTGCACCTACTTTCATGACATTTTTATTTAAATTGCAGCTCTTATAGCTTTGTCTTCTGTACATGCATGTTTCTTATGTGGTGATGTTTTGTGGCAGGCACTTCAAGCATTTTCCATGTCTCGGCTGTGATCATTGAGATGATTAGCTCGTTTAAACAGCGCTACAGTTTGTGCTGTCTGCGAGATGTATTTTTATTATTGTGCTTTATGGCTGTATTTGCTTGCTTGATGCAAAAAACCATTAATATGAAAACCATAATTGTTCACTTGGTACACTCTGTTGCGAACTGGGCACGACTGTTCGGTTGCACCAGTGTTTCTGGATCACACCTGACTGTGCCGAGGGACAAAGTACATGGCCAAAGTACTTGCATGACTTGCAGCAGTATTTGCATTATGAATATGCATGCTTGATCTATGTTTGGAAGTGCTGCAGCCTTTCTATGCCGCCTCCTTTGCCAACCACTTTAATTGTGGAGCTACGGCTTATAAACAACTGCGTAAACAACATAAACTCGAGTTCTTTTAGATGGCGAAGGTTGGCACGCGGCAGCAACCTTCAAAAGATGTAGGCTCATCAATGCAACGTGGCGGTTTCAAAAACTTGTTTATAATTCGCGCTAAAGTGAACGTATGCATGACGTCATTCGACGTCATGGCCCCCCAGTTTTCATTGGGCGCTGGAGTCCCATGAGCCGTCATGTTTTGTACGCATGGGTGTCTATGGAGCCGTCGCTACCATATAGTACATATACCTTGGAGTTCAGACGGTCCGAGGCATATGTACACACGATTTAAATGAAACCCGCCATCAAGGTGTATGCGTACGTACGGCATGTGGTAGAGAAAAAAAGGTTCTAGGACGCTAAACCTTTGCATTTAAGAGCTGAACGCGATCATCGTTATCGGACCCCGTTCTCATCGCCTTCTCATGCTCTTCAGCGTCGCAACATACTTCTAATGACAGACTACTCCTTTTTTATTTATTTGTTTGCAATACTGCGAGTCTCTAGTTGAGACCATAGCAGGTGGGCATAATAATTATAATATTTGGTTCACAGGAAGGGAAAGGCATAGTATCAATCACACTTGTATTTACATTCATGATATAGAACAATTGGTGATGGAAAGAGTCAAAGCAGCTCTACAGAAATGCGGTATTAGGCAATTTTTACAGCGCAAGAAACTGAAAATGTGTTATTAAATTCGCGCAAACAGCTCACAGTTAAAGAACACATAAAAATTCAAGAAAGGAAATAATGGGATAACAGGCTGTCAAATGCGTTAAACAAGGGAAACAAGGGTATTTATGGCAGGATGAAATTTCCCTCCTGCCTTGATTTTAACCACCAATCAGATAACCTCCGTTTGGTTATTTCTTCGCGCTTCAAGTCTATTGTCTGCTTTTTCTCCGCGTTCGCTGTTGTTTGTTTTTCTCCGATTTCCTTAAACCCCAATTCTTTGAAGATGATAAATGGATGTATTAGTTATTGAATGGGGCGGCGGCTCGTGCCATCTACTGCGGCAGCGCCGCGCGATCGAAGGAATTTTATAGTGAGCCCCGCATCCTAGGTAAGCAAAGCGGAAATGCTCTACTCGATTAACTGTTACTTTCGTAATTAGTTACTTTCTAATGAAGCACCTAAACGTTAGATGAAACTAGTCAGGGAATGCATACATTAGGGCACACTTTTATTTGGAGAGAAGCAATGCAGTTCTGTGGCAGAGCTAGTGGTTGCGTGCTCGCCTCTCCCTGCGAAGGAACCGTGTTATACTCTGCGGGTTTCCTTAAAACTTATATTGCTTCTTACTTTCTTGGGATTTTTGCGTTACAACCACAACTCCACAACTCTAACAGTGGCTTTTCTGCAACACGGGGCCCGTGCTCGACATGCACTTCAAGCTGGACTATCAACCAGCGTACACCCCAAAGACACTCCACCCCAACGCAAGGCAACCCGTACCAGAGAACGCTCCTGCGCTTCAATATCAACGAAACAACCCCTCAAAGCCGTGCGCCCCACCAATTCTGATGGGCCGGCCGAGTTGCCGGCAAGACACCCAGCCCCCACCATGCGGATCCCAGGAACGAGGAACTACGGGCCCTAATGATGGAGGTAAGCCGCCTCTCTTGCCTGATCCAGCACCCTCTCAAACCACTGCTCCTCCATCTGCTCCCACGTAAACCCCTTGATCTGCCTCGCCTCTCCTCACACACTCTCAGGCTACTGCTCACTCGCCTCATCCCACGCGCCGAAGTCCTCTCATCGCCCCTCCCTTGCCAACTTAGCTTTGAACTCTACCTCAGCCCGTGAAAGAGAAACGGGCAACAGAATCCCCTCATATCATCCAAGCACATCACTAGAAAAAGTGAACGCAAAATTTGGAATACAGGAATGTACTACAATGTATTCTTAATTCGTGTAACTTGTGCGCGTAAATCCAACTTTCACGAACTGGTCACATTTTTCTTTTAGCATAGCCTGTAATAACTCCATTCCTTAAGGTGTAATATTCCAGCTATGAGCGACTGAAATAACTTTATTGTCTAACTGAGAACGATGGAGTTATCCCATTCGTTTAAATGACGACTCGGAGCTCTTCAGTCTGTGCAGCGTATTCAGCCAGTTGGATGACGCAGGGCTTTGAAAATGGTGCTTCTTTCGACAGTGAGCCAGGCGAACCAATCGCCCTGCAACTTTTCTTTTCCTTCAAAACTCACACCGGTCGGCCGGAGCTCAGCCATCGAAATACCCACATTTCAGAAACACGGTTTCGCCTCATGCTCAAGAGATGGCGATAGCAGTCCGCGAAGACAAAGCTCAAGAAGTCGCCAACCGAGACTGGCCGTGTGGCGTAGCTTACCGAGATGTTTCAGCTGCCTTTCGTTCGTTTAGAGTCATCAGTGCACCAATCTGAACCATTAAAGTAAAAAGGAATGTTGTTTAAGGAATTCTAGTGACTTAATTGTCTAATCATAAGACCTTTAAAGTACATAAAGTCAGTCTTCCTGCAAAATCCTCCTGCACGGACGACACGAAAGTATATTGCAGGCTTTAAAATACATATTTGTAACCAGTAAAATGATGCAGACTTGAACGAGGTGAAGATATGCACAAAAAGTAAAAGAAAGCCGAACAAAGGCTGTGCCTTTGACTAAAAGATAAAGTTATCACTCAGCATTACATTCAGGTAATTTTTATACAGACTTTAGAGACGCAGCTATAGTAGAGCTTTGCGGAACTTCGTCCCGAAGTACCATTAGGGTCTATGTTATCTGGTCTCTTCTTAACAATTGATATCTCTGTGTTAAAGAACCTTCAAACAAATCTGAAAAGCTTACTTATATCCTTTGGCTGTCAGCTTTGCATGATTATTCGGTTATGATCTATAAAAAGGTCTCTTTAGATGTCCAGAAATGGGGCAAAGCAATTTAAAATCGAAGGAAAGCACGTTGCAGTGCTCTTAACTCGGCATCCCAATATGGCGTGCGACCGTGAGCGCGCCTTTCAAGTTTTGCCTCAAAACTGCAGCTTCTAAAAGAAAGCAGGAAAGGCATAGCAAACGTGGGTTAATTACTCGTGTGTAAGGTTGTATGATAAATAAATATGCCGGATAGAATTGTTAATTGTTCAAGTGCTTGAGGTGAAGTGGCTTCTCGAAAGGCGCGCGAGCAATCGCACGCCATATCGGGTATCCGAGATAAGAAAGCTGCAACGTGCTATCTCTCATCTCGGGTATTTCCTCAGTCACGAGACAAATGCAGTGACACGGGCTCGTCACGACCGCCCCCACGCCGATGGCGAAAAAGCAGTGATATCAAACAGCGCTCCATCTATCTTCAGTCACCGGAAACATACCAAGGCAATTGTTTCGGTGCCCCGCTGCGGTGGTGCAGTGGTAAGACGCCCCACTACTGTGCCGGAGTACCCAGGTCCTAGGTGGTCGAAATCTCCGTAGCCCTCCACTACGGCTCCTCTTTCTCTGTTTCCACTTTCACACCCACCTTCCTCCCTTCCCTTACGGTGCGGTTCAGGTGTCCACAGAGCAAGTGTGACAGATACTGCCCCTTTCCCTTCCTATGAACCAATTATCGATATAATAAATTGGTTCACAGGAAGGGAAAGGCGCAGTAACTGTCACACTTGCTCTGTGGACACCCGAACCGCGCCGTAAGGGAAGGGAGGAAGGTGGGAGTGAAAGTGGAAAGAAAGAAAGAGGAGCCGTAGTGGAGGGCTACGGAGTAATTTCGACCACCTGGGGATCTTTAACGTGCGCTGACATCGCACAGCACACGACGCCACTTCGTTTCGCCTCCATCGAAACGCAGCCGCCGCGGTCGGGTTCGAACCCGGGAACTCCGGCACAGTAGTCGGGCGTCTTACCACTGCACCACCCCGGCGGGGCACCAATTATCGATCCCGAGCACCGGCGGCTGCGTTTCGGTGGAGGCGAACGGAAGTGGCGTATGTGTACTATGCGATGTCAGTTGTTGTGGCTCTAGGAAGAAGGAAACGAAAATGCACGGGCCTGTTACTGGCTATGTAGCTGAGCCACCTCCGCTGCCTCGTGAAGACAGAAGAGAAAACACAGAAGAAAGAAAAGGAAGAGGGAAAGAAAGACGTGCGCCGCAACAACAGCCGTCATCCACCACCGAAGCGGTGGCGGGTGCAATGACGGCCTACAACAGATAAAAATTATGTGGCAGGCTAGCCCCCACCGCAAGCGGCGGTGACCTACCTGCCCCAGCCCCATCAGCGGAATAGTTTTCGCTTTAAAGATTCCCAGGTGGTCGAAATTACTCCAGAGCCCTCCACTACGGCACCCCTTTCTTTCCACTTCGTCTCTCACCTTCTCCCTTCCATTACGACGTGGCTCATGTGTCCACAGAGCAAGTGTGACAGATACTGCGCCTTTCCTGCCCTGTGATTCAATTTTAATAATATTATTATTATTATTATTATTATTATTATTATTATTATTATTATTATTATTATTATTATTATTATTATTATTATTATTATTATTATTATTATTATTATTATTATTATTATTATTATTATTATTATTATTGTTGTTTCGGCAGCACCAGCCAACGCTTCGCGGCTCTGGCGGCAGTCCAGGCCACGCCGTGGAGCCTTCGAGTTAACTTAAACACGCTGACGACTGTTCATGAAGCATGAAGATGTTCGCGCATGCCGCTTACGTGTCATCACATATGTGGCAATTTTAGCGCGAACTATGACTGTTTGATTCTTTCATGCTTTCGCAGCTGCAAGAGCCTAAGATCACAGACATATGCTGGTGTAAAGCTTTTAACGATGTCATGCATGCAAAATAAGGGATCGAGCTGTGTGCATACCGCCTTAAAGTGCTTCGCAGCCGTAAAGCTGGGAACCTCTTCTCACTCGTGTTTCGGCACACGCCGACGGTATGCGCTGCTATTTGCACGGATTGAGATTTGAAGGTCGTGGCGTTTACAGATAGCCTACGTTTTCAGCCTACGTTTCAGACGTTTTATATTTGAGGGCTTGGCTTGGCTTATAGACAGTATCAAGTGATAAACTTGCAGCAACGAAAGAAGATTGAACGTACTTTGAGCGCCTATTCATGCAACTCAGCTGCCAATAGGTCATATGCCATCATCATCGACAGCAACGCGATTACATCCAATGGAGGGCAAACGCTTCTTCCATATCTTTCCAATTAACTATGTGTGAGCTGAACCCACTTAATCACTGAAAACTTCCTAATCTTGTGCGCCCAAAAGCCTTTCTGACGCCGCCTGTTATCATTGCCCTTGGAATCGCGTCCGTTACTATTATCGACCGTCGGTTGTCTTGTCTTCGCATTACATGTACTGCTCATGTCGTTTCTTCTTCTTGATTACTGCTAGAATATCATTAACTCAAGTTTGTTCCCTGATCAAGTCGTCTTTTTTTTCTTTTTAACGTTGCACCTATAATTTTCCTTTTCTCAGTTACATGCACGGCTCTCATCTTTAGTCAAACCTTTTTCATTAGCCTTTACGTTTCGGCCCCACAGGTGAGTGCTGGCGAGATAAAGCTATATACGCGTTTCTCTTCGGGGATACTGATAAACGGCATTTAATGATCTGAGAATGCCTTCCAAATGCGCACTTTCGCATTCTTATTCTTCCAAGGCCTCACTCCTTATCCTAAAAAGCTGATACCTAAGGCCGAAGCTGCTGAACATTACCTTACATTTCTGCTTATTAATCGTTGGACATACTGGCCTGCTTTTCTTGTCTAGGTAATTAAGTATATCATTAATCATAGGAGTGCACAAGACTCCGATGTAAACAAAGCCTTTTTTGAACACCTGTCTGTGCCATCCGCATTACAGTGACTACCGGTATGCTTTTTTAGTGAACAAACTATACTAATGTGTTTTTTTCTCCTCTTGTCGCATACAATCGCGAAAATCTTTTAAAAGGTGGCGCAGGTTAGTTAACAGCAAACTTTGGTCATCAACGTCTGTGACTTAGACCGTTTCAGATACATAGAGCAGTAAATAGAAGTAATTTCATGCGTTCTTTCGCTTGTCTCTTTTGCGCCAATAGCTGGCTTTTGTTCCTTGAAATCTGCAGGACTGTCACGTATGGCAGTGAGACTTTTCGCTCATCGGGCGCCGTCCCCAGGAGGCTTATATTTTTCATTACTGCTGAAAGGACCAAAACTCGGACTGGATTCTGGGATCCACCGGCATAATTTTGAATTAGTTTTCAGTTCATCGAGAGAAAACATCACCGCGTAATGTTTTGAAAGACCCGGTATCAAGGACGCTTCTAAAAGTTAAGGGCGCTTACACCTATACACTATCTAATTTAAACATGTATGGTAGCGCCTGCCCTAAAAAAAGAGATAATGATTAGGCCTAGTCAAGAGCACTTTCAAGTCGGTGAACGTCAACAACGAAAGCCGTTATCCTCTGGTGTCAGAAAGTTTCGCGTGAACCGGCCAGCGTACAGTTTTCTTTCAGAACAGCACGAGTCTTAGCGTGTTTTTGCGAGAGCGCACCGGACTCGGGCGGACATGGTCCCGGGGCGGCGAGGCCCTACGGGCGGGCCTCAGCGCGGCAACGATGTGGGCGGAGTCTCGGTCATTGTTCTCGCTAATGACAAAGCTCGCAGACCGGCCTGCCGACGAATGACAGCACCCCAAGCCAGTGCCGCAGCCCGCAAGCCGCGCTCGCTAACTCTGCGCCGTCGGCAGCGTTCTAGCCGAGGCCTAATTACGGCCGAGAAGGCTCCTAACGACCATCCCTGCTGCTGGAGCGACCGGTGGTCGGGCTGGTCATTAATTCTCCGTCGGCGACCGGATCCATTAGCCCCGGGCCGCAATGATGGAGTGCGCCTCTCCATCGTCCTCTGTGCTTCTGCGCAAGACTGTCCCTTATCTTAGCCTTCACTTGCCTGAAACTCTCCCTTTCTTCATAGCGAAACTATACGGAGGACTCTCTGTGCATTGCTTGGCGTGCGAGGCCATCTTGTTTTTGTGTACCTGCACCTGACTCGTTTTGTGCTGATTGCTGTGAGTCGGCGACTCCATACTTCATGCTAACTGAACGCTGATGAAATACCGGTCTTACACCGGTGCATCTGCTGCTGCCCTCCGGGCACGGCATTTCACGTTCCGCCTAATCACTGCTTTCTAAAGGCGAGGCTGATGGGTTTGCCGTTGTGTACTGTGCTTCTGCTCTACGCTATACAGAGTGGTGTGCAGTACAGGATCGCCATGCGTAAGCAATAGAGAAACTCAGAAACGTCTTTAATTGAGCGCATGATAGCAGCTCCAAGCCGCATTCAGATGCTTCTAAAAGCAACCGCTACCGAGAGCAGAAGAGAGTGGCGGTGGTGGCAAGAACATTTCTTTGAGAGAAATGTACAGTCGTTCCTCAAGCGGGAGCTCCTAAGAGTCCATGGGCCTGCGCTTTGTGGAGAGTTCCATTCACGGTCCATGTTTGACCAGTTGGTTGAGGAAGCCAAGCATATTGAGAATTGACAGCTCTATCCTGCCACAGCGTACCGTATGCCTCAAATTGCGCATGCGCAAGCCGGCCCCAGGGCGCCAGATAGCGCCAGGCGTCGTCAAACTGCGCGCATGCCTACTGCGTCGGGGCCTTCCAGCGCATGCGCAAATGTAGTGCTGTAAGCGACAGCGTGGAGGCAGCATTCACATACGCGCTATATGCTAAAGATCTCGATTGCTTCGGGGTTACCAGAAGGTAAAAAGATACAGGTTCTATACGAATCAAGTGCGTGAGTATGATTAATATAGTCTCTTAAATGCATCACCGCAAGAAATAAAAATTGAAGGAAAAGTTTTTCAGCCTCAGCTCCAGGTCGTCTTTGAGAATGTAAAGCCTGCGATTCTTTTTTTTTTTTTTTGCAATAGGAAGTCTTTTATTAAACATACCAGATAAACAATATAACAACAACATGAATTTAATTAATTGTGGCAAAGTGTATCGTCGCTCAGAGGCCAATCAGTTGGCCAGCATAATTCCTGACGCCTCGAGTTGCGTACTCCCTCCATCCCATGAAGCTGACGCGGCTGCAAGACGACAAAGTTGGCGCTCGGAAGTAAGCGTTCAAAAGCGGCCTGCGTCTTCCCTTAGCGTAGGCATAAACCGAGCTTAAGATTAAGATCGCATTAGGATTAGCATCGTGAGCGGACCGGCGCACGTCAACAACTCTTTCTCTCTGCTTTCCTAATAATTGAGCCTTGATCAATCTCTGTGAAGCGTACATAGTCTTTCGAGAAACTGCGCCGGTATCACACCAGGGTGTAATCCAGCCAAGCGCACTTAGGCTTATCAGTTTTCTGAACTCCTATATACGCCGAAAGCTTCGGTGTAGTTCCCGCAGACATACAAATCGCGCGCATGGAATAAGTTATGCGTGCGACGCGGCCTCCGCGCGTTCGCATGCAAGCCCGAAAACGCGCGCAACAAGCGAAAAATAACCGCATTCAAGTCGTATACTATACAGTTGCCAACTTATCGCCACGTACCACTAAGTCTTTTCTTTTTTTTCCTCCTCACCTTCACACGAAGAGCGCGCGTCGTGAACGCACACCCGCGAAGCGTGGTATGCAGAGTGCGCGTACAGCCCGGCAAAAGTAACAGCACGAACAGCGAGGGACTTTGTGCGTTCATGCTAAACACAACGGCCCAATGAGGCATGGGAGCATAATAAGCTGAAGCGCGCCCGGCATAGGCGATGCGCCCGAGCAACCGCTTGTTTTAGCAGGCTCGCCCACAATAATCCCATTTCCATGCGATTCAATTTGGTGCTCAGGCTGGAGCCGTGCTTCGCGAGCGAAAAGGCGTGGGATGTTGCGAACTTATCCGCAGCTAGGCGGCAGCGGTAACTGCGGCGCCATGGTGAAGAAAAAGCAAAAGAAAATGTATACAGAAATACGTATACTTTAGCCGCCGCTGTTTAGCAAACAGTGCGGAAGAGTGGCTGCTCTGGCGGGGCTAAAAAGTTTTTCGCCTCCGCTGATGAATAGAGGGCGCTGCGAGCAGCGACGCGCCGCCGGGGCGTTGTTGTTTGTTGTCTCCGTTCCTGTTTTGCGCCCGAGCAGGGTGAACGATATATGCAGAGTGATGCTAATGGAGCGGGAGCCGCCGCATTGGTGCGCTTGTTTTCGCTCGCGGAAGGCTTTCGCGAAAAGAGAGAAAGGACAGAGTGGAGGAAGAACTCCGATTCTCGAGAGCTCCCGCGTATATTACCGCCCGTCGCAGTAATCGGGCCTTCGGGCTTCTCTACGCCGAGCTTAACTAATTGCCTGCTGAAACCTGCTCGCAATACACCGAACTATATAGCCGACTACCTTCGATGAAGCTATAGCCCCTCTTACTGAACGCGAACGTGGCGTTACCCTGTGCGGCCCGTGAAATGAAAGCACAGAGGAGGAACGCAGTGAAAACACCGGGTGGCCTTCCCTCTTATCCACGAACGCGTCCAGGGGGCTATCCTCAACATCTCAGAAATTTTAACCCCTTTTGGCAATGCCTATAGTTACTACGCTAATTGAGTTGTGTTACCAGAGGCGGTGGTTCAAGACATTTATAGGTTCAGGGAGGTAAATTGCAGGCAATATTCCTGAAAACATTTCATTTCGTCTCCTTTTTTTTTGTGCGTTCTTGGATGGGTATGGGCAGATAATTGTAATTTTTAATGACATACGCATCGATAAGCCTCTAACATAGCGCTTTGAATTGAGAGAGATTAAGTTTACTGCATTAGCTTTAAACGCATCAATCTCCAGAAAATCCGTTGTCGGCGTAAAGTGATGGGATTAATTGGTCCTGACAGGTGGTAGTTAGTAAGTCATACCGCCGGGCATAGTTGGGTCGGCGGGTTATCTAACATCATGATACCAAAGAGCCAACTTGTACCGCTCTGTGAGATATGCGGCTGAGAGGGGTATTGAATTCTCAGAAGCCTTGGATCCCGAGGGAGACACGCCCTCTTGTAGGTTGTGCGGGGAATATGTTCTTACGGTTTGGTTAAAGTGGGACTTTGTATCTATACAATGTTGGGTGATTTTCTAAGTAATTTAATAACTTACTGCTGCATGCTAATGAGAACGCGTTAGTTAACAGACACTATTCAAGGGGGTTCCAACAAATTGGATTTCAAGGTATTCCAAGGGGGAAGGAGGGGGGGGGGCAGAAAATTAGGCGGGTTTATGATATTAAGAAATTGACAGGAATCACGTGGATGTAGCTAGCACAGGACTGGGTTAACTGGAGGAAAATTGGAGATGTCTTCGCCCTGCAGTGAGTATATTCTGGCTGATGATGATAATGATGATGATGATGAATCGAGGCACTATTGATCAAATGAGTAGCAAAATGTATGTACAGAAACAAGGCACTGCAAGAGCGTCCGCATGAGGGAGCCGTTAACGCTATTGCTTCGTACCCTTAAAGGCGGATCATTAAAGTCCACCAATTTTGTTTCGACATAGCCGCTTTCCTTGCGCTTACTTTTGAAGGTAATCGCTGTTGGCAGCGCCAGCTATATCTTCGCAGCAGGGGAAGTGTTCATCCTTGTGATGATACTTCGTTATGGTGAATTGTTACTTGCAATAGCGAATAAGGCAGAACAGAACTGCCTTCTGTGGAATGACATACGAATATCCTATTAATGGAAACACTTGCGTACAGTGAATATTTATCAAGATGCGTCCGAAGTTAATAGTAGTAGTAGTAGTAGTAGTAGTAGTAGTAGTAGTAGTAGTAGTAGTAGTAGTAGTAGTAGTAGTAGTAGTAGTAGTAGTAGTAGTAGTAGTAGTAGTAGTAGTAGTAGTAGTAGTAGTAGTAGTAGTAGTAGTAGTAGTAGTAGTAGTAGTAGTAGTAGTAGTAGTAGTAGTAGTAGTAGTAGTAGTAGTAGTAGTAGTAGTAGTAGTAGTAGTAGTAGTAGTAGTAGTAGTAGTAGTAGTAGTAGTAGTAGTAGTAGTAGTAGTAGTAGTAGTAGTAGTAGTAGTAGTAGTAGTAGTAGTAGTAGTAGTAGTAGTAGTAGTAGTAGTAGTAGTAGTAGTAGTAGTAGTAGTAGTAGTAGTAGTAGTAGTAGTAGTAGTAGTAGTAGTAGTAGTAGTAGTAGTAGTAGTAGTAGTAGTAGTAGTAGTAGTAGTAGTAGTAGTAGTAGTAGTAGTAGTAGTAGTAGTAGTAGTAGTAGTAGTAGTAGTAGTAGTAGTAGTAGTAGTAGTAGTAGTAGTAGTAGTAGTAGTAGTAGTAGTAGTAGTAGTAGTAGTAGTAGTAGTAGTAGTAGTAGTAGTAGTAGTAGTAGTAGTAGTAGTAGTAGTAGTAGTAGTAGTAGTAGTAGTAGTAGTAGTAGTAGTAGTAGTAGTAGTAGTAGTAGTAGTAGTAGTAGTAGTAGTAGTAGTAGTAGTAGTAGTAGTAGTAGTAGTAGTAGTAGTAGTAGTAGTAGTAGTAGTAGTAGTAGTAGTAGTAGTAGTAGTAGTAGTAGTAGTAGTAGTAGTAGTAGTAGTAGTAGTAGTAGTAGTAGTAGTAGTAGTAGTAGTAGTAGTAGTAGTAGTAGTATAGTAGTAGTAGTAGTAGTAGTAGTAGTAGTAGTAGTAGTAGTAGTAGTAGTAGTAGTAGTAGTAGTAGTAGTAGTAGTAGTAGTAGTAGTAGTAGTAGTAGTAGTAGTAGTAGTAGTAGTAGTAGTAGTAGTAGTAGTAGTAGTAGTAGTAGTAGTAGTAGTAGTAGTAGTAGTAGTAGTAGTAGTAGTAGTAGTAGTAGTAGTAGTAGTAGTAGTAGTAGTAGTAGTAGTAGTAGTAGTAGTAGTAGTAGTAGTAGTAGTAGTAGTAGTAGTAGTAGTAGTAGTAGTAGTAGTAGTAGTAGTAGTAGTAGTAGTAGTAGTAGTAGTAGTAGTAGTAGTAGTAGTAGTAGTAGTATTAGTAGTAGTAGTAGTAGTAGTAGTAGTAGTAGTAGTAGTAGTAGAAAACTTCATTCCGCGAATTGGTAAGAGCTTTAGGGGTTGAGGTCTTGAGTTGCAGTTGGTGTTCCTAGGTACAGGATCCCGTTGGTTCTTGCTGCCTCTTCGGCCGGCTCGACCAGCGCTAGCTGATCTTGCGGGTCGGAGCTAAATAGAAGCTTGATTTACGGGTTTGTAAAACGCTGTAAAGTTGCTGGTGTAAGCCAGGGAAACAGTCTTGAGCCGAAGAGATTTTCTCAGAATGAAAGAAAGAGGAGCCGCGAGCTCTGCGTGGCTTTTCTTTCTCTTCCTCTGAGAAATTCTCTTTGGCTTGTGAGAAAAATAGAGTGATTTGTAACTGCACATACATACACACAAATCATCAAATCATTTGGCTCAATATATCGCAAATGGGCTCAAATATAAGCGCTCAAATTTCTCCTGAGACAGTGTCGCTATCGTCATTATAAAATTGTTTAATTGAATGAACTACTTTGATTTTTATCATCATAGCAGTAGCACGCCAATGCATCCCAAGCCAAAGAGCTACGAACGTCTGAGCAAACAAGCGGTGCTCCCCATAGTCACCATGAACTTGCAGAAATGGTCCGTTCACTTATTTATTTGAATGAACGCTAACTACACTAATTCTCAGCACCTCGCCAGTAGCACGGCTTTTGAGAACTGAACTTACACCACATCTTACCGTGGCATGGCATCTCATATTCACCGAGACAATGCACCCAAGGTAGATAGCATGATAGCGAAAGTCCTTTTTTCCGTCCTTTTGACCCTTGGTATAGCATATCAATATTAGTGGACGTACCAAATAAACAAAACAGCATGACGTCAGACAGACGTATTCTTCGGCGTGGGTTTAGAGTTAGAGTTCTTTTTTTGCCTTAAAAGAGAAGAGAAGGCAAACAATGACGAAAGCAGAAGCGTCCCAATCGGCAAACATTGACAGTAACTTAATCCGATATAACTTGGCAGGAACTTAAAATGCCAACCAAAATATTGATTATATTTAAATATTTGAATTCTTCGCCAACTTGAACAAATATCGTTTGCCTGCGCCGTCGTTGGCTTCATCTTTCGTCAATGCATGATGTGGCTTGTTTCTGCGGGCATGTACTATAGCCCATTGGTACCTATCAGAGTTTTGATAGATCAAGAGACATTGTCTATTACTTCACGCTTATACACATAGTTCCACCGCAAGAAAACACAGGTAAATTAAATCTTGACTTGTAGGAAGGTCACCAGTCTCTACTCGGCCTCCACGGACTCTTGAAACGATACAACCCGGTGATAATAAAATGAACTCAGTGTTCCGTATGTAAAAAAAAGGGCGCAGCATATTGCGGGAGCGTCCGACAAAGCGCGCGCGTAGCTGCAATTTCTGTTCTCAAAGTGCGCTCACTGCTTTCCTGTCACTACGAGTTTACCGCAACAAATAGTGACATGAAAAAATGTTTAACGCAGATAACGAACCTTCTCGCTTGCACAGACACTTGAAAAAAGCAAGACGAACTATCAACTGCGCCACTGCCATGGTCTACCTGCACCAAGCAAATTCTGAGAGCACTGTGGAATCTACACTGCAGCTGCAGAAATGTGATCGAAAGCCTCGAACCTAACTTCGATTTATTGATCTGAGGACACTCGTGGCATTCCGGAAAGCCAACAGTTCCGTACCTTTGGTGCTCTACTCTACTCTCGTTCATCTACATAATCATGTAGATGTACGACTGTTACATCTACATGATTATAATACGTTGCTTCTGCACAGGGTGCATTACTTTTGCTCTCATTATCATAATCAGCTAAATTCCCCGTCCTTATCATCGCTTCTGTCATAATTGTCATTATCACTAATTGCAGCGTCATTGCCGTCGCTACTATCATCCTCACGGTAGACAAGGAGAATTATGATATGTGTCTCACGATCCAGGCACGCCACAGTTGGTTAAAGCGCTCGGCTATAGGGATCCGAGGGTTCTAGATTCGAAGTTCCTGGTGTAGAAAAGATTTTTACTTTTCTGATGACGTTATCAGGAAGATTGACAAGTGACACATCAGCGCACAGATCCGATGCACAGATCCCATGCACAGATCCGACGCACAAATCCCGAGCACATCTCGCTCACAACTCTAAAGCATGGGATTTCGTTCCATGTGTCCTGAAAAGCTTTCACCTCGAAAAGAAAAAGCGTTGCCGAAGGCATTTAAGGATGCTTACAGGCTGCAAACGCAAAAGCATCTATGGGAAAACCTGCATCATATTACGTTGTAATTAATGATTTCTACGCGTGTAGTTTCAACGCACTGCTCTGGCAGATGGAAAAAACTATGGTCTTTATTCAACCTGGACCAACGAGGCTTCGCGCCTGTGGGCAACATGTCGGTCTCGCAGTTCGAGAGTAATATGTTTACTCTTCCTCAACAAAGTAAAAGAACGCGCTTTTGAGTACATTTACTTTACTTTTGTTGCAAGAACCTCTAGCGAAACTTGATATGAGTCTGAACGTTTTTTACCTGTTCTTGAGTTTACGTGATCATGGCACACGCCAGGCCTCTTCATGGACGGTTTTAATGGCTAGTCACTCCCACTATGTAGCGGGGCCACTCTGTGGCTCCCAAACTATCTTTCACCAATAAAAGTTTTCACCACTACCCGCGCCAGACCACGCGGAGTTGCGTGGCTAGTGCAGCATATAATGATTTCGTATTAAAAATGCTTCGTTCCATAGGTTAGCCCACAAGTTAGAAAACGAAGAGAGGCTCTAAAAACAAGCTGATATATAACTACCGCAAACAAATATGATGCGTCCTTTTTCTGAAAAAAACCCTAATTTGATTTGTTTATCTATATCACTTTCTTATTTTGTTCTTATAGTACAAAGTATTTTTGTTTACTCAGTAGTCTCGATATTTATAATTGAAAATTGTGATGCCTTCTCCAGCGCGCCGTTTTAATTGGTATAGCGAACACGCATTTGGCCCACAATAGTGCGACCAACCGATAGACCTCGGTGCACCACTAACCCCTGAAGGAGACCGTCTACAAATGCGATGTACTGCAGAGAGAGACAGCACTGCAGATTATTGTTCAAATATAACACGTTTAAGCATATGGCTCCATTTCCAACGCTTACTAACCAACAGAAATTTCGAACGCGCCGAGGAAATATCAGCCGTCTACAGTGGCCGCTGTGGTTATTAACCCTGTTAGTTCAATGCAGTAGTGCTGGGTTCTTCATAAGCCCCTTTTCGCTTGCCGCTTCGACTTGTTGCTGGATTTGCCGGCTGACGACATCTCGTTGCACGCGTATTGTACGTAAGTGCTTTGCGGGCCCTAGACGGACCTACGTTTACTGCTCCGGCGCGATGGATGCTACGTGTGTGTGTGTGTGTGTGTGTGTGTGTGTGTGTGTGTGTGTGTGTGTGTGTGTGTGTGTGTGTGTGTGTGTGTGTGTGTGTGTGTGTGTGTGTGTGTGTGTGTGTGTGTGTGTGTGTGTGTGTGTGTGTGTGTGTGTGTGTGTGTGTGTGCGTGTGCGTGCGTGTGTGCGTGCGTGCGTGCGCGCGTGTGTGTGTGTGTGTGTGTACGCGCCTCTTCTGTGTGTTGTCACCTATTCTGCTGCGTGTTTCATCATCTCCTGAAATGGCACTGCAGGATCACGACGGCAAGCATTGCAGATGTAACCGTACATCAGCAACAATGTGCAATATTACATGCAAATCGACTCAGCAAGCACCTGACGGAGACGACATCAGCTACAGCGCAGAATAACCGTTGTAACGTCTAGATTGGGAACGAGGAATCACTTGCGTTTTCTCCTCAAATGCACCATGGCCATGCGCAATTTCAATGTGTCTAGTACATCGTTGCCTACAGTAAACCGACGAAGCTTTCAGAAAGCAGTTATCGCTGCAAAAGTTTCATTTCTGTGTCTAAACGTATCTTATCCTCTCAAACAAAATTGCCAAATGGGCGTGCACATGATGCGAGTGTTAGACAAGCTTGAGCATAAATTGGCAAGATGCTTATCTTAAAATTAAGTTCGTTTTAAAGTCGAACGCGGCGAGACTTTGTTGAATACAAGATGAGTTGATGCTGAATTGGCACTGATGAAATAAAGAAGCGGCATGGGAAACGAGTGGGTGTTGGGCGGCACCTGTTGACCGGCACCCTGTCTTGATTGTGACGCTGCAGGGTGCTTCGTGCACATTTGCAGCGAAATAATGTTCAGGTGATAAGCGGCTTGCGCTAACAGCGGATGATCACCGGTAAGCCGCGTGACTACGGGAGCGGCAGTGCTGTAAAGCGATAGTCGTGCTCTACGGCAACCACTTGGTTGACTTTTTCGGGTTTCTGGCACGCGATCACTCAGTTCAGAACCATAACTGGGAAGATTCCCTGTCGTGCTACACCAATGCGCGAACAGCCTGCTTAAATTAATCTGTGAAGTAACGGTCCTTCAAGCCCGTCTCGTGCATAACACACACACACACACACACACACACACACACACACACACACACACACACACACACACACACACACACACACACACACACACACACACACACACACACACACACACACACACACACACACACACACACGCACACGCACACGCACACGCACACGCACACGCACACGCACACGCACACGCACACACGCACACGCGCACGCGCACGCACGCACGCACGCACGCACACACACACACACACAGTAACATGATGCTGTGTCAAGGGTTACTCACGAAAGAGACCCCGACGTTGGGAAGAGACCTACAGTGCACTAGAGTCGCATACCAAGCCGGAATGAAAGGGAAGGTGGCGAAAAATTGAAGTTGGCCGGTTTATAAGACTAAACGCACTGTAACGACAAAAAGACCACTCCTACAAGACAATTGCGTCTGATAAGCTATAGCAGATAGAAAATACCCGATGGCGACATTGGGAACATACAATTATCCCACCCAGGATATTACTCAATGACGCGAGTCCGGCATTCGAGTTTTCCCGGGTAGCCAAGAAGAGAAGCTCCGGCTCCTAAAGTACATCTCCAGGGAAAGTAGCACCGTGCAGACGGCCATACTGAGTGCTCATTCTGAGCACTTTTTGTGTGTCTGCAGACAATATCGTGCGTTAAACAGTAATATAAACTCCATAGCTACTCTCTAAGTAGCTGTAAGACGTTTGAATCTTGCATCTTGGATTTCATTGTCTCTAAATTTACTACGCGCTTTTTTCAGCGCGCACCTGATTCGCAAGCGAACTGATGTATGCTGTAGCAGCGAGCGCTTGATGTAAATATTGTTGGAAACGCTTTTGTCTACTTCCAAGCCAAGGAAGTGGGGCTACTTAGGCCATGACAGAACTTAGTGAGCAACAACGGCAAGCGAACCCCAGAAGCTGAGTTATGTCAAAGGCTTCGCATTCGGTATGTCGCTATTCGTTCGCTCTTTCGCGATCGAGTCACGGCTATCTTTCGTGTTACACGCATGCTGCAGATAAACGGGCTCACGGCGTAACCAAGGTATATGTACTAGCGTAACTACGAAAGATGCTACATCGTGATGACGATTGTTTGCATCGTCTGCTGTAGCAGAAAATGGCAAGATCCTGGAAGCAGCCTCTGCCATTCAGGCGTGTGACCACGACGCTGCTTCCTGTAAGAAGGGAAGTCGAGACCTGTCAGCAAGAAGTACGGGACTGTAAAATCAAATATGTCCTTTAACTGAATGGCTTTATAAGTAAAATATGTGCTTCGACATCGAGTGCTGTGCGCCAATGCCGGATGTTGTTTTTGGAGACTTTCGTGAAATCGACGCCTCACCGTGGCGGCACCTGGGTGTAATCCAAGAACGATAGGTGTTCGCTGAATATATAGTTATTTACTCCGTTACCCGAGTGGTTCGGCGGCATATTGAGACATGTCGTGCTCTTCGCTAGCGAATAAGCACCTACACGCGTCATTGTTCGGGTTTTCTGGCTGCAGCAAGTGGGTTTTTTAGGGTTTTAGGAGATATAATTTTTCCACAGTCAAGTCGAATGGTTACAGGCCCATGCCAACGCACACCTACTCTGAATTCGCCCCAAATTTCTGAAAAGATGGTTTGCCTTATCCAGCAAGGTTCATATGGAAATACTCATTTATATGTACTATGAAACATCGCGAAGCACGCATGACAAATCGACACTTTTCTCGCTCGAAGGGTGATGTACTTTGCTGCGTCGCTGTCTGCGGACTTGATTGCGTTTTTCATGTATTTTGACAGCGTATTTAGCATTTACGGAGAGCGGGGGAGTGTGATATACAGCTTCCCTTGAAAATACATTTAGTTTGGGTTGTTTTTGCACTCGATCAACACTTTACGTGACGATGTGAAGCCACCACGTTAAAAGGCGTCCTTACAAACGATCGTGACCGCTTCCAGTGTGTTGCCTATGCGAGTGGGGCCGAGCGATGCCATCCATGCAGATTAATTATATCATGAACCACTGTAGGGTTTTCCGCATGTGGAGATCACTCGCAAAAAGGGTGAATTTCTCTGTCAGTCAGAGACAGCCGTATGACAAGAATAAAACGAAGTGCAACAAACATAACTATCATTGTGGTCTTCAATTCACTGCTGGATCTTCCATCCACTGTTTACGCAAAAAGCCTGAAAGAACAAAGCGCACTTAATTGATCAATGAGCCAAAATTGAAGCTTCATCGTTCTTGCTTTCTACCTGCAAATATATTTATTAATCTAAGGTTATATTGAAATAGCATTAGGTGAACGCATTTTTACAGCAGGAAAATGTACCAAGTGTTCTATCATCAAAAGTTTAGGTGACGTGCTGGCCAACTTTTTGCCTTCTTGTAGTGAATTGACAGCAAAAACTGGCAATCGATGATGTTGCTTACCCAATTTTCTCGCTTTTGTCATTCACCCGTTGAGATCACAGTTGATGTAATCAATTTTTAAATATCATCCTCGAAGTTTGGTTGGTTGGTTGGTTGGTTGGTTGGTTTGGTTTGGTTTGGTTTGGTTTGGTTTGGTTTGGTTTGGTTTGGTTTGGTTTGGTTTGGTTTGGTTTGGTTTGGTTTGGTTTGGTTTGGTTTGGTTTGGTTTGGTTTGGGTTGGGTTGGGTTGGGTTGGGTTGGGTTGGGTTGGGTTGGGTTGGGTTGGGTTGGGTTGGGTTGGGTTGGGTTGGGTTGGGTTGGTTTGGTTTGGTTTGGTTTGGTTTGGGTTGGGTTGGTTTGGTTTGGTTTGGTTTGGTTTGGGTTGGGTTGGGTTGGGTTGGGTTGGGTTGGGTTGGGTTGGGTTGGGTTGGGTTGGGTTGGGTTGGGTTGGGTTGGGTTGGGTTGGGTTGGGTTGGGTTGGGTTGGGTTGGGTTGGGTTGGGTTGGGTTGGGTTGGGTTGGGTTGGGTTGGGTTGGGTTGGTTGGTTGGTTGGTTGGTTGGTTGGTTGGTTGGTTGGTTGGATTTAACGTCCCAAAGCAGCTCAGGCTCTGAGAGACGCCGTAGTGGAGGACTCCGGAAATTTCGACCACCTGGGGTTCTTTAACGTGCGCTGACATCGCACAGCACACGGGCGCCTTTTCGCCTCCATCGAAAAGCGGAAATCGAAAAGAGAGGAAATCGGCAAGAGACAAAGCGGCCGCCGAGGCCGGGATTTGATCTCGCATCCTTGGGAACAGTAGTTGAGCGCCGTAATCACTGCGTCACCCCGGCGGGGGTATTATCCTCGAAGTGTACCACGACTGCCTGCAGCACTGCTTTCACGCTGGGCGCTATAAAGTGTTTGATAGGGAGTTCTGTCTGGTGTACCGAATATTTATTTTCCACTCAGGAAACAAAAAAGACCGCCTGGCTCGTTCGAGGTGCCCCCATCAAAAAATAAGTGCTAGTTTATGCTGAAGCTCTAAAGCAAGCGATGTTCTTTCTATGCTCACCTCGGTAATAATCCTCTGTATCGCCGTCTTATTGGTTCTCATGAGGCAACGCTCTAGGAAGGATTAGTTACAAGCTAGGTGATGAGACATTCATATGAAGAAAAAAAAACGCAAAAAGAAGCCGCTCAGAAGAGGGGTCGAAATCGTCCTGAGTGAAAGATAAAAACAGCCGAAATTAAGGAGTTAATTATTAGAAGAGTAACAAATGCATCTACATGATCAAGGATCAGGAAGAGAAGCCGCACAAAGGAGCCATTAACTCTTTTTCATCATAACCGTAAAGACGGAGGTTAAGTGTCTCGCCCATTTGAACTGCCTAGAGGGAGAAAAGAAGAAAACTGCAAAAAGAGAGAGGAAATCGGCAAGAGACAATACTAAGCTAACAGTAAGATAAACGACGGCTGATAGACTTGTACACCGGTATATGGCACTGTAGTAGTGCCACATGTATGAATCCTATGCAGACAATTTTGAAAAATCATTTTGTAATCAAACCTATCTCCCGCCATAAGACAAAAGGCCTACTTTACTTATTTATTGGTTTCTATGATTCTGCCCCGAACGAGAAACGAAGCATAACAAAACGAAAAGAGCAACTAGCTCCCGATTTTGACGTCGAGTGACCCCGCGATGTCCCTGAAGAAAATGTCACGACGCCCTGATCACCTTTGTCCTGCCCTAGCGGACCGTCCCGAAGAACTGCGGCGTCGCCAAGAAAGCTCGCTTTTTGTTCTGCCCTCTGCGCCAAAAAAAATTGCTCACCTGAAAATGCTTTTCACGAATTCTTTGCCTTTCATGCGAGGCGAGGGCCTCTCGAGCGCGGGGACCAATGGCGCACAAAAGATGTTCTGACGTGCTCTCTTTGCGCACCGGTCTACAATGATGAAGGTCTGCTCAAGAGAGAAAACGACGAACCTCGCCGGGAGACGTTTGACAAACGACCGGAGACACAGCATCGTGACATCTTCCCGCTTTGTAGGGCGACCTCATTAATCACGTGCACTTCTCCCCTGCTGATTCTTTTTTTCTTACCTCTTTTCACAAAGGGCTGTCGAGTCCCCTTTTTTTCCCTCATATCTACCTCCGCAGTTTGCTGGAGAATAACTCTCCAAG
Organism: Amblyomma maculatum; assembly: GCF_055883805.1. Classification (NCBI taxonomy): domain Eukaryota; kingdom Metazoa; phylum Arthropoda; class Arachnida; order Ixodida; family Ixodidae; genus Amblyomma; species Amblyomma maculatum. Next base: position 351,848,396 of record NC_139344.1, on the reverse strand, counting down.
AGCCACACGCCCACACGGCAGGCACAAAAATATATAAATGCATACGCATAAAAACACTCTCCGGAGAAGGGACGCCACAAAATGAGGGTTGGTCCTGTGAAGAAAAAAAAAAAAAAAGAGAAGCACTGGCTTCTTTTTTCAGTGGATTCACCCCGGCAGGTAGGAACAAAATTACAATGATTGCGAATTCTCCAAAAGAATTCACTTTCGGCGTGGAGCGCAGCAATTTTATCATTTTGGTCGAAGACAAGACAAGCGTTGAGGCATCGCGGGCCTTCTGTTCTTGTATTTTCTATTATTCAAGAAAAACGTAGATATAAAGTGTATGTAGTCTGCATTTATAATGTGCACGGAAAACCATAGCGGGTTGGAGCGCATTTGAAAGTGATTCTTTGGGCGCGAAAACGACAATTTATTCTCTGCTTCAGAAAAATATCTACCAAAGAGAGAAAAGCAGGAATCTTACTGAGGCGTTTCGGAAAAGATAACCATGCACGAACCGTGTGCATGAATAGTGGCCGCCATCACCACGTTGCTAATTAATTGTCGGCACGACTTGTCAGCACCTATTTGAAACTCTGAAAAAAAGGGCAAAGGCCGTCGGTTGTGAGCGTACTTTGTGAACATTTGCGATCATTCTGTCAAATTGATGAAATAATTCCATAAAAAGTGGGAAAACTCAAAGGGCAGTCCAAAAATATGAACGTATGTCTCTCTAAAGTTATTCACGTGGTGTTATAAATTAAGGTCTTTGGACATCAGAAAAATAGTGTTCTTTTCTTGGTTATCTGCATGCTTCAAGGCTCGAGGAAAGTCCGCTTAAGCTTCTCAAATAAAAACTAAACCAATCAAAGTAGTACAATAAAAATGGCATCTGTATTCGCTGTTTCTAGGGCTACCCAAAGAAGTGTGAAATAAACAAACACCGATGTAGTCAGCGATAAAATGGCCACTGCAAAAGATTAGAGGAGATGCAATGAAAGTTTAAGTTTAAAAACATGGCGCAAATTATTTCAATACGTTTTGCAAGAGTAAAAGCACGAAAAAGAAAATAAAGGAAATGGAATGGGCTGGACAGAAAGGTATCCAGAAGTTAGACCACAAAATTGTGAGATGTGTAAAATAAAGGTTTTGCATCCTCTAAGTTCATGCCATGACCTTCATTAAGCCCACATTTTCCCTGCCCATTCATGAAACTCCATGAACTTATCAAGCGGACATGTCGTAATCGAAGAATGATAGCGTCATGCGATGCACTGGTCTTAGAATAGAAGCACCACAACAGAAATCGATCTTTCTGAGAAATGTAAAACCAGGAATCTCCAAAGAAAGAAGAGTTTGAAATGACTTTTTTTTTTTCTGAACTAGCCGAAGAATTTGTAAAATAGAGGCCTACGCTTACCACGTCGCGTTTCTGACCATAAGTATAGAAGATTATTTCGAAAGACGTCCTGCTTGCGAACCCATGGCAGTGAAATGCTGCATTTAAGTTGCCTTCCTTAAAGGGGCGGGGAACGACCGGCGACGCCACCTTTATAGATCTCAACTGCGGGCAACACTGCCCTCTAGAACATGATTGATCTTTTTCTACATCACGACTTTCTTTTTTTTTTTTGCATTAGAATACCATGGCAATACCGCGTAACCTGGAATCAGAGCGCATTAATACTCATATGAATTTATATGTAACTGTATTTTAATGTTAAGCAAGCATTTAGGGGCGCAGGGAAGCTTTTGGAGTCGGGAAAACGATTCAAGAATAAATAGTAAAAATATCAAGCATGGATGCACTTGCCTAGTGCTCATCGACTACGTACCATACATTGCCTGAGCCCAGATCTGCGAGTACCGTGACTTTGTCATGTGACCATGTTGAGCGAGAGGATGTCAGCTTCTGGAGCGTACTGCTTGTTTGCGTACTGGAGCGTCATAACTTGCTAGGCAAAAGGCAAGCATCGATTTCATGAAGGGTTTGGTTTATGATTTGGTTTATGGGATTTTAACATTCCAAGGTAACTAAGGCTATGAGAGACGCCGTAGCGGAGTGCTCCGGAAATATCGACCACCTGGGGTTCCTTAATGTGCACTAACATTGCACAGCACACGGGCGCCTAGATTTTCGCCTCCATCGAAAAGCAGCCGCCGCAGCCGGGATTGGATTCCGCATCCTCAGGAAGAGTAGTCGAGTGCCCTAACCACTGTACCAACATGTGGTACGTGAACGTAATAACAGCTGGACATGCTACGGAAAGGGAATTGTACCATTTGGTACAAAATTTAGAAAGTACTACATTTCGCCTGTCCAATTTGACAATAGCCGTGACGGTACAAGAAACGCTGGCTTCGATTCCAGCGTGTTTTCGTGCTTTTGACTAAACGTTGTTCGGCTAATGGGACGCATTAATAGGAACACCTTTACACGTGTTCGAATCCCGTTTAGGTTACCCCGACCAAAAATTGATAGCGCCACTAACAAATTCATTGAGAACCGGCTAAGTGAACACAGTTCAAGCCGTGTCTCTGGAAACTACATTGAATAAACGCAGATGTCCTACACTCTTCCGACTTCTATCACTACCATGAGAGTGACAGGAACGACAAGCGTCGGAGTGGGCCCTCGACGTCTGCGTCAGTTTTTGCGGCGCTTAAACGCACCAACGTGCTCTCGAGTCCGACGCCGATCACGTTGACCCCGGGAGCGGGATAATTTCCTTTCAGCATGCGCTCCCATGTTTGCCGGCACCCTCGCGCCCGCACCCTTCTGGCCTCACTCATCCCCGCCTCTCTTGCGTAGAACGCGCGCGCGCGAAAACGGGCGCTCGATCCTCGTTTCCTGACCGCTGTGAGAAAACTGACACATGCGGAGCGGAGCTCCCACCATTGCTCTCCGCCGGCGAGGGAGGGAAGGGATGAGCGCCGGGAAACAGGGAAAAGAGCAAGAGAAGAGAACGAGGAGGAACGTGGGATGAGCCACCCCTTTTTCTCGTTGTGGGCACGCAACGCGGTCGAGGGCAAGGGTGCGTAGAGGCTCCCCTGCGGCCGTTTTCCCGCCATCCGATCGACTTAATTGCAGCCTGGCCCCGGCAGCGGCTGGCGTCTCGTAAGTGCGCTTTTGTATGTGCGCGCTCTCTGTGTATAACCGAGCGGAGCAGTGTTTGCCCCGCGGCGACTGCGCAGCCTCTGGACGGCGCTGGAAGCCGCTACTCAAGCCTGCTGCTGAAGAAGCTGCCGAGTTCAGCTCTCAAAACGAGGCGCGCGCAGGCAGGCGCTTCGGTGATCCTAATTTCTTTTTTTTTTTTCTCGTGAATGGAAGTTCACCGTTTTTCCTCGTTGGAAGCTGATGACCTTTCTTAGCTCCCGCTCTAGCTTCAAGCTTTTCGTTCGTCTTCATACGAGGAAGATGAGCTAACAGAGGGTGCTGTTACTGAAATCACGAAATAAGGGGCAGCGTTGGCGCGCCAATGAATGATGGCAGGCGTTTCGAGAAAAGAGCTTTGAAGCTGCCAACAGGCCAACCCAAGCAGTGAGCTCCGCAAACCCCCTCCCCCCCCCCCCCCTTTTTTTTTTTAAAGGATGAACAACAATGAAAATGACATGAATTTTATGTGGTGGAAAATATAATAACAATGTAAGCTCGTTCTTAATGATCCTACGCCTGTCAGAAACTTCCGTGACCAAAAGCAACGTGTCAAGCAAAATGGCTACATTAACACTTTAAAAATTTTTTAATCAGATGCTGGAACAACAGTTGTCGATCGTAGCTAATGTAATCGCTAAAATACATCGAGTTGTCGGGAAGAATAATATTAAATCTTAGTTTCTGTCTTATTTTCATAATATGATCCCTTTCCCCGTAGAATAAGCTTATGCATAACATGTTAGTTTAAAGTAATTATAGTTGCAGTGCTGGCACGCGTACAGGAAATATATTGTCTTGCTTAACTTTGCGACGTTAGTCCTGTTCTTTTCTTAACTGAGATAAAGTTAAAATGCTGTTATCATTATCACATTTGTTTTATTTAGTTTAAATCATAACACAAAAAAAAAAAAAAATGTATGCACCGCACAGTCCCGGAAAACTCTACTAGCTGGTGGCCCAGCGATTTTATTTATTGCATATATGAGCTGTTTTAGTAAATTTCTATTACTGCCGGCGCATACCGTGTTTATTTTTTTTTTTATAACCACTCTCAAGTCTTGCTATTTTGAAATCATATAGTGCTTTGAAGATGCTATTTTTTCATAATGATATAATTAATCGTATTAATTGCTCTGTGGTGAAGAGCTTACCCAGAGAAGACGTTATGCAGAGAGGTCGCTTAGAGAGAGAAACACACCCACTCAGGGGGATCGGCCAAAAATTGGTATGTGTCATCAATTTAGAAGAGACCAGCAGACTACGAGCTTTCCCACCACCGCTCCGGTCCTGGCGGCTACCAGCGGTTGAACAGCTGATTTGAAGTGCAGAACGCAGAATGAAATTTATTTATTTATTTACAGATACACCCTGGGATCCGAAAGTGGAAAATTTGTAGCGTTGTGACAGGAATACAAAGCTTTTTAATTTTTATCTTCATTCAGAATAACGCATTAACGCTTTGCAAGAAACGTGCCACAGACCACCGCCCCGAAGCGGCCACAGACTGAGACTAAGCGGGACTCGATCTGCAACAGTTCGGAAGTGCAATGCTGGCAACTGCCGAGCGTTCATCGCATATGCCTCCACCGCTAGCATTAAGATCCCGACGCTCTTTGCGAAGAACTCAGCTAATATCACAATACAAAGAAGTTACCATTAAAGCAGGTGCACTCAATTTGGGCTAACAAATGCAGTATTCAGTCTTTATTTCAGGCATGCACATCACATAGCCGAGGAAGATTGAAAAAAAGCCGCAGGGCAGCGACTCTACCGTGCTTCCCTTCAAGTGATCAGTGGCTAAATCTTTAGCCACCGATTGTAGCTAAATCTTTAGCTACAATGGCACATTTCCACAGTGCAGAATTTGTAGAAAAGTATTAAATAATATGAACGCGCAGCTTATCTACAGTGAAAACGATGATAAATGTTTGTACAGCTAGGAAGATTGAGAATAACGCTGTTGTCAACAAACGCAATAAAGCGCAAAGATAAATAAAAATAATCAAAAGAAAGGACAATAATTATGAACACACGTGTATACAGTGAACAGAAACGGATGTATCGCAAGCCCCAAAAAGGAAAAATAAATATCATAAAAATAAATATTTTATCTGTTTTTAACTAGGCATACTGCCGGTAGAATCGGCAAATCCGAATCGGTTAAGCAAGGTTGGTGAAGCATACCTGAGTGTCTATAATCCGTAATTAGTGCGAGGATGAGGTACATGCCGCAGTTCTTTATGACTGGTTAGGTGGCAGTGTATATTTTTACGCAAGTGAAGGGTTTAACCTAGGACTCGCACTCGACGTTCACACAACGATTTGTATGGACGTAGGAGGCAGAAACTTTTCGAAAACTGGATTGCACAAACAGCCGCTCATGACAAACATCATAAACGTCGAGTATTGACCATTTGCATCATCACACGTTCTTTATTTCTACCCCACCAGCAAGGACACACGTCTTCAAAGCATACTACACATGCCGAATCGGTGTTGCGGTTATAGGGGACGCGCCGCCGCGAGCGGAAGAAGCGCCACGGCCTGCAGAGATCTTGGGAAAGCCGACCGGTCACAGACGAAGCCGATGTGGGTTGCCTTCTATTATTGTGTGTACTAACACGTGAAAGTGCGGAATAACGCACAAACAAGCTCGGTGTCTTTGTTGTGAGCGCTGGATCATGAACTTCCACATTTCGTCATTACTCTTCCCTCGCACACATGCTTCGAAGGGCAGAATCTCTTCCTTTCCACATGCACCCGTTCCCTTCGTACTGTTGTCTACGGTAGAGAGAAAGTGACACGGCGGCGACGTTTATTTTTATCAATGAGGTTGGTAAAGCTTAAAATATGTCGCCATTTGAACACGACTTGCTACCTGATAAGCAGTGGGGATAGCACTGATAATGGACCCTGCCGAAACAAAAGCCTAGACATTAGTGTGACGTAGCGAACGGAAACATCAGGCAGACAAAAACCTAGCCCGTCCCGCGAGGCCGCAAGCAAGAGTGGGCTACGATTAAGTCATATTGTGTACTGGGACCCACTCTTGAGGATACACTCCGTGTGCCACACGCTGCCACGTCCGCGTGGTCAGACACGTAGCTTGTAGTTTCTGTTTTGAATGGGCCCAAGGTAACCTTGCATCAAAGGAAGGTGTGTGAGGGGAGAAAATTCTGTGTTCTCCATGCCTAAAAAGAGCACTAGCTATCTACAGAAACGCCTGGGTCGCGCGAGTGAGATTAATGTCAGAGAGAGGGAGGTATAGGGAACAACCTTCCCTTAGATACATAACTGCTTGTGACACTAGGTATACGTAAAAAACGCCTGTGCTAGCTACGTTATTAGCTCTAAAGACCAGGTCTACATTGTTTTCTCTTCCTTACCTGCGCAGTCGGTTGATGAAATTCGTGACATCAGCTATATAGGTTCAAGACCTAGCAGTATCAGCCGCTTGACACGTTATTAGGTGCCGGAGTCCGTCAGAAATTGTAAAAAAAGAAATGGTCATAATAAACAAAGGTTTCAAAAAAGCACAAGTTTTCCTGAATAGACTTCCCCTTGAATATATACTGTGGACCTTTTTCTTGCAAAGTGGTAGCCTCGCGCCTAATAAGCTGTCACAACACAGCGCCTTTATTTATCAGGGCTTCTGTTGCTGAACTAAATTTAATTACAATCTCTTTTGTAATCTCGAAAAGGGGCGACAATACGGCGAATCGCATCGAAACACTTTGGATAAGTTCATCGTCCACCCTTTCGTTCATTATCTCACTTCTTGTTATAGGAACGCGTGGATGATGCACAATGGCGGAGCGCGATCTAGACGGCAACAACAACGGAACTGAATAAGCAGCGGTTGCAGATCCGAATCATAAACTGCGCAATATGGTCTTATTTGAAGAGAACTTGCAGATCTAGGGGCGGGAGAAGCATAAGTACATCGCAGTATGGGCGCTGAGCATTTCAAGACGCCGCCCTAGGGCTAGTTTTCATTTCTGAGGCAAACATATTTCTTTGATCCCCCTCCCTTTTGCTCGGATATTTCGATAATTTCTTTTTCATTTTTCGCGTATCTCACTGAGGCGAGAACCGACGGAGTTTACCTTCAATATGCACCCGCGTTCAAGCAAAGAAAGGGAAGGGAGAGGAGGGGTTGCATGCAAGGTGTTTGCCCCAGGCGCATGTTCCATCATGCAAATAAACGAACCGGCACGTAGTACGCGACGAACGCTACACGGAAAAGTGAGAAGAATTGTACAAAAGTTAAAAAAGTGCAGAGAAAAAAAAGCATGATGCTCGATTCCCTTACGGTCTGCTCTCTTGATTGGCAAGCACTATGTACACTTTGGGGGCAGCGCGTGGTGGTTCGAGTCCCAGCAAAACCAGTTTTCGTAGGGAGCTCTTCCAGATGGGGGTATTTGCGTCGGGAACTCAGGCGTGTAGTGATGCCGATCGGGGCGTGAAGTAATTTCCCGTGCGTCTTTTCGCTGGCACTTCAGCCGTGCATGGCGTGAGAAAACAAGCTTTCTTAAACCTCAAAAAGAAAAATAAAAAAGGAAATTGAGGTGGAATAGCAACGTCAAGAGGGGTGCGATTAATCCGGTCTATATTTCCAGAACGAGTTTCGAAATCGGTCCGTAGCGTATCGGCTGACGCAATAAATTCGGGCATTATATGGCTACTTTTCTGATATATCTGAGTGAAATAAGAAACAAAGTTAAAACAAGAAGCTATTTTATAGATGCGATAAAAGAGAGCACGGTTTCTTCTTCTTCTCGACATTTCGATTATATGGAAAGAATATGAGTTTTCGTGCTAGCGACACCTGATTCCCTGACGGATGATCCTTCCAGATATTTGAATCCAACATGAGAACTCATTGATTTACCTTGTGTCTTCAATTCAGGGCTTAAAGTCAGGTTGTTTCAGGGGGTCTAAGACCTCCAACCAATATTTAAGAGGGGTATCAGACCCCCAGGGGTTGAAAGTATAAGAACTGTTTGAATACGAAGCAGGCAACTATTGTTTATTCTTGTCAGTGCAGTAATCGGAAGATTTCTTTTCTATGGTTTTGGCGGTTTCCCAGTGAGTCTTAATAAGAGCCATTAACACGTTTGCTAATACCGGAGATGGAGAAAAATAACCATTTCTCCCCGTTGTAATAAACAATTTGGAAACAGGCCACCAGCCGCTCTCTTTCCCTCTTTATTTCTCTTTCTACCACCGCTCGAATCACTACCGACCCCCCTCCGATGGAGACTTTAAGCACTTAAATTTTATGTGCGTTGATGCAATCGAGACTAGAACGTTTGCTGCAAAAAATCAGCTCATAATGATTCCTCCTAGCGCCTTGTGCGTTTAGCAGCGCTTGGTCACTGCAAAGCTGTTTCATGCCACACCTAATTCTAATACAAAAGGTTATCGCATGCCATTCAAACAACGAGACAGTTTAAATATTATGCAGAACTAGAAACATGTTGAATTCATTGTTGCTGAGCTGTTACTGAAAGTAGTTAATCTTTACGCCAAGCATACTCAGATCGCATGAGGCGGACGGGATGCGTAATCCCGGTTTTTAATTACAGAAATACGTCGTATTAGATACAGGCAACCAAAAACTATCCAAATTAATGTGCCTGTCATCTGCTATTGTTTTATGTTGAGCAGACAGAAATGAGGTTTTTCACATCGACATATAAGGAATCATCCTCAAATACAGAAATTCGAGGACACATTGGCGACTGAAGTGATGAAAGGCGTAATCCTGAGCGCAGCATTCTGCTAAGCGACTGCTGCGCATGTAGCGATAAATGGTGCTACCAGTAAAGCAAGGGGCTACTCTTTCACATTCTGCGAGTGCATTTATTCAGCGAATTCTGCTTGGCAGCGACGAGATCGCGCTCATTGTATCTTCGCAGTTCTACGTTTACTGTTATGTGGTTGATTTTACGAGGTGCGCGGCAGTAATTAGTAATTAATTAATTGATTACGCAACTCTCAGTAATAAGTAATTATAGTTATATAGTCATCAATTTGTAAGTAGTAATAATTAGTGATTAGGAATTAGTAACTGATAATTAGCTAATTATCATTATCAGTAATTTGTAATGCTTTATATATTAGTCCTTAATTAGCAATTGCCTATTGATTGGCGTGTGGCCATTTAAGGCACGCATTCGCGCATACTGTGGTAATGTTCTGCGATTGGTCGAGACCTCCATGACATCATTCCGTCTCGACCAATCAGAGCTGCCGCAAAAGAGTGACACTTGCTGACGACAACGATGAGGCAATAAAGGCTTTCGCCTTAAAACGTGCAATTGCAGTCAGAAGCTATAATTCGGCGTTGGCACAGGTCAGGAGCGCATAATACTTCGTTTCTCAGCAGGCCTCACTGGCAGAGAGCTTTTTCTCGGCTGCTGCTTTCGACAGACAAGCTGTTTATGTCTACTTAAGGTTGTAAGCCCCACATTGTTATGCATATGAAGATATTTAACGCTCCTTATTCCCAGATAGTGTATCGGACTCTTTTCGGGCTTCGACTTTGTCCTCGTTCTTGCAAGCGTTATTGTCCGATTTTCATGACAACACCACTCACCTCTCTTCAGGGGTTGAGCACGGTTGTGTTCGAAACCCCCTTTTTTTCTTGTTATACATAATTGATCAACTTTTTGATGTATGATATAACGCAAGTCTGTGTGCTGACGATTCGTGGTTCATCGTACAGTGAAACCCCCTCTAGTTTATTAACTTCATATCAAGCTTCCTCAAACTTCCGTTAGTGGCACGCTTCGTTGCAAGTGAGAAATAGTTTCTATATACCCCTTTCTCATTCTCCACGGGCGCATCTACTTGTTTGATCCGAATTAGCTCATAGCCGACTGCATGCCTGAAAAGCTGTTGGGAATATATATGCGCTTTACTTTGCATATTGCACTGCTGCCATATTAAGCTACGTACTACATACAAAGTGCCTAATTGCCACATCGTAGAGTAACGCTTCATATCCGTATAAGCTTGTGGATGAAAAAAAGGTTAGCATAATAATAACAATGAAAATTGTTACGATAATAAAGTTTTTTTTTCTTAATCCAAATCCTAGCGAAAAATATTTTGTGCGTTTTAAATTTCACTGGTATGATAATCTTACGTTTTTCTTACATATTTCCACGTGCCAGGTCTACAAGCCAAATAAATAGCACACTTAAAAACATACTCTGGTATCGAAAGCACAATTGACAGGTGTTAATCCCGAAACCCTCTCGTCAAGGTGGTCCGCTGCTCTGTGCAGCTCCAGCTTCAAAGACCAACTCTGAGCCATCCAGCAGGCCCTTGAGGTGGCAAAAAGACAATATCTCGATGTTCCTATCTGGAAGACCTAGGTCCGGTCGCGTTAAACCGTGCCGGACAATACATAAACTTATCACTCACTCACTCACTCACTCACTCACTCACTCACTCACTCACTCACTCACTCACTCACTCACTCACTCACTCACTCACTCACTCACTCACTCACTCACTCACTCACTCACTCACTCACTTACTCACTCACTCACTCACTCACTCACTCACTCACTCACTCACTCACTCACTCACTCACTCACTCACTCACTCACTCACTCACTCACTCACTCACTCACTCACTCACTCACTCACTCACTCACTCACTCACTCACTCACTGTTTGTTTTTCATCATCGGCTTTAATAACTTGAATCTTCTTCATTGCATTGCCTTACTCATCCTCTGCCTTGAAAAGAGTTCAATTACGCAGTTAGTTCGCAACACTTTATTTTTGCAATTTCTTCCTTGTTTCTCAATATTTCATCATATGCTGATGAGTGTTACCATTTGTTTGTGCATATTTTATCTCATCCTGTCTTAGCCTCATGAGAAAGTTCAATAGGTGAAAATGAACAATTTATTTACAGAAACATAGCATCCTGAAAGCCTAAACGCGGAAACGGTCGAGTGCAGAATACATTGTGATTCTTTCTCTCTTTTTTAATTCCGAAGAGACATTGACATCTGGAAACATTTGCTAGAAAGTGGCGCTATTTATACAACATCCTGTATAGTAAATTATAAAACAAACCATGCACTATGGTCTCAGTTATTCTAATCCAACATCTTAATTCGTCAAAATGTGGGAACGGTGAACGTTATGCCGCTTACAATTGTTCGTGTGCCCCTACTGCAAACGCACTTTAGTTTTGCCCACTTCAGGCGATATTTTGGCCAATTGGACGAATCAGTTGTCCTCTCGGGGACTGAATACAGAACAATGAACTTGTTAGACGCGAGCAAGTCAACACTTCAGAGACACACATTTCGTCCAAAGCAAGCAATAGAAAGATGTAATTGTTTGTCCAAAGTGAGCAACAAGTGAAATAAGAAAGAACTTTCGTGCCCGCGGTGGGAGTGGAATGACTTCCTCTTCAGTTCAGACTTTAGCGTTACCACTGCTACAGCCGCTCCAGATTAGCGAATACATGGGCTATGCAGGGTGTTCTACCTTAGACATTCAGCAACCTTTAAAAATGAGCTTTTTGCAGTTAGTTATATTAGCACCTTTCTCGACATATCAATATGACAGGTGGTGTGCATCAATAAAACTGACAAGTGCTATCTAACAGGCTGATTAACTATACAATAAACGCCTGGCCGCACCTACCAGCGCTGGTTAAAGGCGGGCTTGCTTATTCTGGGCTTTTTCTAAACCACCACCTTAGCGACACGCAGTGGTTACGGCGCTCGACTACTGTGCCCAAGGAAGCGGGATCGAATCTCGCCCTCGGCGCTGCGTTTCGTTGGAGGCGAAAAGCAAGGCGCCCGTGTGCTGTGCGATGTCAGTGCACATTAAAGAACCCCAGGTGGTCGAAATGTCCGGAGTCCTCCACTACGGCGTCTCTCATAGCCTGAGTCGCTTTGGGACGTTAAACCCCACAAACCAACCAAACCAACCAACCTCAGCGACAGCAGCGACATTACATATGCGACACTATACTCGGGGAAAGCTTTCTGTGGCAATGGAGCCAAAGCTACGGGGCCGGGGCTTTACTAGCTGTGTTACTACGCCATGTAGTTCCGAGTACCTGGCCTTGGCTAAGGTGTCGGCACCGCGCACGACGTACGCTGTCACAAGCAGACGCGCGCTGCGAACTCGCGCAGAAATGGGCGGAGAAAAACGGCAGACGCATCCCATCAGGCAGCCATAGACATGAAAGTTGCGCATTAAGCTCTCGCTGTACTGGCTAGTACTGAAGATTAATATTTCCGTAATAGTATAACATTCCAGAGCATCATCTGCGAAATTTCTGGAGGCACTGCATTCATGTGCGGAGCGAGCTGGTGCGTTTCGGCACCGTAGCTTCCACCACATTGCCACAGAAAGTTGTCCCCGAGTATAGGTGCCACATACATTTAGGCTCAGCTACCACTTTATCCATCTTCTCGGTTCCACTTAGACCTATTGTGGGGCAGCCCCATAATACGAAGCCTCTCAAAAAAGGAGGAACGTAACTGCAACAATTACAAGCTTAACCGTTCTTTGTCTGCACCGCTAAGAGCGCTATGCCAAAGAAATCATAAGCTCTAATAACTGCTTGTTTTAATTGCTGATAGTCTTAGGTTAAACATCCTGTATAGGAAGCTTAGAGAGGGTAAATGCAGTCCAGCCGTAGTTTATCGAGTAGGTTACTGGTGTCGGGATACTGGTGCGATTCGGGCCTGTCAAGGCATTGCCACGCGGTCTTGACAATGCCGAAGGCAGCAAACGGGAAGACTGGAGGGCTCGTTAGCATGAAAACTTTATTTTGCTGACTTCCGTCCGCAAAATAATCGGCGGCAGCGAGAGAACCAGGCGTGCTCGGTGGTCGCCGATCTACAAATGCGCGCCGAATTCGGCAGCGCTCAATTTAAAGACGGCGAACACCATCTAGCTAACCGGCCAAAGGAACGTGGAAACGTCTGGAACGACGACAGTCATGATTCGCTGCGATCAATCGGAAGCTTCTTGCGCTGCAAAGAAAGTAATAAAGCCGCGACTCGCGAAAACGATAAGCAGCATGATCGTTCCGTGCTGTGCAATCATAATGATAAGGCCGCATGGGGTTGAAAACAACAAATGAAGCTTTCAAAGGTTCGCGGCGATACGAGGTCGATGTATAAGGTCGCGTTACTAGGAACAAAAAGCGTGCAGAAACCTATTATAGCCAGCGATATCAACTGCATGATAATGATGAACGATGCAAAGGGCCTCTGCGAGCGGTGATGCCACAAATTAAAACACAAAAAATAAGATAACACCGAAGAACTGGAAAATAAATATAGTACCTACGCGTATATATAGATATAGTTTACGTCTGTTGTCCAAGGAAGAAACCTCAGGTTTGTAATAGGGCTTTAAATTGTTTTTAGCGACCTTTCTTGGTCATTCAGTATGTGCTGCGTAGATGGCCGAGATTCAGAGCGAAACCAATGCGAAGCGTTTTTTCATGCTGGATGAGAGTGACAGCGAAGCCAGTGCAAGGAAACCTGCACTGCATAGGTAGCGCTGCAATTGTCCCACAACGTGACTCAAAAATGCTGCAGTTAACCACTTCGTTCGCGATAAACGACCGAGCACATTCAGCGCCATTATAGATACGCGTGTGACAGATACCATCCTTGCCCAGGCGCTCTCAACGTAGCCCAGTTATCTGGCACACACCACGCAAAGCTTCGACGGAGCGTGCAATCTTATTTCGGTAAGCTCATGCAGGTGGCGTGAAAACGCCCTAAAACGCCGCCCCAGAAGTACTTGCTCTTCTCGCTAGGATATGTGTTACGGCGCGGCGGTCGACACAGCAAACTTCATTGCAGGTTGCGTGCGGCTGTTTCAAGCGTCTGCGTGCAATTTGGATCATCTGCGTCGAGCTGACTGTATTTCGTTGTGCTCGTCGTGGTAAAGCTTTACAGGAAGGCAAAGGCGGTGCGTTCTATAGTTGAGAAATTGATTGCCGCTGCTCGCGCTCATTTTCGGACGATGCGACAATGCTGCATCAGTGCTTGGCTGCCCGGACACATCGCAAAAGTGACGGCTTGTTGTGCGGATACACATCTGCACGAGCGGTGTCTCGCTGCATCGATTTTTCATTGAACATTGAAGGTGAGGTTTTATTGCCTTCAAAAAGCCTGTCGCATTCTGCATAGTCTTCGTTCGGTCGGCTCCATTTGCTTGATGTTTCGTTTAGTGTGTCGCATTAACGTGCCATCGTCAGCTGAATGTGCATTAGCAGGTATCACAGGGAGGTTCTTATTGTCAGCGGGATATATTTTGTACATTTATTAAATGCTGAAATCACTATAAATTTGTAGCCTCACAGGGACTCCTCTCAGTGAAAAATGAAGCGCGAGCAAAACAAACAATTCGCGCATAGCAAGACGAGATTGTAGCAGGGAATGGAGCTGTATCGCTATTGACGTTCACCTCACAGACGCGTTAACATTTCAGTAGTAACTATCTCCCTTTTGAATTTACCTGAGCTCTTATAGCTACGTCGCTATTGTTCTAATGCTAGTTATCCGGTTCGCGTTCCTTTAACATTAATGATACTTCGCTTGTTCGCAAGTGTCTAGTCCCTTTTATAATCTCGCCGCGTCTTGTTTGCAGACGCTACATAAAGGTCATTTCGTTATCACGAATATTATATATGAAGACCATAATATACGAATGAAACGTGGTCGCCTTCCCGCAGTTTGAGATTTGCATTGTCCTGACGCATCTGTGTATGCGATCGTGAGTTAATCAAACCTCGCTTTCGATATAACCACGACCTGCTATATAATGGGTCGTGGATTATATAGTAGGTCGTGGATATAACACAGCTTCGCTCATTTTGGGCCCTTAAGCGAATTACTGAAGTCATGTGATTCATAATCATGTGCTTGCAGAATTCCCTTGAAGGTCCCGTATTCATTAAGGTGACTGCCGAAATAGGGCACAGAATGCGTTTCCATGACGCTCCACTAAAGACAAGACCAACGATGACGGGGACAGAATGGTGCTATGATGAGGCAGTTGAGGACGCCGTAACATTTCAGTTAACGGAAAACTTGACACTGCAATTCACGTCAAGTTGGTTGAACAGGGATGGTGGCCATTTTGCCGCATTATCCGAGAATCGTTCTACCTTCGTCGTCATTGGTCTTGTATTCCGTCCAAAACTGAAAAAAAATAAAATAAATTCCTCAGCAAATATACGTCACTATGACGTCACCGACCGTCACGTGATTTGTGGCATCACAGCTTGCAGGGGGCACGACGAAACCCAAGGTTTGCTCACTAGCCACGCAGATGTCTATGGGACTTTCGCAACCATGTAATCCTTCTACAATGACAATATTCATTCGCTTCAGCTCAAGTATTTGAGGAGCCTTAGAACATAGATGGCTGTAAAACATTTGATGGAGTCATGTGTGTATTTACCTAGTGTGCTCAGCAGCAGGCTAATCCGCGATCCTGGCAGCGTACAGTCGAGCGCGATTTGAAGGTTATCGCGCGAGCGTCGACCAGCCTAGCACTCCAGGCACCTAGCGGCCGGGTTTGGAGCATGAAAATTTATGATTTCGCACTCTTCTCTCCCTCGTTTGCTGTTCCAAACAACAATATTCATCCCCGCGACAAACTCACCGCCCTTTCTCTCTATTCTAAGCTTTCCATTTTTGCGATAAAGTGTCCAATTCCAGAAAATACCAAAGAGTACGTCGTGCGCACTACGATCACTGCTTGTTCGCAGAACCAAAAAACAAACAAACAAAAGAAACTGATAGCCCAACAAAGAGTGACGGCTGCTGAAGGAACAGCAAAAAGAGTGAGGGAAGCTGTCCTGATGCCTCCCTCCCCTCGGCAGAGAATTCTGGGCCGTGGCGCTGTTCACGTTCTCGGTCGACGCTCGCGCGATAACCTTCAAATCGCGCTCGACTGTACGTGTGCTAGATACCTCCTCGCAACGTATCGATGCACTTCTTTACACACGGCCGCGGTTGGAAGATATTGTCTTTCTGTCTATCATTGTGTACTGCGCTGGACAGCATCGAGTGCATGATGTCGCGGCGGCGAGCTGTCGTTTGGCACTGTGGAGCAACGCTTCTCTGCCGCACAACTGCCATGAAACTTTAATCTTAGTGGAAAGAAAAAAAAAAAAACGGAAATGCTTATATCATTTAAACGCATTCCATAACTTTCCTCCATAAACGTTTCGAAAAGCTGCCGATCGATCCGACGCCGTCAAGCCTTTCTTGAAGCAGCAGTCTTGGTCTCGACATGCACAGCAATGGTGGTTTTCGTTACTAAAAACCTCATCTCATTATTTTGTTGAAATTAATGCGTACATTCGCGGACTAGTGCCACAATGCCGCAAGCAGAAAACATGCCCTCAAAACTGGTGACTTAACTACAACGGAACAGACCAATAAGACGAGGACTGAAAATAGAAAAGCGACATTTGGGATGGAGATCTGGCAGAATGCTTGGGGAAAGCCTGAGGTTGGCATGCACGGAAGGAGGAGTCAGGTAGGCATTTGTAGAAGATCGGGACAGTACAGAGAATGTTGCTTAGAATTTCACTGAGTATTTTTAATGGCGGCGCGCTAAGGTGGAGGCATGTGAGTAGTGCTGGAGGTCTGGTGTCAGTCGGACGCAATCCTAGTCGGTCTAAGGAGGATTCCTTACTATAGAGCGAGTGTCGGAGATATGACCCACCAGCTTTCTCATGAATTTCATAACCTGTCCCTCAAAATTATTTGAGCAGCAAACCAAAGCGTTTAGAGAAACGGCTCCGCCACAGTACTTTTACTGACTTCTACTCACTGCGTAGTTGAAGAAGTTCGGAATAAATCTGCTTCTGGCTGAAACCGCGAGCTGTACCATTTAACGGCAGTTAATCGAGAAGGTACAGTCATGGAAATATATTTTTTTTTTGTGTGGTTGGGCAAATTTATGAATAAAATATGCACAATCCCGAGCGGACATATGCACGCCCCATTCAGAGAAAAAAAGATACCAGCGGACAAACTAGCAGCGTAACGAAGAAGTAAATGTTTTTCCACAAATCCGCGTTCCGTAGACTTTTGTCCTTGACTGTAAATATCGAAATTCTGCGAAGAACGAGAAGCCGCTTCTCACTCGTCTCGAGAGCGCAATACCGACAGGTCCCCCACCTGGGAGCCTGCTGTCGCCCCAGCGAGCGGGCATCACTAAAATGGGTAGTAATGACGGGCCCTGCCGTCCCTCTTGCCACTTTCAGACACGGACTGACGCGCTTTTGTGATGCCGCACGTGCCAGGTTTGGCCACGTGCGATCAGCGCTCTCTCTCACTCCTGTGATGGTCCGCTGAAGCGCGTCGCGCCCCCGCAGCGCTCGCACCGCTCGCAGCGCCTCTGGTGACGGTGGCGATCATTGCGCGCTTCTGCAGTGCCGCGAACCGTAACCGATTGCGGCGTGAGAGATTGCGGTGGAGAGGCCGACGGTGTGAACAATGCGCTCCCGGCGTTGCGCTTTAAAGACTCCCGGGGAAGCTCCCTGAGAGATGCGTTTTCGCTTCTCACTTGCTCCGTTTGGACAAATTGTTTTCGAGTACCATTTTTCGTGGTTTTAGATCACTGCTCAGGGGCGTGTGTGCCAACCAGGACGGGAAGAGAGATTCCGCGGTCTCGCTTCAGCTAGTCCAAAAAATGCGAGTATTCTGTACAGCATACCGAACACGTGTTTTTTCTTTTTTGTTGTTTAGCCCTAGCGTTTTCCCGTGCGAACGTTCAAAACGGTACTAAAATTTCGTACCACCATTCATAATGCCAAGTGAATATACCTGTCGGCTGCTTTACAACACGTTTGTGAATGCATTACAACAGGCTATCTTTCTGCTGAGAAGAATCAGCAAGATTAATAAGTAAAGGCATTGTATCCCGCACAGTCAGGCTGCCTGTATATTTGGGCATGTTCTTTAACAGCTGTCTCAATCTAAACAAAACACTATATATATATATATATATATATATATATATATATATATATATATATATATATATATATATATATATATATATATATATAATATATAACACGTAGCGCTTAGTATTAAGCTGTTTTTCTGAGTGAGTCATTAGCAACGTGCTTCTACTTTGTTGGCTCAGAAAGTATGTCTTCATATTCACATTCATTCAAGAAATGTTCCAGAATCGCCTGACCTAAATTTTATATAGTAGCCCGCTACGATGCGTTGTGATATTAAATCGTATTGCATTGCTGCCAGTGTATGCACGCCGCGAGCAGTTTCCTAAAAACATACAATTTCGAAAATTCCGAGAGCACTGTCGCATCTGCACTGCAGAAATTCGAAAGCTTGAGCGTTGCTCCTGCGCAGAGTGCATCATGCTTATTCTAATTATTGTTATCAACTAAATGCCCTGTCAGTATCATCGCTACTGTGATAATTATTATTATCACTAATTACAGCGTCACTGTCATCGCTACTGTCACCTTCACAGTAGACAAGCAGAATTATAATTTGCTTTTCCGATTTCGGAAACAATAGATCATGTTTGTTTACATTGTTGGGAAGCGATATATTTTTGGGATGTATTACAACGGACCATGAAGGAGGATTTTCCACTCGACGCGCACGGCATTCGATATTTAATCATAGAGAATGAGGATGGGGTTCCATTTGACGTAATTATGCTTATGGGCCTCCACTGTATATGGCGCTGCAGAATGTAAGGCTATCACTGCGACAGGGATGCCAGACCTGCTCGAATTTATTTTCGAGAGAGTATGGAGTGGTTTATTGCCATCCAAAAAGGGGCTGAAGAAGCTCCCGTATCAAGGGTACAGTCTTTGTTGTCGCTGCAGGAGTTTTAATGCAACGAGGCCAGTCTAACTCTGGCTGATCATGACATTCATTCATGTATATTGCCTTGTGTGTCGTTTTTTCATGTTTTGATCGGAGTTTCGTGTTATGTCGTATGCCAAAACCAGGGATTAAAGAAAAAAAAATCCGTGTGTGGCGTAGTTTGTTAAAACGCTCGGCTGGGGATCCGAGGGATGGAGGTTCGATTACCTGTAGAGACAAGATTTTATTTTTCTGATGTCATCTTTTGATAGACAGTTGTAGTATAACTGGACGGACGCTGACAATGTGACAGTATGACGGCCACACACAGCATCGCACAAGCATTCGGCGTTAAAGAACTGTGTCCTTTTAGGCCTCAGGATTATAATGTCCCACTAACCGCATGCAAGAAACGTAGGTGTGCAGTGTGTGTCCCAGTTTAGACGAAATTAAAAAAAAAAAAAGGAAATATTTTGCTTTACGTCAAGGTAATGTGGTTCAGATTAAAATACCCCGTGGCAACGCGCTCCAGGCGCCGAAATACGTCGGGATTACAACGTTGTGATCCGTGACTTCGTAACACGCTGCCTTATTGGCGCTTTCAGTGCTGCTCACGACGCAGCTTTGCTTTGCTGCTGGTCGACTGCCAATAGCGATGGTGCTCAGTCTTTGGTTTTAGGCCGTAGATTTGATGCTTTTTATGACATACTTTGGTGCTCGATCTTTTTAAACATATATGCATTGGAACGCAGATGATTACCTAGTTCACTCCAAATTGTCTCGAACAGTTGACATCCTTGCATGCTTCTTTTATTTTATTTTTTTTACCACGAGTTGTTATATTGCGTTTATACAGTTCCTTTCTTGCGTTCGCGTTACGGCATAACTTTTTTACGGGGTGGTACCACTGAGGCGAACTTGTAGGAAATCTGTCGACTGCGCGATAAAGCTGTGAGGCTCATTTCAAATTTTCAAACGCGCTATATAACAAGTACATAATGCTTATATTTGACATCAGCCTGCTCACTAAGCCGTACAACCCACTTTTACAGGAACTCAACCACGCCTGTCGTAAAAGAGAAAAAAGTTTGATCTTTTGAAAAACTGGCATTCCTAACTGCAGTAAAGCTGTGTTAAATCCGTGTACTGTATTCCCGTAAAGTAGTTCTTATGGCAGCTCATTACGGGCACCGCCAGCGCCATCCTCATCAAGAAGGTTGAGTCACATCATGGTTCAGTGGCTCGCTATCAGCATTTTTGTCTGATAAGAATAGCACAATATAAGCAGGCTGAAAGATCTCTTGTAACTGATTATGGCTGCCTGATACACCTACTTCTACAAACTCTCAGTGAACTCGTCCAAATAATCCATATGGTAATCCATGTAGAGTTACATAAGCCCGCATAAATATTAAATTTTGTATTAGCTATTTCGTTTTTTTTTTGTTATGAAAAAAATTTCAAGCAAATATGCGTTTTCTACTATTTTATACTATTTCTCTTTTATCCGCTGTTTTTTGCTTGGTAAACGCGATGCTGGCCTCTGTTAACCCATTACTGGGTTTTGCCAGCATCCTGAGGCATAACGGCTACAACTGTTTCTCGGTCAGTATTGAAATAAATCTGTTTGATTGCAGTTCAAATATCACTAATAGAGTTTATTGGATGTTCGCTATACCACATTGCAAAAACGTTTTCACTGCATTAAACAGGACAAGTTCTTGGACGGAATTCTGCGCAAGCTCACATTGGTAATAGTTAACATTTCGCTATGGCCATTATTTCGTTATAAACAGTTTGATTGCTTCAAAGTGTCGTATCTAAAGATGGCTTTGGTACCATATCAGATTCTCTAACTTCGAAAGCGTCTGTATTCTCCGCGCTGTGTTTCTACGATGTTCTATTCGTCCCGCTCGTTCTTCGGAAACCGCGGGGCTGTGAAGTGCGCACAGGAACTCCTGTGAAGAAGGAATAAAAATGGCGGCGAATTAAGGCAAGGCTCTAATGCATTCAATAGCGACTGCAGCACAGCTAATGAGCGGCGGGCAATATATTCATATAGTTAGAACATTGTGGTTACTTATTCGAATTCGAGCACCAACAAAACAAAGTTTACCTTTATGTAGCTTGTTTCAGGTTTATATACCTTGGTGCATTATTTTATGAAAATGATTAGGCTGAATTTCCGAATTTTATTGCGAGAATCTTATTGTGCCTCCTGAAACTGTGTTTGCATTAGACACCGAGTTTGCTATTGTTATGTCAAATGTTACAGTCACATGGTATAAAACATATAAAATGTATACAGTTACCTCGCAGGTCTAAAAATGCGCCGATTGCGACGTTATCGTATCGCATTGGGACTACTGTCCTGTCATTGAAGTTTGGTTGAATTACTGCCCCTCTGCTTACGAGTTTTGGTAGTCTTGTTTTATTCTGCTTGCGGCTTTAGCGGAGTCTTATGGCACTTATTCTGTGCTTAATTGGTTCTAAAGCACTTAAATGGCGCAACACGAAACAATCAGCTCGCGGCATGTGAAGAAGGGATGCTCAGTGGCAAAATGCGACAACGTAGGCTCTATCGTCGGTGTCACGTTACTGTCTTTCTCGCTGGACTTTCAGACCTCAGATTTTGTTAGTGTTGTCTGTTTCACTTCTGTGCGTCAGTCGCTGATATGTTCTGGTCGGAGCTGCCTCTGTTATATATTTTTATAGCATGGTGTTTCAGTGCATTTGTGTGAACAATAAATTAAACCCCGAATGTTACTATCTCACTGGTAGGAGACTCTGGGGAGAATTGTGCCCGGTTACTCCAAAGTTTTATAGGTCACCTTTCTATATTATGAGAAAAAGCACTTCGGCAAGATTTACTTCAATGTTTTATGCTGAGCCTGTCAGTCTGAAAGAGATCCTACTTTTCTGCGTAAGCTCCTTTTGTTGGTGTTGCCAACTGCGTACAACTAATAGGAACTGGAGCACATTTGAGCGCCAATGGTTGGCACACGCTGAAAGGCAGAGGCAATAGGTCTGAAGAGGGACTGGCTCATAAATGTGGCACAAAAAATCTGAGAAAATGTCACGATCATTCGTTCCCCAATCATACGTAGGCGCCAAAATGGCCAAAGTGAAATTGATTAGTCCCCCACCTCCAAGGAGCACTGGTGAGCCGATGAGCAGCCATGTTTTGAACGTGTGGGTCTCTATAGAACCTTCGCTACCTGTTAACGGATACATTGCACCCACAGCACCCATCACTTGGCGACGGCACGCATGTGGCGTGTTTTTCTATGCTTCACCCGGGCTACTACATTCTGCTCTATATCTCCTAATTGATCCTGAAGGTATAATTTACTATGACTGGGATGGAACCCGCCACAAAGACTGCCACATAGAGTGAAGGACTATGTTGTTCCTCCACACCGAATTCTTATATATGCATTCGAAAATGAGGCGAACAGGCCTCAAATGATGCCCTCCAGTTTAAAGGCGTCGACCGGTCTGTGTTATGTGGGGGTTAATCTCCTTGTACCTGTCAGCCGCCTTGGATATCACACTTTGGGTTGACTCTGACGTCCCAATTGCCTGGTGCCATTGGCTGGAAGATCTCCTTTAAGCCTCACTCGTAGCTGCCTTCTAGAATAGTTTGTAATCATACACAGTTTATCTCGCAACATAATAAACCATTTATACGAGCATTATCTCAGCCCTCACACCTCAACCCCCCTCAACAATAGAAAAGAAAAACACATCGATGTGCACGCAGCCATATAGTAAGCATGCCGTTGGTGAGCTACGTAGTTCATTAAATAGCTTCCATTTTATTCGAAGTTCAATTAAACGATCGTTGTCACCGTTGTCACTCATCTTAGTAATTCTATTTTTTTGTAGGAATATACTTTTTGTCAGGTGAACGCATAAGAGGAATGTGGCTGTCCGCGTGTCTGTGTGCATGTCAGTACAGATGAGCTTGGAATAAACTGCAGAAAGATAGCAAATAATTCTTTTCCGGTGCACATATTTATGGCAAGCAACTACGATGACGACTGTGTAAAAGTGCATCCGAACTTTCACAAAGCCACACCATCTCAGTTAAGTGTTAGACGGCTTGCTAGTATGAGAACTTGGGAGCTCGTCAAGAGGGTCGTGCAATATTTATAGCTATTCGTGGCTACTACCTGGGCCATGCGTAGAGGCGTAATAATACGCACGTACAACGTTGCTTCTCTCAGTCATATTTTCTTGCATGATATTGGCCCGACGACATAACGTATGCCCAGCGCTCAAGCAAAGCGCCTTCGTAATGCCGGCGCGTCGGAACACATCAGCGGCGGCCGAGCCGCTCTGGAGAGAGGAGTCGGGGATTCGATATCTATTCGCCTGACGAGCGTCTGTCGTGCCTCGCTCGCATCGGCTGTCGACGGAGCATTTCAGCCTTGGGAAAAGCGGCTTTCTTTCGGGCACGCAGCAATGGTCTCTGGGGAAGCCACCACCGAAGCCAGTGGGGGCTCCCAGCTGTACATATGATATACATACACCCACAAACACAGTGACGGAACCCTCTCTCGCGTGGGGAAAGCCAAAGAAACGGGCCTCCTTTTCCTGTTTACATGTAGTACGTATACGATCATGGCTGGGCCGATGCTGGCTTGCGAGATGATGCGCGTGGCGCTGGCCCGCAGCGTCTGTCCTTTGAGCTTTGCACGGCTTGGCTCCTGGGAAGAGAAGCACATGCTCACAACAGTTTAGATGGGACGGGGTTGGGGTCGGGTCGGGTGGCTGACGACCTGTTTTCTTGCCTTGCACGTGCTTATTTGTGTTCATGTGACGATTACCGCACTACGCGCCTCCTCTGACTCAAAAGGAACGTATGTGATGACTACCGCTGAAGCTGACGTCATGGCATATTTCCTGTAGTAGGTTTCCTCTAGTAGTAGGAGGAGGTTAGGTGCGATTGGCTGCCGGTAGCAACCACTGCATATCTACTACTTTAAGGAATGCAGCAATAGAAAACATAGGGGAAAGTTTTTTTTTCATGAATGTGAAGTAAAAATTATCGCGAAATTAATTTACTTGAACATAGAAGGAAACACAACCGCACGCCGCCGGTGGGATACGGACCTACAACCTCCGAATTTTACATCCGGTGCTCTACCGCTTAGCTACGGCGATGGCTGTTTAATCTTGCACCTAGATATTTACGCTACGTGTAACGTATTGTTGAGAGTGTTCGCCAGGGCTACCATCCACCATTTGTTTGTTGTTTATACAGCTTAACAAAGGCGTCGAATCTGGTGGCATTGACGTCATAGGCAACGTAAGAGGGTTATCGCTGCTCCCGCCTTTCCCGTTAGATTTTCTACGTGACGCTCGCGGTATCACAGGTCGTTCCACGTCCGCCGCTATGGCTCACTAACAAAAACACATGCATACGTACATACATACATACATACATACATACATACATACATACATACATACATACGTACATACGTACATACGTACATACGTACATACGTACATACGTACATACATACATACATACATACATACATACATACATACATACATACATACATACATACATACATACATACATACATACATACATACATACATACATACATACATACATACATACATACATACATACATACATACATACATACATACATACATACATACATACATACATACGCACATACGTAGCTCGATGGCCTCCGTTCGCACAAATTCCTTCTTCCGGCTTTGACAGTCTGAAGTTGGCTGTATGACAAAAGTTCACTTATCTCATCAGGCTTGATGTGATAGAACCACTTACATTGCATTGCGTCTATTTATGGCAAGGAAGACTTCTTTTCCTTGTACAACTAAGTTAAGTTGAAAGAACAACGGATCAATATTTCCGGTGTTAGTGGTTGAATGATGTTCCGCTTACTGCTGCAACTGCCAGACAAGCGTTGTCCTGGCAATGTTCCGAAAACGGCCGGAAAATTTGCTTAAAATTCTGCTGTTCTGCACGATGTCTTTTCCTACTTGCGTGGCTTTCACGGACTTGGAGCCTCTTAATATATTTTATGCACGTCTAGAAATTTTTTTCCTCACGTCAAATATTAACAATGTACACTTTTCCTTCAAATGGGTTTTAACCGAAATATTGTTTGATCTCAGGCCAGGGTCATTCAATATACGCCACGCTCTTTTTTTTCATGTGCTTGTGAGACTTGACCGCATAAATATTATGAAGATGTTTCGAAAAGTATGAAGGCCTGGTTGAAACCTTAGCAAATTCAGTGAAGGTTGCACAAGAAACTCTTTGGGCCATACATTTTCCCTAACATAAGACTGAAGCTACCGCGCTGCGTATGCACCCAGGCAATCGATATCCTCATTTCTACATTCTAATTATTGCTATGCAAATGATGTAGATGCTGCGTAAATACATGGCAACATATCGCTCTAAAATCCTCAGTGCATAAACCCTACGCGGCATCTTTAATTACTATCTGTATGGAGGATTTCTCTCCGCTACTTATGGTACAAAATTCAATAAAGTTTTCAGATACTTATAGTTAACTCGACTATCTCTTTTCTTACCCCTGTATATCAGTCATATCTTTCCACCTGTGAAAATAAAAACTGGTACCTGTCAGTCAACTTTCGCGCCTTTCCTTCTTTTCGCTTCAATACGCTCTATCTCTGTCCCCCCCCCCCCCCCCCCCCCTCTCCTTCAGTCAGACTTGCGCTTTGCACAATATCCTCGGAACTTTACGGTTCGTTTTCCTTCTTGGTCTCTAGAAACGACATGTAGCGAACTTATTACAACGATGTAAATGGATCAGGAGAAGACATCTTTTTCTAGCATCATAGAGAAGAGGGAAAGGAAACATGCCCCTATCGGCGAATGTGGGCGACCGCTGCGTTTATTTTCTTTTTTATCCTTGTTCACTTGTAGTCGCGGGACGCCTCGACGAGACCGACGGTGCACTGCGCGTAGGTTGTTTGTCCAAGGAGGTCATAACGGCGCCGGCAGTATCTCCCTCGACTCTGGCGAATCTCTGCCGGCGGGCGCAAGCAAGAAAGAACAAGTGTAAGCGCCGACAACATGTCTCGGTCATTGCGGGAGCGTAGGCGGCGTGGGACGTGGGGAGATGAGATTCAATTTCGCCAGATTCCGTTTTCCCACCAACGCTGCGACCGACCCTTCTGTGTGGCCTTAAGCTGCTGCCGTTTCGTGGAGGCGACTGAGTCGTTGTGCAACAAAGGCTTCCCGGCCCAGACTAGAACAGGCTCCTTCTGAGGATGTGCCTCAACGATCGGTCTGCGAGGCCGGACGTGCTAGGGTGGAAATTACTATGCGTGTCTCGAACTGTTACAAAAACTAAAAGAAAGTAAACGATCTTTGTAGAAGGTTTTAAAATGTTAACATCTTTACCGAAGGCGTTTCTCTTTCAGTACGCCTTGGAGTGACCCAGAATTGTGGAAGCCTTAAAGGTTGTCTTTATGCATTCGACCGGAGTTCCACTTAATCGAGGCTCGGACGAGGGACTTGCACATAGACCGTGCAATAAAACGGGCAATGGCCGTTTCGAATGGTACAACTTAGACAGGCTTGTTTTTGTAGAGTGATTCTGTTTTATGTTCTTTTTTTTTTTTATGGGAGGAAAGGCATTAAGGAGGAGGTAAGGGGGCGGGTCAACTTCGTAAAACATGATGGAAAGCCGTTCGCATCGTTAAGTTATCTACGTTCATCGTGCGCAATGCGCGTCGTCAATGTCCGTTTAAGGTTTGTTATACTGGGCGCAAAAGCAAACAGGTCATTCCAAGTTTCCGCAATGCTCTCGAAAAACCCGATTCAGTAGTGGGAGCTGTAGGCTCGAGTTTTAACGGTTGGAATTCACCCAGACTGTTGCGAACTATAGATAAGTAGTGCTGACGGCAAAGACAAGCATCAGAGTTTGAGTAGGCTTGTAGTGAAGGGGGCTAGTTTGCTGCCGGCGCGATGAAGCATTGATTTGCCCTAACATTAAATTTGATATTGCTGTTCGCTTTGGGTACATATGTTATGTCGTCTACATGCGAGCATTTTTAAATCTAGCTCTAGCGCGCTCACATTCAGTCTGGATGTTTTCAAGAAGATAAGGAATGCCTTGCGAGCGCGCTCATGGTCCTGCATGCAGTCTGGAACTGAAAGGAGCGAAGAATTCGTTTCAGAGGCATAGCACTATAAAGGACACTTACCAAGACGTCTCTTTTTTGTGTGTGGCATGCTAAATAGGCCGCATAATGTGTATATGTTTGTATGTTCATATTATATGTGGTAGACACATGCGCTCTGTGTACTACTTCATAAGTCTTCATGATGCGTTATATACAGCCCGATGTACATAAATTACTTTACCAAAGAAGAAACTTAAAGTTGCCAAATCGGAATCAAAACCGGATGCGTGCTTTTGCTGCCCCTACGTGAAGCCTGTCACAATACCAATAATATATTTTTTTTTATCCTGAACCGCTTACGCTTGGAACTCTGTTCGCGTGCTGATCACAGATCGGCAAAAAAAGAAAAAAATATTGAACCAAAATGAGTCATTTCGCCAACCGGGCTTTGCACTAAGGTCGATATATTTCAACGCAGTGATGCCCCAGAAATTGACGCGCATTCTATTTCTTTCTTTTTGAACGATAGCGGGGAGAACATTTTTTTTTAAGCTTCGAATTTAAACGTCTTAGCAATAGATCCTTCTTTTGCAGCCAGTAAAAACAAAACAAAGGCACGAAAGGGCCTACTACCGAATTTCGCTGAGACACAAAATCGCCATAGAAAATTTAAGACGAAAACCTTTATATGCTCGTGGTAAATATTTCGTGTCTGCGAGATGCGTCAGCGAGATTCTGCGCGATTCCGCGAGATGTGACAGCGAGACGCCGCGATAGGTTATGACGTCAACATAATTGCCACGGCCACAATAGGTTCTGACGACGAAGCCAAAGAAAGTAATGGAGTTGTAACGAGTACACATACACACGCAAAATAGAGGAAGAAAAGAAGAGGTAGACAGAAGAGGAAGCAGAGAAGGAGGAGGAAAGGCTTTCGCCACTAAGCTCTTAATCGAAGCTAAGTGCAATCCTGTAATTTCTTATTTCGCATCCCTTTAAGCCATTATTTCACTTTTTTTTTTGCATTTTCTTCTCTATAATAGCTATTAAGAGGCATGGATCATGAATTGGTATTCACCTGTGACAGTTATATAATTCAACAGAGATTTTTTTGTGTCTGATGCCCAGCTTTGGTGTCATTTCAACGACCGAGCAATGAGTTTGACGACCTGGTGAAAAAAACAAATATATTATTATCGTTCATATAGCTACTGTGACTCTCGTAGTAGGCTTCCTTATGAGTTTTACTGAACAAAGCCACGTAGCAATGATCAAAACCTTGTTTCTGTCATGCTTTGTGTAACCTATGTGCTGCTTTTGACATCACAAGCCTCTCTCGGTTAGTGGAACAGAAATAACGTCAGACAAAAAAAATCAGTTGTAAATAATTTAGTGGTCTCATCTCATTGGGTTCCGGTAAAAACCTCCCCGAAAGAAAAAAAAAAACGTGGGCCCGCAGTATATGTGTGGAAAAAACTTTCCTGGGAGAAAAGTCTTCATTTTCGAATTAAGTAAATATGTGCCGGAACGAGTGCGATCAAACGTACTATAACGTCAAGCTTCTCGCCTGGTGCCTGGTTTATCTGTGATGAGTTGCTTATACCATCACTACATATACTGATTTTACTTTACATATTCTTTCATGGTGTTAACATGAACCTATTTTATATTCTCTCCCCCCCCCCCCCCCCCTCTTATTTTTCAGGTCCCACGTGGTGTAGGTGTTCATAGTATTTTAAGGCGCAGATTGCGCTTCTTGGTAGCGTACTGCAATACTGAACGATACAGCGCTTTCACCCGTCGGACTTAAAGTGGCCAAACATCATACTGATGCGGGGTATTATTGGCCGAGGGCAAGTGCCTCGCTGCATCATTCTGGGCTTTAAGGGCTCTACTGGTCGAAGTGTTTTGTCGTGTGATGTTTTATGACATGACCTGCGCTGCACTGCCGTGATGGGATCTGGTACTCCCACAATGGCCTCGCTGACAGCGCCCTCGTTTTCGTTTTCTTTTTGTTTTGTTTTTTTGCGAGAAAAAGGGTACCCTGACCACTGCCTTAATTTAGTGAGCTGGACTCTCTGAACAGTGCTTCAGGCCGCCATGGTCAACGGTCGTTCAAGGCTGGGCCTGCCGACCCTAGTAGTACAGCACCTCCATCACCCACCGTAAGTGTGACTAGAATTGCACACTGTTGCCATACAAAGGGTTGACGACCGTCATCAGAAAGCTTGAGAAAGTGTTGCAGTGACCCCTCCTAATGTGGGTGGTTCCCGAAAGCTACCAGTTGGACCAGCCGATTGTACGTCTCTTAGTAAGGTATATAACCCAGCCGATGAGACCTGTCTTACCGAGTGCTTAAAGAGCTTAGTGCATGCGGACTAGATTTTTTTTTTTTTTTTTTTTTTTTGGCGAAATGAGTTCCCGAACGATTCATTCTTACGGCCAGTTTTTGGAGTTTTTGGCCCGGGGAAGTTTTTTTCCGAACGGTCGCTTCCTGAGGAGCCCTTTTTTTTTTTTTTTTTTTTACGCGGACATCTTTTCCGGTGACAATTTTACCTACACCCTATCTCATTAGGTCATGGTCACTCGTGTGCAGTAAATACAATGGCGAAAATACGCGCCAAAAAATTCGTGTTGGTGCTCCCTTATTAATGCATACAACGGACGCAGAAGCAACTCAGCCCATCCGCGGCGTCAAGTTTCCTGGACCCTTTCGGACCTTCCGCTGGCGACGCTTCTGGACCCTGTTTGCCCATCATGCCGATAACAAAATAAGTAAAATTGACAGGGTGAAGCTCGGAATTTGAGGTCGGGTGATGGGCGGAAGGGGGGGGGGGGGAGGGGAATAAAGAGGGTGTTCACAACGATGGGCAAACGACGAGATTTTGCTCTTCAGAGCGTTCCTCGGTGATTTGTGGACGAGGGGGAGGAAGGGGATGAAGGGAGAGGGGAGATGTTGCTGCAGTTGGTTTCGGATGACCGTTGACTCTAGCTAAAGGGTGGCGTGACTCAGCGTCGTTGCACCTGGCGTCGTCTCTGCTTCCTCGTGGCTTCGAGAAGCCTTTTTCTTCTGCCATTCCTCTTTTTTCGTGAAAGCTTGATCGACTTTGAGTTTGGATGCAAGACCCGGTCAATAGTAAATGCTGCACGTTTAAAGATGTTGCGGCACCGTAAATGTGCCTGTCTAAGCTTGATGGTCTTAGGGGCATCTATCAAGGCTTCGACCAAACGGGAATCATGGGCTGTTGTGAAACCTGCCTCGCGTGTCAGGCAGTGTTCCAGTATCTGTTTTTGTTTTGCTTAAAGTACTAAGCGCGGAGTAGAGAGGTTTTGAATGATCTCAGATGTGGCTAAAACAGGGTACGTGACCAACTGTCAGATAATGTATCGGCTGTGTCTCGAAGCTTGTTGGTTCTTTTTTTTTTTTTTTCAGTGTTTCGCCGTGTGGTCATGAGGTGAAAAATCAAAAGAAGCTGCAAAGGCTGGAGGGTTGAGTAATCGGAGGTTCAAAGAATAGAGCTTCGGTACTTCGAGACCTATATGGCAATATGCAGCGAATATATGAGCCGTGAAGCGATTACGGCATCTGATTCTATGTCTGTCTGTGAAGCTCATCGTTGTAAAAAGCAAACTGTAGACCGCGGCCCCCACCGAAGCTTGGAATAAGGCAGTGGCAGCACTATACAGGCATAACTCCGACACCAATGAAAGCCAGCGTTTTTGGGGGCAACCCACAGACAACTCAACCGCCCTGTCTCAGCTTTCTATACTCTGTAAGATTCAATGCAGGAACTCTACAGTTACTATGTATTTAAACCCTTTTTTATTTGATCCTTTGTCGCCAAATAATATTTGCGTGTGTATGCGGATAATGCAAGGATGTCGTGACGCCACCGTACATGGTTGGCATATTTTCTTCCAGTCCCTGGTTTAGATAAACTGAGTTTAAGGAAATCGAACGACGATACGCTGAACAACTGTATGAAGGTTATAAACCACAAAAACCTCTCAAGAAAGCTGCGTCGTTTGTAAATTAATCTGTCGACATTTCCCTAGACGTCACGACTAAATGTTTTCGCAATTTCTTTGCCATTCGGAAAGGGCTGGTGCCCCTTGACAGCAATCGAGCAGAGATGGGGTGAGTCAGTTTAGCAACGAGATTGTTTCTGCATTATTATATTCGTGAATTTACGCTTGACATCTCCATTAAACATCGACACATGACCGAGATCTATAATTTTGGCATGCACTAAAAAGTAAAAGATAGTGCTGGGACTTCACTCTTTTTCGATAGCGCGAATGTTTCTATGAGATGAAGCGGTGGCTGCTTTGGATTTACTTTGCGTTGATACGGAAGACTACACATTCGCGACTAGTACTAATACGATCAAATTAAATCCCACCAGCACAATACCTATGCGTGCATTGATCGAATTCCGTTTCGTCATCCCCAAGGTACGTAACAAGTGGGACTACAAGAAATTCGAACTGCTCTGCGCGAAGATGCTGCTTTATTCGCATTTTTGTTTTTATCACCCTTGAACGTCAGTTTTACCAGAACTGTTGAACGCATGGGGCAACTACTGGAGTTTTCGGACACCCTAGGGCGGCTAATACATCAATAGCAGTACTGATTCCTCGGCTTTTGTGGGCCTAAAATGACAACATTCTGATAATCCAGGTAGAACGAGAGGAAGAAGATGGATAGCACGGTATAAAATAGCACTGAACAACGGTAAAGGAAGGGGGGGGGGGGGGGGGGGGGAGAGCCTTAGTTCGTAGGTCGAGCCAACGTTTCGACAAGTGGACGTCTTCGTCTAAGCAGAGCGATCTCCCCATGATCACTCTGCCATGGACGACGGCGGCGGTCGCGGTGAAGTTGGATATGTGGGAAAGAACTAAATCGCGCAGAAACATGCTGAGTAAAATCACTCAGAGTCATACTGGTCTTTGAGCAAACGCGAACACAGTAGTGTATCGGCAGCTCATCGGCGCCAGCACAGCAGCGGACGACGCAGGGTCAGTCTGTGACGTCACCAATCGTCTCAACATGGCGATCGCTGTCGGTAGGAGGAGCTTCGCGGTTCCAACTTCAGTCACTTATTTGGAAATAAAGAATGTGTCTAGGGTGCTCAAATTTCGGAAATAAAACAGTAAGGTCCAGTATTATCTGCCAGACTACAAAACTGCAATATATTGGATGATCATGGCATGACCCCCTTATGTGTACGTTGCATCTTGCGACGCGCTGTCTACTATAGATCTTGATATCTTGAATGCGTAATTTAAATACCTGCTTGCTTTAACAAATACTTCTTCGGTCGGTAAAAGTATTTTCTTTTCTTTATGCACTATATGTCTTCCCGTTATAGCTATAACTGGTTCTGACATTGCCACCGCAAAAATGTTAACTTCGACAACCCAGGACACCGATTTGACATTTGTCAAATCTGGGAAAAGAATAAACAAGGCTTACTGTGCAATATATGGAGCTCAGACAGCTGATTGCATTCCTTGCTGTGTTCAGGATGTTTCTAATTTTTCCCTTGGGCGTTGTCATCCTGAGTCGCACTCATCTTGTAAAGAAAACTTTATATGCATTCAAAGGCGGAAACCGGTCTATTGCGTCGATTGCCTCCTATCGTTGCACATGTACTGGGATGTTATAAAAACATCCTGTCAAGATCAATATCGACTGCAGGGCTGAATATGTTTAACGCTGTCATCTCTAAAACCCACCATTCTGGCCGCACACGTAGATGACTTGTGTGCTCCGGTATAGGTGGAAACTGCAATCAATAATGCTCTTCGCTGGAAGTCGTTCATCGGCATTGTTTCTTTAACTTGAATTTTGCAGCGCGAGCTTTCCTTGGTGACACGAAGGGGAAAAAGTAAGTGCAAGCTGCGCGAGGCCATTGCAAATCGCTATTTGCCGTCGTTTAACCGTGCACGGGAGGTCTGGGCTGTGTAGAGCGGGAACCGAGCAGTGGTTGCGTGTCTGCATGTAGACACGCGTCGGTGGTCAGGGCTTCGGGGTGAACTCGGTGTGCTGTCTGTTTGTTCTTACTTTTTTTGCCGCAACCATTACACACGCGAACGACCCTAAGCTCTCCCAGGTAGGAGAAAGAAGGCAGGAGCCTAGCGACGCGATTAGTAGTAGAGAGAGAGAGAGAGAGAGAAAGAGCCTAAGCCGCGTGGAGAGCATATAGCGTGCGGTGTGCTTACTGTCTACAAGGGTCGGTAGGCCTAGGTCAGCATGCGGAAAGCGGACCGGTGGGTGGACCGTGTTCCGCCTTAATCGTTAGCGTGATTTTGTGGCCCTCGTTTGGCGTGCAAATGGGCTAACGGCTGATTGCGTGCTCCATTCAGCTCTGATTACCGATGCACGACTTTTGAGTGGTCGATGACCAAGTGTGCATTTGAGAGGGAGTATAAAATGAGGTTTGGAGACTGAGGCAAGCTCCCTGTTTTGGGGCACATTCGCCCGTTCATCTGCACTGCAGGGATAAGCCAGAATGTTTTAAACAAAAGATGGCTCTCGTTGGCCACTCAGCTGGTAGTGCATGTATGAGAGCATACATGGCAAAATCACTTTTGAAAAGGAATTATATTACTAATTTCTTTTTTGACTGCGTAGATCACAGAAGATTGTGGCAAGCTCTCCAAGAGATGGGAGTTCCAATTCACCTCATCTGTCTCCTCAGGAACCTTTATGAAGGGCAAGAGGCCACAGTCAGAACTGGGCATGGTCTTACTGATTGGTTTCCGATTGAGAAAGGAGTGAGGCAAGGCTGCATACTGTCGCCCTGCCTATTTAACCTATATGCAGAGTGCATCATAAGGAAGGCCGGTCTGGACGAGTCTTCAGCTGGAGTGAAGATTGCTGGAAAACGTATCAACAACCTTAGATATGCGGATGATACCACTTTAATGGCAGAAAGTGAAGTGGAACTCAAGAGACTTCTGATGCGCGTACAAGAAGAGAGTGAGAAGTTTGGGCTTAAACTGAACATTAAAAAGACAAAGATCATGGCGTCTTGCCCTATCAAGTCCTGGAGCATCAAGGGACAAGAAATGGAAGCTGTGACAGATTTTCTTTTTTTGGGTTCGAAGATTACCTCGGAAGGAGACTGCAGCCATGAAATTAGGAGACGCGTGCTTCTGGGAAAGAGAGCAATGGTTAGCCTTGACCGCCTAGTAAAGAGCAGAGACATTAGTCTGCCAACCAAGATCCGTATAACTCGTGCTATGGTCTTTCCAGTTGTGATGTATGGATGCGAGAGTTGGACTGTGAAAAAGGCTGACCGCCGAAGAATTGACGCGTTTGAATTGTGGTGCTGGCGAAGACTCTTGAGAGTTCCTTGGACTGCCAGAAGATCAAATCAGTCGATATTGTCGACCATTGTCGATATTGTCGACTGCTCATTGGAGGGTCAAATTCTAAAGTTAAAGCTCAGCTACTTTGGTTATCTGATGAGAAGAGAGGAGTCGCTGGAGAAAGATTTGATGTTGGGAAAGGTTGAGGGTCGCCGGAGAAGGGGTAGGCAGCGAACGCGATGGTTAGATGGCATCCTCGAGGCACTGCAGATGAAGTTATGTGATATTAGGAAGATAGTGAGGGACCGGAAAGCGTGGCGTGACATGGTCCATAGGGTCACGACGAGTCGGACACGACTGAACGCCTGAACTGAACTGAACTAATTTCTTTGCTGAAAACCGCAGGAAAGTAATTAAATTACATTACTCATTACAGCTCCCAAAGAGTAATGAAATTGCATTACAATCACTTCTGGTGAGTAATTTAATTACTTTTAAATTACTTTCTGGTTTCCATCTATGCAAAAACTTAGTACAGCTTGTAAACAAAACAACAATTTGCAGTCGCGAAACATACCCATTCTTTCGTCTTCGCGCCAAATTCCATCCTAGAGAGCTTTTTCCTCTTTGCTACAGCACCTGCATTTACAAAAACAAGACAACCGCAAAAAACGTGAATGACAACAAAACCAGAAGCATGGTCGAACGGTCGTGAAATGACTGGTGAACCCAGCGTCTTGCTGGCCCGGAGCTGTCTCCGCCATTTGTAGGGCCAGAAGAAGGTAGGTTATTTATTGCTTCCGCAGTCCCAAGAATCGACGTCGGCACCCTGTGCTCGCTGCTCAGTAATGCTCAAGCCTCGGTGGCTCACGCCATGGACCCTTCTGCCTATCTCCACAAAACGCAATCCTCCCTTGCCCCGTGGCGACGAGTGTAACCTGGCACCACTGTGCCTTAGCCGACGCAACAGGGAGTGCCACTCCGCCGCGCTCTCAACTATAGTTTTTAACTCCATCCTTCTTGCACCATCCCACGCTTCGGCATTCCCTCGACGCCTTGTATTCCGCTGCTTGGAGAATGATTGCCATGAGATAACTGCGCTAAGTGACCCTGTTACACACGAGGCCTCAGACGCACTGTTCTGCTCAATTCTGTCTCCTTTTGCCTATCCATTACGCTGGCTTCGTTTTGCTGCACGTCGTTCCTGCTTTCCCGGCACTCTACTTTGTGGTCTATTGAAAGAGCAGTGGAGCACGTTAGTAAAAGTAATTTCGAAAAGAATTAGTTATTTTGGTGTGAAATTACTACCAAAAAGTAATTCATTACACAAATTACCAAACCGAAAAAAGTAATTCATTGCATTACAAATTACCAAAAAGTAAATAAATTACAGTAATTTCATTACTGTCATTCAATTACTGCCTTGTCTGTATGACAGTATGAGTAACTTGGGCAGCGAAAGAAACAAAAATGGGGAACAGTAACAGATGAATTCCAGTGTGCAGAGTCGTCATGCAAACAAAATATTACGGTATGAATAATGCAAGATGGACACCAAACATCCAACAATATTTTCGAGGACAGATCGTACTCAGGTCAGTTTTTCATGTGTTCAGACAAGGTCAAATAAACCTGCCGGCGCAGATCTCAAGAGCTCTCCCCTGCCTACAATGCAATGCAAAGCAACAATGCAAAGCACGACCCGCTTGCTCGTAGTCCTCCCGGTATTAAACATTTATTTTCTTCTTGAGGTCAAGCTTAGGGTCTCTACAGGCTGCTGAAGAGTTGTATGCTCAAATTTTTTTTTTTTGAAAGAGACAGCACTATATGTTTTTTTTTTTTCAGATATATTGTTGCGGTGAAATAAGGGGGTGTTTATTTACAGTGCTGTGGCAGCGGGACAAGGTGAAATCTACTAGCCCCGCCGGGGTGGCGCAGTGGTTACGGCGCTCGACTACTGTTCCCAAGGACGCGGGATCGAATCCCGGCCTCGGCGGCCGCTTTTCGATGGAGGCGAAAAGCAAGGCGCCCGTGTGCTGTGCGATGTCAGTGCACGTTAAAGAACCCCAGGTGGTCGAATATTTACGGAGTCCTCCGCTACGGCGTCTCTCATTGCCTGAGTTGCTTTGGGACGTTAAACCCCACAAACCAAACCAAAACCAAATCTACTAGCTCCCAACAAACCAACGCCAGGGGGCAGGCCTGTAGCCAGCCTGGCGGCGTGCACCGTTAGAGTCGGTGTAGTCTATGATGGTCGGGAGCGGTGGCAGTCCAGCAATACGGCGACTACTCGAAACTCCAGTTGTTCTTGCAGCGCGCCCCGCCGGGGTGGTGCAGTGGTAAGACGCCCGACTACTGTGCCGGAGTTCCCGGGATCGAATCCCGGCCTCGGCGGCTGCGTTTCGATGGAGGCGAAACGAAGTGGCGTCCGTGTGCTGTGAGATGTCAGCGCACGTTAAAGATCCCCAGGTGGTCGAAATTACTCCGTAGCCCTCCACTACGACCCCCCTTTCTCTCTATCCACTTTCACTCCCACCTTCATCCCTTCCCTTACGGCGCGGTTCAGGTGTCCACAGAGCAAGTGTGACAGATATTGCGCCTTTCCCTTCCTATGAACCAACCAACCAACCATCTTGCAGCGCCGTTGGTAGGGATCGAACGGAGCACCCTTCACCAAGTTTTTACGATGGAATAATAAAGGGGGTGTTTATTTACAGTGCTGTGGCAGCGGGACAAGGTGAAGCCTACTAGTCCCCAAGAAACCAACGCCTCTTCCTCTTCTTCTACCACACCATCACAATCGTTCGTCGTCGTCAGTAGCGGGACATTATATATATATATATATATATATATATATATATATATATATATATATATATATATATATATATATATATTGTGAAGGAGAGCAAGCAGAAACGCGACCGTTCTTACGAACGCCCAGCTTTATTCTATCTTCATCCTCTTCTGAGTAGCGGTCAGTAGGGAAGAGCTAATTGAGGCCCAGAAAGCAGACGGTCTATGCGAGCGGGTGCTGACCGAGCTTGCGAGTAGTGCAGCTTGCACCGGGAACGCTGAGGGCAAGTAAGACGCGTATCTGCTGGGCGATGATGGCTTACTGCTCCGCTACAATCCCCCAACTTGACGAGGAAGAGGCGATTGCATCCCCTTTCCGAGTCGTTGTCCCCAGAAAGTTCTGGAAACGATTCCTCCGGTACTTTCATGACTCAGCGCTGGTAGGCCATGGCAGCGACAGTAAGACTTGCGACATTTTGCCTTGTCGCAACCTGGCCAGGTATGAGGATGTGCTGGGTTACGCCCGTACATGTCCTGTTTGCCAGGTAGCCAAGCCTCGGGCGGGCAAACCCGCTGGCATGATGAAGCCGGTAGTTAGCAACTATCCGTGGCAAGTGGTCGCGTGCGATATCATGGGACCCCTCCCTCGCTCCGCGCGCGGAAAATCCTGGTAATAACGGACCATTATTGCAAGTGGGTTGAGGTATTCCCTCTTAGGAAACTTGTGTCAGAACGGATTCGGGAGAAACTGTTGGAGACATTCACTCGTTTTGCTTTCCCTTTCCACCTGATTACAGACAATGCTTCGTATTTCACAAGCAAAGTCTTTGTTGATTCCTGTCGGGCGATTCAAATCCGCCACAGGAAAA
Organism: Amblyomma maculatum; assembly: GCF_055883805.1. Taxonomy (NCBI): domain Eukaryota; kingdom Metazoa; phylum Arthropoda; class Arachnida; order Ixodida; family Ixodidae; genus Amblyomma; species Amblyomma maculatum. Next base: position 351,810,240 of record NC_139344.1, on the reverse strand, counting down.
CGAGTTCCTACCACGCTCAGAGCAACGTAACCGAGAGAGTGAATCGGAATGTTAACAGTATGCTGGTCGCGACGACCGAACAGCACAGAGATTGGGACGCACGGCTGTCCGAACTGGCGTTCGCCACTAGAACACCCGTGAACAGGTCGATGGGTATGACACCTGCTTACTTGAATTTTGGGAAAGAGATCGCTTTTCCGCCAGAGAACGCCCTACTCGACGCGACGGGGCCCGCGCCCCCTCCGCTTACATAGTACGCGGCAAAGCTCTTAACGCAGCGCGCCCGGGCTGCGGCAAACGCCAATGGAGTGCCTGTCTAGGCATCCCACCTAGTGTATATACTTTTACGTAATATAATAGTGTTCTCACCACCACCCGCGAGCGCCTTGAGGCAGCGCAGCGCGCGGCTCGTGAATACATCGATGTCGCACGCATGGAGGAAGCGGATCAGTACAACAAAGGTCGTTGTCATGTCATTTTCAACACGAGCGACTTGGTACTGAAAATAACGCACCCGCTCAGTAACGCAGTGCGTGGTTTCGCCACGCCGCTCGGGCACAAGTGGGTAGGACCGTTCGAAGGTACGGCACGGCCGGACTATGCCATTCACCTACCAGGTGCGGTTGTTGACGAGTGGTGAAACCGCCGGTCCAGTGCACGTCGCAGACTTGAAAGCTTACCACCTTCGCAATGACGATAACTGCGAAGCGGTGGAAGCTCAAGGCGATGCAGCAATCTCCCCCAAAGTTAGGCGTACAGGTAGCAACCCGGTTCGCAACCGACGCTATAACCTAAGACCAAGGTAGTGCACTACTTTGTCTAACGTCTTTGCTTCTTTCAGAATGCATTCTGATAAGATTTTGCAGCAGCCAGAGGAACACCGTCGCTGGGACACACCCAGCGCCTTGGTTCATGGGGGGCCACTTAAACAGGGAGCACCCACCTAGTTTGTAGTGGTCTGTGGCCCATCAATGTGACCAGCGCGGCCATGCTGGCCGTCTTCAAAGAGTCTCGATTCGGAGCCAGCTGCCCAGGCCTGGAGTACAGGCCTCAGGAAGCCAGGTGTGCCCGGGGCGGAAACGCCTGGTGCACAGGGGTCCCGGTGCATCCAGCATGGCGCCACGTGGAAAGGGGCCGACAGCGATGTGGAGTAGCAGCTCAGGGCCGCTGCACGGCGTATCCGCCGTCGAGCCCAGCTGCCCTGTGACCCCGAGGATGTGGCCGCTGCCGGAGAGGGACCAGCCGGAACAGTCCCGCCATGCCTGCTCCTTCTCTCCCGCCATAGCACTAGCTGAGATGGCATCCCGCCAGAGCCGGGCGACAAGCCTCCATATGGTACGCCGACCCGGGCTCGGACAAGGACATGGCCCGGCTGTTGCCGGACCCCGGGTCGGACGTTGAGAGGAGGGAAGATGTGGGGCCCCGCTCCACTGGCAGCGGCGCGCCAGCCACATTCAAAGGCCGCGCCACATCCCAGCACTCCCTGAGCGCTGCCCTTTTCCCTCTCCTCGCTCGTTCCCGGGATAACCGGTCCCGCGCGAGGGTTACAAAGGTAGGCGCACGCCGTCGCCTCACCCTCTTCGCTCTTGGATGACCCGCTGGCCGCTGCCGAGCTGCTCTCCTGGCAACGACCCCTGACCCCCCCGCATCTTCATGGACACCCGACAATGAGATAAAGATGGTTCTTCCACGGCCCACTGTGTGTTTGTCTTGCGTTTTCCTCGGGCAGAGGAATCACCCACAACCACGGGAAGAACGTTGGCAGGGCGCCCTTCTCCTGCGCGGCGAGATGTGGAGAATATAAACGTTATAAATTTAAAAAAATGCATCCTGTTTCTTACTGGCTATAACGTGCAAGCAATTCCAACTTAGATGTTTGGGCGAAAGTAAATCGGGCAATTGCCTTAATTAATTATTTTATTGAAAGCATACGCGAGAAATTATGCAGGCCTCTCGCACGGCATGGTTAAAACGGGGCGTTATATCTATTTTGGGTGGTTTTATTGCGATAGCAATACTACGCCAGGTTTCGGCCCGTCGAGTAGTCGCGGGAAGGGCCACGTTTGACCTTGAACAGCCGCGAAGAAGACGAAGACAAAGACGAAGACGAAGAAGACGAAGACGAAAAAAACAAGACGAAGATGACGAAGAACACGAAGAACGCTCGGTCAACCACCGCTAATGCTTTCACTCCACATTCGGTTCAGCAGTATTGAACCTTTCCCATTTATATTTGGGTTGGTAGCTTACGCTCTCGCGTCATACTCTTAAAGGATGAGCTTAGGTGTCCCCAATAATGTAGCACCTTACACTAATAGGGCGTGAAAGGGGAATAATGTAGTAGGCAAAACAAACTTCCGCCGTTGCTATTGCAATTCATCTAGGGTTAACCAGAGTAAAACGACTACTAATTTGTTATGTAATGGTAACGTACGACAGCAGAGGCGTCAGATAATAGAGGCTTCCCAGTAGAAAAAAACTACAGATCCTTGTCAAAAATACGACAAAATATTCTGTAGTTCTGTCGTAAACGTCAGATTCATTTGTAGTTCTGTAGTACTTTTCTAGAGTTCTCTAGTTTTTCTGTGCTATAATTATGTTGTCTGTAGTTCTATACCACTCTTCAGTTGTAACTAGAGAAATTTCTGATGTTACTACAGAACGTTCTGTTGTCACAAAAGTTTCCCGTCAAAAACCACTCAGAAATTTTGTCGTAACAACAGACACTTTTCTGTAGTTTATTTTCCAACTGGGTTTAACTAAGGGTTTATTCTTTAAGCGAGTAGCATAGCACGCGTATACGAGGACCATGGGGGGAGCAGTTGCCTCATGCCTATAAAGGTGGAGCTTGAGTGCCCACAAAATTTTACGCGAAGCCTACGCAGTTCATTCGGTCGAAAGGCGTCGCCGCCGCCTTAACCCAGCATTTCAAAAATGACTAGGGAAAATACACACCTGATTTCTTAACAAAGTTGTGATGCAACCTCTCTTCGTTCTGCGTTCATAGAGAGTCATACCGTTTCGCTATCTATTCAGCCGATGTCTGTTGGAGGCTGCTCTGCAATAGGGATTCGAACCGACAGCATACGATGTGTCTCCAATATTAGGCATTTATTATTATTTTAGGTACCTCATGAAGCGGGACAGATACTGCACCTTAATTTCTCCACAAACCGAAGAAAAATCGCGGAACGAAAAGGCGGTGTTTGAGGCGCTCTCGCGTCTGCTCTTCGGACGAAGCTTAAGCGTCTTAATTTTTTTTTTGTATCCATGTCATTTTATAGCTGTGAACTTCCCGACTTTTTTGTTTTTCTTTTCCAGAACCACGTGCCGCCGAGTGATACGGAGACACAACCATATAGGCTAGCTGCATCAGGTATAGTTTTTCGTGCCGGTTTAGGTAAACTGCTTCAGATTATTCAATTCCGAAAGCTTCCTAGCCGGAGATCTCGAACGTCGAGCTTGTTTCTCGTAGGTATGTTGCTCGCCGGGGCAGGTGACTTCAATTCTTTGTCGGCTTTCGGCGGCGCTCCGGTAGCTCTCACGCGCCTTCGACCTCGGGCGCCCTACCACGCGCAGCGCCACGCGCATAGCGTGGACCAAGGAGAAGCCCATTCGCGCAGCTGCTGTGAAGCTCACGTTCATCTACGCCATTTCACGATGCAGGACAGCCGCAAGCCAGGCGGCCATTCTCAGAAGAGTGAGCCGCCGACACTAAGACCTTTGGCGGAGGCCCTCCGGGAGCGGAACTTTCATTCCAGCGCTCCCACAGTTTCCAGTACTCAGGTGAGGAGACCACCGGCGGAATCACCAGCCCTATCTTCGACGCAAACAGTCCAGGAGCATACGGTTTCAACGAGACATCGGCTCCCTTTGAACACCTCCGGACTCTCCACGACCAACATCACCAAGCCTTTGGTCGCAGCAGAGGAGGGAGGTTTCCACCACCGAGTGGGGCGCACAACCCTTGGCTTTGGGATCCGCTGTGCTAGCCTCGAGCGATGGGGGAATGTCCGCGGCCGCCTACTCACCGACGGCCGCCAACTTCCACAGAGAGGAGGAATTTCCCGATGGTGGTGTTTGACAGACATTTGAATGGTGCAAGGCCTGGTTGAATAAACAAAACTTTTGGCAGCCTTTCTGTGTTGTTGATGCGCACCCCGTGTCTGGGCTTCTGCCCCGCTGGCACGGAGCAAGAAACCTTCTTGCTCCGTGCCCGCTGGTGGCATGCTTTGGCTTTACAGCGCCAGTTTGGTAATGATTCCACTCCCGAGAGCGTGGTTTCACCGTAGCCGGCTTCCGTAGAATACAGCATCGTAAAAAAGGGTAGCCAGCAACGATCACGGGCACCCATCGAATAGAGGCACGCGCATTAGGTGGTCTGCCTGCTCTCGCTTTGCATGCCGTAAGCGCGCGCAGGCTCGCGCTGGCATGTGCTCGCTGGTTGATCGACAGGCTTGCTGCATTGCATTCCTTCAGCGGGCGAAAAGAGGAGGGCAGTGGAGCTTTGCTGGCTGCCTCATGTTCGGTAAAGCTCGAAATCTCCCAGAGCTCTGGCGACGCCATTAAGATAAATGAACAAATTGTATCGACACACGAAATTCAGCCGTCAGCATTTCTTCTAATTTCACTGGTTTATCTATAGGGAATGCGCAATCGTCGGGTGGCGCCACCAGCGCGCTGACATCCGCGTCACCACTGAAGATGCCGCAAATAACGCAGGGTCTCTACCGGGTGTCAGCGCCGTTCTATAGCGCTTCTTTCTCTCTCTCTGTATTTGGCCTCTTACATGTGACAGCGGCCATTGCTTCGTGCTGTGCTAGCGACATTACAACCTTCTCGAACGCTGCACAGCAAGTGTTGTTCGGGACGTGTTTTATTTTCACTAGACAGCATCCGGTGAGCGCTAGCTACCCGCGGCGTCGCGGGTTCACAGCACGTGGTATCTGAAGTCTGAAGATGTCTTCGACGAGTATTTTGGTCCACAACTGGTGCGGAAAGGACGCTGCTTGCTGGGAATCCATAACGTGTTCAGTGCCTTAGAAGTGGGCGCTTTTTGTATACTGCTGGCAATATTTTAGGCAGCATCGCCATATAAAGAAATGTTTCTACCCTTTGGCGTAACTACTACATTGAAGTCGGAAAAAGCTGTCGCCTCCCTGGCCGCTGCATCTTGCAACACAAACTCTTTGCAGCGCCTGCCATCTTACACTTACAGAGATACAGCGCATGACTATCGGGGCAAGAAGCGATGCTGACAACTTGGTCTACGGTATTCAAATTCGCGAACAGGCCCGGTACCATCGAACATAGGGATCAAATGGATAAACGCTATTTCAGCTTCAGCTTTCGCGTTAATTTAAATACCAGTCCAGCCAGTCGACCGTATTCCGTGTATCCTTCCTACTCTCCGTTGTAAAGGGATCTGATTAAGAGCATTTACAGACCCGAAAATACTGCTGCCACCATTGTGATGTCCCGGTTATAGGGCTCTTTTCGGGGTGGAGGGCAGGAATCACACACGAAATAGAGCCAGCAACAGATTTAATCAGAGCTGGATGCCCCCGCTCACGCGACGGTCTTGAGGCTGCGTCTGGACGCCACTGCGGTGATCTGGTGTTTGAGGTGGGAGATGATGACCACAGCTGCAGGCAGCGCTGATGTTGACGGTTTACACGACGAGTTGAATATACGTGCCGCCAGGACTAGCAAGCTGTCTTCGCATTTTCAGGCAGTCGTCCCTCGGGAGACGAGGCTGGGTCGACCTGCTCTAGCACGTCTCACGTTCCTGTCTGCCCCACCGTCCTTCTGTGGCTTTCCTTGTCACCTAGGGTCCTTTCTTCCCGTTCCCAGAATCCTCGCCATCCTCGCAACAGCGTCCGCGTAGCCGTAATTAGCACGTCGTCCGCGCATTTCAGCGTGTCGTTCAGCGACCTTTCTTCGCATCCGGTTTGCGGACAAAAGGCGTCACGAGCAGGAAAAATTGTGGAGAGGTTGGTGGCTCCGGGATCCCTGCGCAACCCGGATCTCAAGTTTCGGCATAGGTAATTAGCCATCACACACTGAACACTGCGTTCACTTCGCCTAGTACATCACACTCGGCCACGACTGCGTTCGTCCTTAAACGAGCACCACCACATCGCAGACATCGCATCTGCTGCACATGACGCTTACTTTTTTTTTTTTTTTTTTTGGGGGGGGGGGGGGGGGGGCTCCTCCTGCGTAGCCATGATGATATTCGCACCAATAAGCTTGACATATTGTCTGCTTCAGCGATTGGCGCGTTGCCCTTTGTGCGGGACTCCTTGGGCAGTTGCCACTTGGGCGTTCTGCCGAGGCCTTGATGATAGTCCTGAACGTTTCTCCAATGCCAGTTATTTGCTGTTGACTTGCTCTCCTTGCGCGGTATTCGATGCTTTTCCTTGATCTGGAACTGTCGTCGTGAGGCATCCGCAGTGGTGACAAACATTGAAGAAGCTTCACCACAATACTTGTTGCTGCTGCCATCGTTTCCACCGGAAGCACCGGGCCGTGCACAGCTTTCCTGAGTACGCCGGTAGGTGTGGGCTCCTACATTCCCGACGAACTCGCGACGCTTGTGCGCGGACTTACCATTTATCACACTGACATTGGCCGCAGTGAGGCCTTTTTCTCCTGAAATTACTTCACATTCAACTTCCTGCCCTTTGCGGATGCGGCGAAGTTTACGGGAGTGTTGTAACCCGGTGCGGTGGACAAAAATGTCCTCGCCAGTGTCAGTTCAGTTGATGAACCCGTAGCCGCCTACCACGTTCAACCATTTCACGGTTCCACTCATCTGCTCTCGGGAAACAGAGGCTTTCTTTGGGTGCTGCACCGCTCCTTGTTGGTGTCGAATGCGGTTAACCTCACTTCCAGGATGCTCGTCAACGGGCGGGCTACGGCACGAGCGGAGCTGCACATTACCGTTTTCGATTGACAGAGCCACGTCCCTGGACATGAGGTAGTCTACGTGCCCAAGATGAGGTCAGCAGGCAAGTCCGCAAACACCGGGACGCCCACCAGGACCTTGCTGCCAGCCTCAGTCCGGACGCAGATATCGACTGCACCGATGGGAACAGCGCTTCCTCCCAAGCCTTGCAGAGGAGACGAGGCCCATTGACTCATCGGGCCCGGTGCATGACTTGAAGCAATGCCGTTCGCTGAGCGCCGGCGTCAGCCAGTGCGGTCAACTTGCCGATGCCGTCAACATGAACCGGCAGGAAGGGAAGAGGGTGGTTCTGGAATTGTATGCGTGGGCGGGAAGCATGAGGAGAATCCTTGTACATGTGGCCATGTTGGCCGGACGAAAAGCAACCGCAGCGTTGCTGTGGTGCTGCGGCAGATGTCCTGGCGGCAGCAAGGGTCCCGCGACGACTGGAGGTGTCATGCAAAGAGGCCGCTCGGTAGACAAAGATTGAGAGGCTGTCAGTGTCCAGTGTGGACATAATCGATGCGTGGGTGGCATTGTGAAGCCCGTCGACAATGTACTGTTTGGCTGCAGATGCCGGCCACTCGATGCTGCAGACCTGAAGAAGGCGGACCTTATCATAAATGTAAAGTGCGACATCTTCACCTGGAGCCTTGCGCCGCGCTTTTATCGTCGTGAGTTTGGCGTCGTGCGCACTGGCCAGGGGTGTAATGCGGCAAGAAGGGCGGAGGTCCAGGCCGTCCAAGTGGTGTAGTGGCGGCCTTCGTACTGGTGCCAGGCGCGGGCGGCACCACGGAGATGGTCCTCCGCGACGGCGAGCGTGGTGGCTGGAGACCAGGCGGAACGCCGGGCAGCAGCGCCGACCACTTGAATCCAGGCTTCGGCGTCGTCAGAAAATCCACGGAACTCTGGAAGTTGTACCGGTGGTACTGGGTATCCAGAGGACAGCGAAGCGCGGCCAAGCGCTACAGTAAAAGAAGCAGATAACTCTCGGAGAGTGGAGAGGGCTTCGGGAATAAGGGCTAAGGCCGAATCCGCCGAGGAGGCATGGACGCCGTTCTCGGGTGGAATGGGGGTCCCACGCGCCGAGTGAGCCCGCCGTGTGACTGCCCGGCCGCTTCGAAGGAGGAGCGGCGGGTCGTGGAGGTCAGGGTCGGGCCCGACGTTCGTCGACTGCGCCATTGTAAAAGAAAACAAGCAGAGACGCTGCCGTTCTTGCGAACGCCCAGCTTTATTCTATCTTCATCCTCTTCTGCTTCTCCGCTCCTGCACTGTTCACTTCGTCGTCGTCTAGTACCATCTCTCTCTCTCTCTCTCTCTCTCTCTCTCTCTCTATATATATATATATATATATATATATATATATATATATATATATATATATATATATATATATATAGGGTCCTTGGGTGGGAATGTTACATGAGGGGTGGGCTAAGGACTTAGGGCTAATGAACATTGGCTCAATGGCTTTTTTGAAACGGTCCGGGTTTGTAAAGGATGGAACTTAAATGCGGCGTTGTGGAGGTTGGGTGGTCCTGTATTATTTCTGAGTACTGGTGCAGCACAAGTAATTAGAGCAGATAACTCGAACGGCGTAGTTTTGAGCAAGTTCAATAGAATTGGTTAGGCTAAATTGGGCGCGGTCCCAGGTGACAATTCGTATTCTGACCTCGGCCGAAGTAACGCTTTATAAGCTCGTAATTTTACTGCTGCTAAGCTAGGTATAAATTACGAAGAGGGCATCCGAGAGTTTTGTTAGCGTTCTGTATTATCCGCATTATGTAGGTTGAGCATTTAAGGGTGCCCGATGTGTGAACGCTGATATACTTAATGCTATTAGGTTATGAGACATTGGAACCGTTGGAACCGTAACTCGGAGTAGCGTAATTTTGTCATCCCTGGAAGAAAAGAGACGTAGTTTTATTGGCTTTTAAGACCATCAGCCATCTACGACACCACTCCTTCAGCTCTCGTTGATCAGATTCAAAAATATTAATTTCGGCAGCGCTATTATTGGAACGATAATTGACACAACCTTCATTGAGTAAGGGAAGGTTCAATGGAATATAATTGGGTAGTCATTCGTGAAAATTAAGAAAAGGAGAGGACCAAGAACTGTGCCTTACACACTAGAGTATGCTAGAAAGCGAACAATATTTGTTGGCTTCTAGAAAGTGCTGATGGTTGGTGTGGGAAGCCTGTTGAAGACAATGGATAATATTTTGTTGCGAAAGTTTTGGAAGTAGGCGTTTGTGCGGGGCTTTGTCAAAAGCCTTCTCAAAGTTGTTGAAGAGTTCGCCAACAGGTATGTCAAGGTCTACATTAGTGATTATGTCATGAAGAAATAGTGAAGTAATGAAGTGAAGTGAAGAAATGAAGAAGTAATTTGAGTAATTTGCATTATCGTCATAATTATCGCATTTACGCAGAAACATGAACGTTTATTTTTATTTGAAGTCCGTGTAGTCAGGATGAAAGAACTTGACATACGTAAGGGCATTTGTGATATGTGAATAAATAATGAGCTCTATAATGTCGCAACATACACTTATTAGTGATGCGGGCCAGTAGTTAGTAGAACCTGGCTTAAGAACTGGCACAAACCTTACCCACTTTCAAATGATGAGGGACAATGTCGTATGACAAGTACTACAGGAAAATGTGAGACAAAATAACACTGGTGATTTACTTTGCGTTTTAAGCATTTTAGCATTGATGCCTTCGATGCCTGTTCTGTTGATGACGTTGGTTTTAAAGATTCGATTAGTTTCAAGATTTCTTGGAATATGATATTTGCCATGAGGGGTTATGCTTATGCGAGGAAACATGAAATAGGCTAGTGTCCTGTTTTCTTGTGAAAATAAAGGAAAGCTTAGAATGACTATTTATGCTACATCGCTACTCGTCATTGGCGCACAGGCTGTCCGGTCTGTCTTATTATATTTATTTATCTTTATTGTTTGGAATTACCCGCATTCCAAAATTGTTTTGGATTTACGAAGCGAGTTAGGCAAGGTAGTTGCATAAAAGAAGAGTTTAGGTTTAAAAACCTCTGTGTTGTATAATTTTTAAGTAGTGCGGTATTCCTTCCATGCCTCTGTACTGTTAGTAGGTTTGGCTGTACGGAATCGTCAGTACTTCTGGTTTTAAAGGCGCTAAGTGCAAATTAAAGAATGTTCATGTCTATGGGTAAGCATAGACATAAACGAGGAAAGGTGTTCTCAGAGAAAACACGAAATGTTTATTGAAGAGTGACGTGCGAAATGTTACGTGCTGCTGCTGAAATACGGGATGTATCATTAACCCTTTTATGCACCGGTCAACGCACGATAGAAACCAGTGTCAAGTGAACTGATCTAAATTCCGCTTCAGGTAAATTACACCCACTGTTACTGGCGAGCAGCTCAACAAAGGCGGGACTAGGACGAGACACGATCCACCTTTGCTTCGTTGTTCCCTGGTATAAATGCATACAACTCGCTCAGATCTCAGCTTTATACTAATTTTGGTGCTCCCATTTTAATTAGTTTTACTTCGCGTTGACTTCCTAAAATAAAGGCGTGGTGAGTGTGGAGGAGTATTTGAAGATTTATGATTCCTAATTTCGCGCAGGTAGGCAAGTGTGGTTAGATTCTCACGGTTGTTTGTTAGGATTAGGTCTACGAAATTTGCACTTATATCAGTAACACGAGTGGATTTTAGGTCTATTTAACTGAGGTTAAAATTTAGACATACATAAACAAAATTTATTAATTCTGTTTCCAGCCGTCAATGGTCCTATATATATATCCAGTCTATACACAGAAAGTTAGAGTCACCAAAAAGGAGAAGTTTTGCGTTAAAATGTTTGGTAGTCCCTCAGACAAGCGCACCTCAATAAGTTGCTTGCATACATTACGAAAATGGTGACAGAAGTTAGCACCTTGGCCTTGGTGACTCTGGCCCAGGACATTTTCGACGCTTAATAGTGCATTGAATAAAGTTATTTCCTCCTCCTTGCACCTATACTAAAGTCAGTGTTTCTTCAGCTCTGACCCTTTTGATAGAGCGATTGCATTAGATAAAAAAAAAGCCAGTTTCACTATTGTTGGCCTCTGGCGGTTTGTGCTAATCTTTGCAGCCAAGGGGATGAGAACGCTCAATACCTTTAATCTCTAATTCCGAGCTCAGATTTTGAAGGCAATGATCTACAATAACATTTCCAAATTTTTTATTAGTTTTTGATGTATTTGGATCAAGGAGGTCCAAAAATACAAGGTTATTCCTTCTCAACTAGTTCCCGAGGTCATGTAGGCGAAAGTCAAGGACAGAAAACTGGCGGGTGGTGTTAGTAGCGTTGAACCGAATGAATACTGCCGAGGCTTTGAAATTGATTTCTAGATCTGCAATATGTTCACCTAGGGGGGATAAAGCTGTAAAATGTCTATGCGCAGGGGACAGAAAGCCATGTCATCATCTTGACGTGATGACACGGTAGCCAGAGTGCCAACCATCATGGCCGGCAGGAGAGCGCAGGTCAAGTTTCGGATGAGAGCCTACATTGCGAATGTAAGCGTATCGACGTGTGCAGTGGCACAGCCGCAGAGCCCGTACCGTATTGTACCTTAACGTACCGTACGGCAACGACGCATGGTGTCATACCATACCGTGCCATACAATTTCATAACATTCCATACGATGCCATACATGACAAAATTACTTTTGAAAAGGAATTAAATCACACTACTAATTACTTCGCATAAAATCGCATAAAAGTAACTAATATAAAATTATTACTTCTCCCAAAAAGTAATGAAATCACATTACAATTTCTTCGAATGAGTAATTTAGTTACTTTTGAATTACTTTATAGTTTTCAGCAAAAACTGGGTAGCTGGTAAACAACTGGTCCTCCAGGCGCGAAGCACGCACTATCTTTCGTCTTCCTGCCCAATTCCGTCCAAAAGAACTATTCCTTCCCTCTTTCCTACAACACTTGATATTACGCAAAATAAGGCAACCGCAAAAAAAGAAGAAAAACAATAAAGGCAGAAGCACGGTCGAACGGTTGCGAAATGAGCGGCGACACCAGCGTCTTGCTGGACCGGAGCTGTATCCACCAACTGAAGGGCCCGAGGAAGCTAGGCTATTTCTTTTTTTCTGTAGTCCCAAGAATCGACCTCGGCACCTTGCGCTCAGTAACGCTCACGCCACGGTGACTCACGCCGTGGACCCTTCTGCTTGTCTACCCTGCCCCAACCCTCCCTCGCCCCGTGGTGACGAGTATAACCAGACACCACTGGGCCCTAGCCGATGCAACAGGGAGTGAAACTGCGCCGCGCTTCAAACTAGTTTTCAGCTCCGGCCTTCTTGCCCCATCTGTCACTTCGGCATTCCTTTGATGCCTTGTTTTCTGCTGCTTGGATAAAGGTTGCCGTGGGATAGCCACACTAAGTGAACCTGATTGCAAATTACGAGCGCTGCGACGGAGAACAACAACTCTCATTACTCTCTCGTTGTTGTTCTCCGTCGCAGCGCTCGTAATTTGCAATCATGTACCAACTAGCTCAACTTTCCGTATTACTGTAAGTGAACCTGCTGCACAGGAGGTCTCAGACACTATTCTGCTCAATTATGCCACTCCTTTTGCCGGTCCGTTACGTTGGGTTCGGCTTTCCGCACGTCGTTCCTGCTTTCGCGACATTCTACTTTATTGTCGATTGAAATAGGGGTGGTGAATTAAAGTAATTAAATTATATAAATTTTATTATTATCATACAATTACTGCCATGTCTGTGCCATACCATACGATACCATGACATACCGCACCGCACCATACCGTACCATACCATACCATACCATACCAAACCCCCCCATGCCATGCCATGCCATACCATACCATACCATACCATACCATACCATACCATACCATACCATACCATACCATACCATACCATACCATACCATACCATACCATACCATACCATACCATACCATACCATAACATACCATACCATGCCATGCCCCATATATCATACCCTACCACACCACACCATTACATACCATGCCATACTGCACCAAAGCAAAGCTTCTGGTAGGTGAACACTGAGGACGAAGAAGGGTACCTCACCCATCAGTTAATATGGGCGAAAGTTCGCGTTCAAGGAGTGCTGCCGTATTAGTGGTTCATTTTGTAAGTAAGCAGCATATTTGCGCGTACAAAGCGAACGAAGTTATATCAAATGAACGATAATGTTAAGATGTGCAGGACCTGGCGCCATCTTTACTACGAGTAGAAGTTTTGAATTTACAAACTACTCTAAGTTAGGAATATCTCGAAGACAAAATATCGCGTTCGAATGAAACAAGATGAGCACAAAAAAAAAAAAAAAAAAAAAAAAAAACCCCGAAAAGCCAGTTTATATGAGGCAAGTGGCCATTACTGCTGCCTTCTAAATTTCTGCTCTGTGTACAGATACCCAGTGAGCCGAGAGTGCATATAGTATGCGTGGATGTGAGACAAAAACCTTTGGGAGAGCCACACCGTTTCAAGCAGTGCTCCAATTCACAAACACCAATATCTCGAATTAGCAATGATCCGCAGAACTTCCTCGAAGTTTTTCCACTCGTATATTTATATGACAAATCACAAGTATGCTCTCGCCGAGCGCATTAGCTAGGGTCCGAGATACAGATCTGCAAGCTGCCATGGAAAATTTTAAATCGCAAGGTTTGCCCGAACATTCAATTAGCCGTACCTGAAACCGCTGATTGCTTCGAAGCGAATTCGAATAAAACTGTCTATCCCAATGCGAAAATTATCGAGGTACTAAGCCTAATTAAACTCATCTGACAAGTACAAATGCCGAAAGAACTGGGAACCTTGAAGAAGCGTAAAGGAGAGTGAAAAGGCGGAACGCCAAGTCCCAAGTAAAGACCCTGTCTTGCCAGCAAGGAGGCACTAGTGGAAGGCGGGGAAGGCGGACAGCAGTGATCGAGTTGGTGCTCTCGGGATGGGCTAGCCCGGTGCCAGCGCTCGGCGGATCAGCGCGAGGAAGCGTTCCATCGCGGCTTCCTCACTCTGTCTGGCGGCGGCGGCAAGCTCATCGTGAAAACGGCCCATGAGAACCTATCGACCTCCAACAGTTGCAGCCAAAAGCGGGCTCTCCGCCGCCGCCGACCCGACCCCGACTGCAGCGCGAAGCCGGCAGAGCACGGCCAGCTTTAATGTGATTATGCACCCGGGCTGACTCTCTCTCCCAACCTCTGCCTCACCGTCGCGATGGCCTCGGTCCGAGCCTTTCGCCATCACCCTTTTGCACTCATTGGCCTTCTCTCCCTTTGACCGGCGCGATGATCACGGCGGCCGCTCGCGAATGCTCGCTGCGGCCGGAGCTATGAAACGTTCGCGAGCGGCCGCCTCTGTTGCGAAGAAGCGGTTCTTCCAGTGACAGGGTCATTTTGGAAAACAGACGAGGTATACATTTGGAACGGCGGTAGAAAGGGTCTTGGAAACGCGAACGCGGCTGCCTACTTGGCCGCGGAGTTTGTCATTCGCCAACGCAGCCGGCTTTCCTCGGGTGTATTTTTCTTTTCTTTTTTTCAGTGAATCAAGCGCATAATATTCGGCACCGCTTTATCGCAGAAATGGCGCGGGGTTGGTGGCCGACAACAGAAAAAAGATACCGACTTCTTTCGTTACTTTTTTTTTTCCCGGGAGAGGAGTGCGAAATTCCGCCTACTTGGTTCTTTTTTGTTTAGAGACCCACCCTGAAGTTTAATTATTTTCCGTAATGCTTTCCTCCTGTCACCATAGCTGCTTCAAATGTCTTTTGTTTTACAAAAGACCACAGTGAGCTGTCATCAAATGCAAATTGATTGAGCTCGCAGCAGTGCTCCAGCCGATGTTCAAGAATAAGACACGCGCAAGTTGATTTTTTTTAATTACGCGTTGCCTTAAAATTTTCTTTCTTTTTAATGACGAGAAATTGTTCGCTCTGTTTACCGTATTTGTTTTGACAGCAAACTCTAAAACCGACCACAAGTCCTTCCATGCAGGAACAAAGTTTTGCCAAACTTTTTTCTTTTACTTTTCTTTTTTTCCAAAAATATATGTTACAAATGCAGAGGAATTTTCGCGCTTGTCTGTACGATAGTTCTGAGCGTGTTTTAAATTGAAATCCTAAGGGGCGATAGCTCAGATGTCGTAGGGATGATTCACTATATTTGTACCTTGAATTAGTTATAATTGCTTTTTAAGCATTTTATATTAAATTGAGCTCGCATGACCATTTTAGAATTTCTTGCGGCGATAACATTTGTATAATTGGCGCTTGATTCGTTATCGTCCAATGATCATCTTTGATAAGGCGAAATCGCTTCTGCGATTTTACCTAAAGCTGGCTTTGCCGCATAAAGACTATACTTGCGGCAGAGCACCCTTGCAGTGCATTCCGGTCGCGACATTTCCCGCATATGAACATGAGAATCAAAATAGTGCCGCCAAATGATGCATTCTATAAAGACATTTGATATTACAGGTACGAGGCTTAGTTACAGTTTTGCTATGAGATCTGCGTTAGGAATTTATTATGACAAACGCAGCAATAGCTGACTTAGTAGAGCACAGTACTCCAAACTCAGAGGTCATTCCTTACATCCCATTGTTTCGTTATGTGAGAGTTTCGGTTGTTAATAAGTATTTTGTTATATCCTGGTTTTTCGTCCCATTCTCGGTTCAGTTACATTCGGGTGTTTTGTTATACCTGCATGTTACGTTATTGCCGACTCTTTCGGTATATGTAAATTGTTCGTTACATCAAATATTTTTTGTTATGTCGAAGCATTTCTACCCACGATAGAGGCTTCACAACTGCGACGCGCTTTCTTTTTGTAGATGTGTTCTTCTTACTGCTAACGGAATAAAATGTTTGGTTTCAGTGCGAACGCAAGCGGGAAATGGAACGAGGCGAAGTACCATTTCGGCTGCAGCATGGACGGGCAAGGACGGAAAGCAGTCGCCGATGTTTTCATTATAGTCGCTTCCCAGCAGTATAAGTCATTACCACATGACTTGTAAAAAGTCGAGGATGCTTTTTCGTTTAAAAATGACAACTTCAAAGGTCCCGTCACGCAGAACATGCTACGTTGTCGTTGTCGTGAGCCAAACATTAATAAATAAAATTGGGAGGACACTGGTGAGCCTTTGAGTATACATGATAGAAATAATGGTTTCCGCCTGTCCTTCCTTATTTGGGAGCATGCACTTTGTGGCTCGCTTAATCTGTTCACTTTTAATTTGCGCCTCTGTTACCCCGATATACTTTTTAACGCACGGTCGAAAGATACGGCATTATATGGAAAACCACCCGAGACATGTATATAAATCCCTGCTTTAACTAAGCCGTACAGAGGTGTCTGTGTAATCTAAAGGCAGCGTGCTTAACTAGGATACCAAGGACTTAGCTGGAGGACTAGATTCCAATTTCGTTCTTTCCTGTCAAATATGTAGCCAACAATGGCACCACTTGCCACCTCGGTCATGCCATGTGGTCTCGTGACGTCACACAACCCGACGACCAATTAGTACATGTCACCTTCCAACTACCATCTTCCGGAGACATACCCGTGATTTTTCGCACGCAGTGCCGACAATCCACACGACAGACGCGGGATTTTCTGGAGTGTAGTGCCTTTAGCGTTATCGTATTAAATACACTCGACGCATTATACTTTAAAGCGCCCCCTGCTTTATTGAGGAGGCCTTGAGAACGGGTCAGCCACTTTCGGTAAATTTTTAACTTTACCATTCTATGAAAGCTGATGTAATTCTTTCCTTAACGCGTTTTTATTTATCTCCCCATTGCGCTTGTGCATCAGGACTGCTCGGAGGCATTTACAATAAAGTTATAAATTGAAGCGCAGTCCCCACTTTGGATGGGCAGCCTATGAAGTCAACGGCCTGGCTAGATTTTCTTGCAGTACGGTTGAGTTTGTGGGGGCGTAGCATGAACCCACACCTGTCTCCAACAACGATTGCGAGCATTATTTGCTCCCGCTGCACAGTGATCAATTCGATAATTCTAAACTAAATATATTCCTTCCAACCAAATGCACTGCTTGCAAACACAGGACGTAAAAATGACAAATCTCCTGTTCGCATTTGTTGGAAAAGATGATCAAACATTTTCTAATGATTTAGCATTCCTTATGTTCTCCCGCGGAGCTGCCTAGAACATTAAAACAAACCGAGTAAATAACAAAACAAGTTCATGTAAGCCCAATGATACATATTTGTAATTTGTTTTGTTTTTAATTCAGATCAAACATATTTTAATAGCGCACGAATACTCCCGCCTTCTCGTAATCTGATGCGTACAAACTGCTCGTGTCTTTAGGTCCCCTCTCTACCCAAGCAGTGGCTAGGAGCAGTTCTAATTCTAGGTGGCTTCCTTTGATGCTTCACTGAAGTAAAGAAACTGCATAAACTATTCGGAGCCTTCAGAAAGTTGGTCGTAAAACAAATGGATACGTAGGGTCGAAGAACGAGTCATGATTTAGACGAGCCTCATTACTTATATTTTATTCTGGCATTGGCGACTGAAGCGCTGCAAAGATCGCATCGAGACCTCTGGTTTTAGTATAGCTCATGGAATCTTCCTGCTTGTACGGCGTTTATGGAATTTATGCATGACTAAACTTTCAATGTGATAACGGGATACGTCTCCCATCCTGTTCACGATTCTCTTTGGTAACTATGTGAATGGGATGGCAGACGCATGCCGTTCACATAGTTACCAAAGAGAACCGTGTAAGGAGTTCAGCACGAATTGTTTTACTCTTCTGAATCCAAACGAATATTTCAAGGTTATCAATTGTTTTCGTTAAAAACTTTGCAATGCGCTCTAAAGCACAGATCTGTTTACAGGGGGATTTCTGTAATATAATATGTACCACATTCTCAGCCATTAAATCTGCATTGTGTTATGGAGCTGCGGAACAACTGGAGAGTGACTTTTTTTGTTCACCGAAATTGGTGTTTCTAAAGAAAATAACGAAAGCTCTGTACAATTGTATTGCGTCTACGTGGTGTCTGCTTAATATTTGAGAGCGCAGATGTGTAGGAAAAATAGGCTTGCACTCGGAACGTTCTGAAAACTGTCGCGTGTTACAGTTCATTCAAAGTTATATGTTAGTGCATGCAGTTACCGCAGATATATAATCCAAAAGTTTAACTCAACGATGAAGTGTCTTCAGTAGGCTCAATTTTTTTCTTTCCTTTTTTTTTTTTTTTTGGCATTGCCGCCGAGGGTTACTGAGCATTGCATCTCGACGAATCGCTTGCAAATAAGGACGATGGAAATATGCTATTCTCTAAATAAACGACCAGTTGACAGCTCCATGAGTGCAGTATGTATATTTACCCGAAGGCAAATGGACAAGCATGGCGTAGCCATATAGCTGGGCTTGTCAGTGCAAACTTGGTAGGCGGCCAAGCATGCGATTTCGTATCTAAATCTAAAATCTTCGACTAACTAAGCTTCTCAAGTACCAAATCCTTTTTCAAGTCTAGAGTGAAATCGCGCAGACTTGGTGGAAAGAATTTGCTACTGGACTCCGCGGTTAAGCACAGCGGAAGACCCACTAGTACAGCGCCAGGTTTATTCCCAGCTGAGGGATGATCATTTGAATTCAGGATAAAGCATGGCGACTCGGGAATTTAACTCAGCCTTGTCGTGCAGCGACCAGGTTTCAAAGACAGCAAGAACTGCAAGGATTACGGATTAGAAGCTAGGGAGATGAATGTCGGAATAGAGCCCGGTGACAGGCAGCTACAACAACGTCATTTGCCGCCTCGGATTACATTGTGCACGCGCCGGGTGAAAGGCAAGCCTGCACGCTGCCCTCTCGAGCACGTGCCATGGGGCGCGGCGTGTTCCATCGCCGTACCCTCTCCCCTTATTCTACCCCCCCACCTTCGACTTTGCTCGAGCCTCGAGGGACAAGCGCGTGGCACGCACGTGGTGTGGATATTGATAGGAGATGTCATTGCCGCTGGGATATACGGTTCGTATTCGAGTGGCTAGGCGGGAAGATAAGTTGGAAAGGGATTATTACAGCAACAGAAGCCGTGCAATAGGAATAACCGCGGCGCCTCTTCGCACGTGCGCACACGTACCCAAAATAGTCCTCCTCTGTCTGCCCTGTTGTACGTCGCGGCCTCGGACTGTAAATACGGCGACAATTAAGCTCGGTACGAAAAAATCGCAGAAATATTTTGTCTTTTGATAGATTGATCTTCGCCATTACTTCCACATAACCGCAGAAATACGGCCTTCATAGGCGGGATAGAGCACGTCTCATATGTACATTGCCAATACTTAACTCCTGACGGAGTAGACACAGACTTTTGCTAGAACCAGTACAGCTGTCGTTGAACGGCTGTTTACCTACTACCAATCCGTCGATGCGAGTCGTTGGTGTCGAACTGGACAGTCATGGTTCTGCAGCGCCGTGGGTTCGATATGCGCGACAGAAGGCCGCCAGTACACTGCATCTATTTTGACGTAATGTCCCGAAAACAGGGTACGCTTGCTACAACATTACTCGAACGTTAGTGCGTTCCGTATTATAGCCTCGGCTTGTATATCAAGCCCAATTTCAACGTCTCGCACTAAAAGATTGAGACCGCTTTGGAGCAGTCAATAGAAAGGCAATGCGTGTCATCACTGGTCTCACTTTTCGAACTCTTCCTGAGGACGCCAGACGTGTTTATATAAAACGGAGGCAACGCACCTTGCTTCTCTACTAGCAGAGCTCGTGGCCATCCGTGACGGCTTGTCTACATTAGAAAAGAAGCTCTGTGCTGCACCGGCTACCCATTTGCTCTTATATAAAGATTCCACACAAGCATTCCGAGCCCTACGGCGCATTGCTAGTACCCTATACATCTTTAACGATATCTGCTTTCCGCATTTCCAAGCCCTGTGTTTGTAGTGTGGGTTCCCACACTATGCACCGTACGGGGGAAACTGATCATGCTTACTCTCGACAGAGGGTGACATGCATACCCTCTGCTTATGTTGAAGCTGTCTCCAGGAAACGCCGAAGCGCCTGCAAAAGAATTTATCCACTGCTGCACGCACGCGTGCTTTAATTCCACCGTGTGGATCCAACCTTCCTGACAGTCTACTCCTCGTGAGGAGGTGGCGTCAAATCAGCAGACTGCGGTCTAATCCTCCTGGACCTCGCAGACTGCTCTCCTGATGTGACGTTTCTGTCGCACTCCCGCTATGGAGGCGACGCTCAATCATTTCTTTACTACTGGCCCTGGACTTCGGGCGGCAAGTAAACTACACAATCGCAGTCGCGCTTATCACGCCACCCCGTCACCTGATACAACAGTATGGACACATGGTCCCCACCATTGAGAGTTGTCGTTTATGGGTGCCATAGGCCTGCGTCTTTATACTTAGATCTCTTATACCGAAGCGCATAATTTCGCAATAAAAATATTCTAGAGGGCACTTTGGATCACTGAAGTGCGATGAGGAGAAAACCATTCTAGCGCGGTGGATCGTAGCCCCCCACTACGGCACCTCTATCTCCCTCTCTTCTTTCACTCCCACCTTCCTCCCTTCCTTTACGGTGTGGTACTTGTATCCGCGGAGAATTGTGACAGATACTGCGCCTTTTCTGTCTGGTAAATCAATTATATATTCAATTAATTGTAAGCACTGGTACCGTTGTTGACAGGATATGAGCAGCCGCATATATACAATTTGTGCGTAAGCGGCGCGCAGCATCAATTCGGAGAATATACTAGGTGTTTCAACGAACAATTATAAATTTTATAAACGTAGGAACTTCAGAACAAAAAAAAATGTATTTCCAGGAAGAAACCCTCAGCTACGTTGGGCGCCACTTATCGTACTCTATTATGCAAAGACGCTGTTAACAAACACTTACTAAATTATTTTATTAATGCTGTAAAGTGGTTAGTGCCAATGGGGATTTCAAAGCATTGGCAAACCAATGCCATATCAATTTCTAATCCGACGAAAATCTCGTTTTCTAAAGGCATGCAGAGTGAGAGAATCACGCCCACTCTTCCTCACAAAGCCGAAACTGGGGGCATTAGATGGTCATATAGCTTGACGGAAGAGTACGGTCAGCTAATGAGCAAGGAACTTTTGAAAGAGTCGACATCCCCCGACGGCTCATACAACACCGTCTCTGGAATTCATTTTGATTGTTGTGAACAGAATGTCTATCAAAATTTACGCGCCTAAATTTTGTGTATGAGGCTTCGTAAAACGTGGTGACAAATTGCGAACGGCTGATTTCGCGACAACTTATAACTACTCCTTGATTGGCTCCACTCTGCATGATATTTCTATAACTTTAGCGCCGCATATCCCCCTTGGAAGCCGGGAGGATCTCTGCGGATGACAGACCTCTCGAAGAGTGGGGAAAATTCTGACCACGGCGGTAAAGCTTGAAACAATACACGCAAAAAGTACCGAGCAGGCAGAAAACGACCGGCTTGAACAAGACCAGCGTGGACAGAGTAAATTACTGCGCTAGACTTGGCCCCAACATCGGCGACGCCTTCCTTTCGAAATCGTTTTCTCGCCGTTCTTTCTCCGCTCCAGCGGCAGGGGGCGACTGGGGAGCGCAATTAGCGGACGCTCCACTGATCTGGCGGTGCAGGGGCCGTGGCAGCCGCTTTGTTTACCCGGGGTCGTTAAGCGAGGTGTCCAGGCGCTTGCTCTCCTTGTTTCCCAACTCGACTACATCTTCCCTTCTTACCGAGATCCTGGCGCGGCGTCGAATTATACTGGCTAACGAACCGTGAACGCCTTGTTGTCTCTGGTCTTTCTCCCGGCGTGAACTCGGGCGGTACTGATGGTGGTTTTTCTGTTGAACAAGCGACGTGCTATTTACTAGTGGCTGTGGGTCGTTGTAGAGCTAGCACTGTGTACACAGGCCTCAAAGCGACGTAAGTGGCTTTGGAGCGGTGCACTCAAGCTACTTGCCTGTGCCTTAGACAGGTGAGACAAAAGTCGAAGAATCTAATGTCAAGCAAGTTGTGTTTCTGCGGCATCTTCTTCCTGTAATTATCGTTTAATGACGTTTTCATCTTTTGTTTTGCATCCTGGCTGATATGAAGCGTAAAAAGTAGGTCGATGTCTTGTAGTTCCTATGTTTCTGAATAAGCCGTCATCAATTGCGCTGATATGACTGAAAATTGATACGCTGACGTACGGCACTCCATGGTAATGCACAAGCGCGCAACAATAATTCACATGGAGGCCTATTTCACTGAAACAGAAATAGCTGTACTACAAATGCAAATGCGACAGTTCCCAATTAAATTAAATTTTATTCTGTACTTCTGATACACCCCTATCATTTAATCTAAAGAGCTTGTATACAACATCCGCCTCAAAGCTGAGCATCCTGTTTCCATGATGTTAACCTGAATACAGCTCAAGAATGTCACTGATCTTTATCCATACTGACCTGAAGCATGGTATGCGGCGCCCTTTCATTGCTTTATAAGGCGACTCCTTGATGAGTATCAGCCACTGCTTCATCCGACTCTATTCAACCGTGTATCTTTAGATGAGCAATGTTAAATAACAGCCACGTGCTTTACGTATAATAATAGAGCACGCTAAAGAACCCCAGGATGTCCTCATTAATGCGAAGCCCTCCACTATAGGGACGGTTTTCTTTCCCTACTGTCACCTCCCCCTTCACTTCTTTCCGCATGGCGAGGTTCAGAGGTCCACCATGAGTGAAACAGCTGCGGCGCCTGTAATGCCGTAAGTACACACGTACACTACTGAAGGTGTTTTTAAAGCGAAAGCATTACAAGCTCAATTGATCAAATGATCCGTCGGGGACGTCGTCGGCAACAGCACGAAAATAGCGATGAGTTCAAGGGAATGTCAGGTCTCGGCTGTCCAACGAACCAGCAGCGAGTAGCTGGTACATGTCGAATGACAGACCGCGCATAGAGCTTCTTCCGCACGTCTCCTAAAGCCGCAACACCGGATCGTCATGTGTGATGTTTTAAAGAAACGGGTCCTTTTCTAGAGACTCCATCGCGTGAGTACACACATAAACACGGGAGTGGCGGCCATGGCGGCGCTGTAGGGTGCAATGGGAAAAGGTTTCAGTGGCATTTATGGTCGTGTTAATGCTTCCGCATTATCACACCCAAGCAGTCTTAAGTGCCTCCACTGAATTGTTTTTCACATGTCGCACGAGCTTTTTTTACCTTCATTTGGAGTCACAAGAACAGATCTTGGGGTAATATTCTAAGGAGCGTATGTCCGTGATTTCAGAATTACGAAAGGACATGCTTCGATGACATACTGAACCGGGGAACATTACGAAAGCTGCGGCTGTACTCAAGAAACAAAGGACCGGATTCTCAAAGCTGTACAACAACTGAAGCAAAATGTTTGACAGCATGACTAGGGCTTGTAAACCCTACATTGGATAGGTAAGCGTGGGGCACCCAACGTGTCTTCAAGTCTCGCACCATAATGTAATGCAGGTTTTTGCGCCGTGAATGCGGGTGTAGCACTTTTGCCACCTGTTGCAACCCTCAAGACCTTACTGTACTTTGTTGAACTGACAAAGAAATGACCAAAATTGTATGTAACGTCTGCTATTCATCTCTGTAGCTGTTCGCAGGCAGACATCGAGCAAAGAACCGCCCCGGTATATTTAGGCCATGTATATTATTAGGAAAAAAGAGCACCAAAAAAAAACTAAGATGGCGGAAGCGTTTATTGTCTGAAAAATGTGATATTTTTATTACTGTTTTTATTTATTGCTACTTCGAAAATGTCACGTTTTTTCTATGCAATAAGAACGCCAGCAACTGACCGTCTATCCTCGGAAAAACTTGCATTTCTTCTCCGGCCTCTCTTATCGTAGCCAGGCTTGGTTTAAAAGATCCTGGCCGACAGCTACGTATTGGTGCGCAGAAAAGAAAACAAACTCAGCCAAGGGTAAAACAATATCAATGGTGGCCGCACCGTCAGCCTTGATTAATGACAGCTACGTGGAGCGTGATGAGCTGCCAGCGGATGTGCGACACGTTTTTTCGCCGAGCGTACCCAATGAAAAACGCACGAAGCGGGCACCGAAACTGATGAAAAGGGAATGTTCGAACCCGGCAGCAGAAAATATGAAAAGCGAGCAAAAACAACATCATCAAGTAAAAGAGAGCAAGAACTGTAAATAGAAGCATTACATGCTCGATCCTAAGAGCGAAATAAACCGCTCGAGAATGGCGGAAGCTCTGGGAAAGAAATGCACACGAATGCAGAGACGGACGCCGCGTCAGAACTGAAAGGGCTCGCTCGCGCGCCCCTCATCAATCTGGGAGCGCCCGTACGTATACAGTCTCATCGTCACGGATCCGGGCTTTGAAAGATCACCTGCTGCGCCGCGCTCAGCCGGCTCCGCTTGAATAGAGACTTCTTCGTCGGTCCTCCTTACTCCAGAGGTGGCGATGCCAGCACCCCCACTGCGTCGACACCAGTGTGTACAGCAAGGGACGATTTTTCTATTCAGAAAAAAAAAAAAACGGTAACAAAAAGCAAGCAAAGTTAATAAAGGTATAACCGAACCGGTCAAAAGGACAAAAGGGAAGTGTGGAATAAAGGGAAACGTACGTCCCCATTTCTTTTCGCTTCATCCGAATCCCTCCTGCTCGGAGCGGCCAGGACGCTGGATCATCTTGTGAGAAAAGCGCAGGTGCAGCAGTCGTGGCCTCTTCTTGCTTGCGCGGCCGCCCGTTCGGATATACGCGGACGTCCGCCGCCGACGCCGTATAGTCGTTCGAGACAGCCGGGTCGAAGGAAAAGGGAAAGCATCGGCTGGCTCCCGAGAGCGTCTGACTACGAGACCGGTGATCGCAGCTCGCTCCGCCGATGATTTCACCCCTGCTCGCGCGGTACTTCCCTGTGCCGCTGCGCCTCCCAACCTCGCGCCGTTTACTGTCTCTCTTTCGGTCTGTCAGACTTACTTCCGAATTTGTGTCTTTAGTACGCTCTTTCTTTTGCTATTTTTGTCTTTCCATCGTTCCTTTTATTGTGCATTGAGCTTTCCGCTTCTGTATTTCAAACCGATCCCCTGGCTTCTGCTCTTCCTACCTTTCGTGCTCGTCAGACCTACGTGCTGTCGCTCGGATCATATCGCTCTCTGCTGCTGCCGATCAGAGCGCGTCCTCTCGCCCCTCCGAACACAGCGACAAACGTGGATTTGGGGTCTCGCACGGATCAACGATGCCAGAGGAGCTTCCCCGCGCGCCTTAGCCGCCACCTCTGCCTCTGCCTCGTCCGGACAGGCGAACGTCACTGGCAACGACGTGGAATCGGCAGGACATCGCGTTCGGTCGGGGTGACAGTATAAGATACATGTGCCCTAGCCTTTCCTCTTCCTTCTCCTATCCGCTAGGTGGCCGCTCTGACACTGGCGACTACAGTGAGCAAACGTCTACATTGTCTCAACCCACCGTCGACGTCGTATCCACCTCCCAAATTTATTTTGATCTTTGTTCCGGGGAATGTTTCTTACCGGCACCCCCGCCCCCCATTTCTCTTTCCCACTTTCCCTTTTCCCGAAACCTGTCGCCACTTCCTGGGCTCTCTCGCTGATCCCCAAAACATGATATTTCTTTCCGTCGTTCCCCAGCGTCCCGACGTTAGGCGAACCCGGAACGGCGACATACGTTTGCGTCTCTCGTGCGACCTCTAGACGTCTCGCAGGGGAGGGGGGGGGGGGGGGGGGGGAGGGTTGCGAGCCAGGGAATGTAACCCGTCGGCGGTGAACGGAAAGACAGTGCACATTTATCGAGCGCTAGGGGGCCGAAACGAAACTGCGTCTCTCGTGCTCCTGTTCCACGAGATATTTGCCGAACGTCTCGCGGCAGTGGTCTGACAGCATCCTGTCGGGAGAGCTTGATCCCTGCTTCACCGTGTCAACGTCTCCTCGCATTTCGCTTTTTTTTCTTTGCTAATGTTGTTGTACTTGCTTATTGACTGTTATGCATTTAGGCTGTTGGTATTTTTTGTTTTGTTTTTTATTTTGTCTTGCTGTCCACATGTCGCCGTTCTGCGTTTTGTTTTAGACTCTCATGTAGGAAGTGGCATGGCGAAGCGTGCTGTCCAGCAATACATTCATCATCCCGGCTGGTTGGGAAAGCAATGCCTTTTACTTTCCTCTTCGGAAAAAGTTCCATTCATTTTCGGCTCCCACTCTCAACGACAAGGGTTTCCAACTGTGATGAAGCAGTGTTTATACCAAGCAACGGCCGTCGTGGTTTCTTTATCACTCCTTCCGTGGCCGTCGTCGAAAACATGTGGCTACTGTGAAAGGCACTTTCGCTTAAATATTTTTGTGGCGTTTACTTCTTAGAAAGTCATTCGCTTCTGCAACCTACCAATGGTAGGCTAATTGCCGCTAGAGACAAAAATTACCCATAATTTTAATGCTGAAAAAAAAGACAAGGAAAGGGGGAATTTCTTTTCAATGAAAATATCAAAAACGTTGGATTAATACCCCTAACAAGGTCATGTGCACAATTTAATGTCATGCGTGCAGGCAGGTACACAATGAAACAATCTTTTCACAGAGTGTGGAGGTCCGGGAGTACGTGGCGGAGAGCTGACAGCCCCAAGGATAAGACGGAAGCTGATAAACAGTCTCATCTATGCATTTCATTATAACCGACTTCTTGAGCGAAATGCGCCGGAAACTCATGCGGGGCGGCAGTATCACTAAATAGATGAATTCGGCGACGATTTTCGACAAATGTCATCAAACAGTGCGGTTGCTTTGTTTTTATAAATTGCATCAGCTGGAAGCCACCAAGCTTCGAGGTTCACGACGGACAGTTATATAAGTGCGCAACAAAGACGTGACAAAGAGAAGTGGACAACGACGGCGCTGAACTGACAACTGATTTAATGGAAGAACGGAAGAGCATATATATACACACACTCGGTGTACGCACATGCGCATAGTCAAAATTTTTTTAAATATTTTTTTAAATATTTTTAAAATCGTTGTTTTCCACTTCTCCTCATAGTCAAGTCTTTGTTGCGCACTTGTATTACTGTCCGTCATGGTTCACCAACTCGCCCAATCAGCCGTTCCTTTTCGAGGTTCACATTCGTGTCGCTGTCGGGGCACTCGCAAGGATACCGAGTCTCGGAGTTTTAAATATGGTAGTAGTGAGGCTACCATAAAAAAAAAAAAAAAAAAAAAAGACCTCCGTTCCCCAAATCTTTCCTTAGTCGCCATGTTCTGCGGCACCAATCCTCACGGGCATAACGTGGTAAAATATTATCGGGGTCATGTTGTGATTAATCGTGCATGCTCTGCCGCGGAAAGCGATGACCACGGGCACACTGGTGATTATTAATCTGCCTAGATTTCAAATGTTAATGGATAGTTTGGCAGCGTTAAATGTTTTAACGTGCATGTTGTTAGGGAATATGAGGAGAACATTGAAGCTGCATACGAAAGGACGTAAGCCCGCATACTCTCGTTTCAAAATGCTGGGTCGTCGGGCCCACGCATCGAATTTGTTTTTACCTCAGATAAACACGGCATGTTATATGGGGGACTTAACGCCCCAAAGTGACATCTCAGAGCACAATAGGAGCCATATTAACGCTACGCCACAATCGAAACGGTAATGACAAATAAGATAGTAATGCAGCAAACAGCTAATGAAATAAATGTATAATGAATGCATAAATAACACTCACCTCAAGACTTTGTTATGCGGGAGTTTCTTTGAAATTGGTCTTTCTTTATCTGTCATTATCATGCTTGCAGATTTGAAGCAATTATTTCTTTTACCAGTAATTATGAAAAGAGATGCCGTGTAATGTTACCAAGCAACCGGGTTAAGAGATTTTCCTTTTACTACGAAAGCGGTTATAGTATTTTGTTTTTCAATGTTACAGCCCCACTTTCTATCACGAAATCTACAGTGTCCGCAGTAAAACATTAATAAATTAGTGAACTAATTGCCGCCTGATATGAGGGACAGGGTAAATTAAGTTTACTTTAATGTATTTACTTGCCACCTACATGCTACAACAGGTGGCACAAGTGGAAAGAGTAAAAACCCACTCACAACTTTTACGGAGGAAGAGAGTGAGGGCATGGAGTGACGGGTTGCCCAGTGATTTCAGACGTTACAGCAATGGCGCAGGAATGCTCTACCAGAAGTTGGCTGCTACTGAAGAAAGGTAGCTAAGCAAGCTGCTAAGATAAGAAGGAGGAGGAAGACGAGGAGGAAAGGCAGGGAGGTTAACCAGTAAAAGCAACCGGTTTGCTACCCTGCACTGGGGGAAGGGGATGAGTGGATATAAAAGTTGTGAGAGAAGGATAGTTGAAGTTAATACAGTCACATAACAGACATGCCACATCACATCACGTTACAGTCATGTCATAGCAAACTTATAGTCTTTCGATTAGGCCTGTGCTTCTCATAAAGCGGAGCAGTGCCTGGGAGGCCTAAGCTAAGAAGAGTTGCTAAGCAACTCGGGGGATGACCTGCAAATAATGATCGATGACTTAGATAGGAAACGTAGAAAGGTAGGCTTGAAAATCAATATGCAGAAGACTAAGGTAATGTTCAACAGCCTCGGGAAGGAACAGCAGTTTACATTAGGTAGCGAAGTACTGGAAGTAGTAGGCGAATATGTGTACTTAGGACAGGTAGTAACCGCAGATCCGGACCATGAAAAGGAAATAACAAGAAGAATAAGATTGGGATGGAGCGCATTCGGCAAGCACTCACAGATTATGACTAGCAGCTTACCGGCATCGCTCAAGAGGAAAGTATATAACAGTTGCATCTTACCTGTACTCACCTATGGGGCTGAAACATGGAGGCTAACCTAGAGAGTTCTACTTAAGTTGAGGACAACCCAGAGGGATATGGAACAAAAAATGGTAGGGGTGACATTAAGAGATAGAAAGCGTGCAGAGTGGGTCAGAGAAATAACTCAAGTTACCGACATTCTAGTGGAAATTAAAAAGAAGAAATAGGCATGGGCAGGACATGTAGTGCGAAGAGAAGATAACCTATGGTCGCTTAGGGTAATAAACTGGATTCCAAGGGAAGGAAAGCGTAGCAAGGGGCGGCAGAAAGTTAGGTGGGCGGATGAGGTTAAGAAGTTCGCAAGGGTCAAGTGGATGCAGCTAGCACAGAACCGGGTTGAGTGGAGAAATATGGGAGAGGCCTTCGCCCTGCACTGGGTATAGTCAGGCTGATGATGTTGGTGATGATGATGATGATGATGATGAAGAAAGGTATAGGCAAACCAGACCTCTAGCAGATTTCGCTGATTCTTGCTTTCAGCCTAGCTCTACTAATTTTTTAGGAAGCAATAACTATATGCATCAATAAGCAGCACCGAGGGAAAGTCAGCTGGTTTTAAAAGTTATAGTATGAAAATCTTCACCTTGTTTTGTCGACCTCTCGTGGTGTAGTGTATATACGTGACGGTATTTATTGGCGGCTGACACGTAGCCGAGCCGGAGTTTATGCGCATCTTGTTTTAAAATCTGTCTAGGGTGCTGAAAAAAGAAATGCTCAGTTTATCGAATGGCAGGCATATCACTCGCCAAAAAGCGACACAAACGGTCATATGTGCTTGAACCCTATATCAGGAATTTATATGTCACAGTACCAGCGATGACATATTATCTCCTCTTCGACTTAGCGTACTGTCTGAAGTTCTTTTCCACACTTGCATTCTGTAATTTGCTGGCAGCTGCCCCGCTTAGGACGCCTAAATGATGTTGTTTTTTTTTTACTATAGAATCCAGTTAAATGTAGCAGTTTACCACAGTTTCTAAATTTCTATGTCATTCGAGAATAAATCTGCCGCTTGAAAAGCATTCCTTTGACATTGTACTCCTTGCCGATGCCACTACCCTGCAGGTGTGTCGGAGACAAACGAGAACAATATACTTTTTTGACCGCACTTCCGGCAAATAACCAAACATATCGAGCATTTCATCCGTTTTAGTCACGTGACGCAGTGCTGTCCCTGGGGAGCGTCGAACGAGACCGCAACGCACGTGTCGCTGCTCTTTCGAGCCGACTAAAGCTGTGCCACTCCGAGGCAATCCAAGCGTATCCCTTCAGAGGCCGTGTCGCACGTGCGCTTGCGCCTCCCGCTGTTCATCGCTTGAGGAGCGTAAGCGCTCACGCGCCCCGCTTTCATCGGCCACGTCGGATGCGCGCCGTGTCACAAACTCCCTCTTTCTTCCCCCCTGCCAAGCGATTACCTCGTGAAATTCAGACACTCGGCCATGCGGAATAAATGTGCGTTCCAGCTTCTGTGGTTGCATCACGGCTATCCGGCTTAAGAATTTCACACCGCTATGTCTCCAATGAAAGTTAAGCGGCCGCGTTTAGAGGCTTGATTGCTACTTTCATGGATACAAATTCCTATAAGCATTGCGGAGTGCCTTACGTCAAGCTAGATTTTGGCCAAATAGAAAGATTGCAAATTGTTAAGTTTAATGCTCAGACAAATTGGCTGTAAGGGACTCCGTAGGACGGCTGCGGACTATACTTTACACTGGTCTCTATAACAGGCGCTGATGTTACACAGCCAAGTGGTGAATTTGACCGCTACTACTGGAATTGAACCCGGCTCCTCAAGCTCAATCGCCGAGCGGCCTAATCACAGATCAACAGCGGGAGGTAACGACTGCTCCTTGAGTAGCGCGGCTATACACGCATCACGAATTTGCAAGCGTGAGCATTTGAATTTATGCTCAATTCGAACGTTTTAGTTCGAATGTGCCGAAAGCAATACTATACGCCAGGTCTAACCGCTCGTCGCGTCGCTGTGTGCAGTGTCCATAGATGAAGCAGAACAAGAAAAAGAGAACGAAAAAGAAAAAGGAAAAGAGAAAGAGAAAGAAAAAGGAAAAGAAGAAGAAGGAAGAGAAGAAGAAGAAGGACGCTCTGTCACCCGCAGCTAATGTTTTCGCTCAATACTCGGTTCAGCAGCGTTGAACTCTTCTAATTTTTTAATATAGTCACCGCCTCTCACCAGAGAAAAACAAAGTGGCGAAGGCTACTGTAGTGTAATATGATTATTTAATTTGGAATTCCATGGCGCGATGATTTTAACAACGTTAGAATGATCCACAAAAAATAAAATAAATGTAGTACAATTAGGGAAAATGTAGGCATCACCACAAGATCCACTGCATCCACTCAAGGTAGAGTACCAAACAACAACCGCAATTTATACAATTTTGCAGAAGTGTGGAAACATGTTTTCAACGGCAACATATGTTTTCAAGTTGCAACGGCAAAAAAAACTACATGGCTACTGTATAGACGCCAAGAAAACAAAACTCTATAGAGCAACTTTGAAACTGGGAAACAAGCAGTTATGCAGATGGCTGTAATACACATTTATTTGCAATTTTGTTACTATCGGTATCCCACTTTTATATAATGAGTACTTAAAGGAATTATTATTTATGTAAAAAGGAATTTAGAACATTAAGCTGCCTTATAACATAACTATAGAATAACAATGTAGCCTGCTGATTGTTAATATGAGAACTTAAATAATATCTGTTTTTTTTTCTTAATTGGTAATGTTAAACATGCGCTAGAGAAAGTGATTTTGGGTATATTTTGTAGCAAAAAACAATGCCATTTGTGTATACACTTTGTATTCCCTTCAATCTTATTCGATACTATAGGCGTTCGTACCACTTGTATAACCCAGTCGCAACGCCATATCTCTTACACAGGTCGGCACATAGTGAACACCTGCAGAAAAGCTCATGTAACCTTTTATATGTGTTTGACCACTGGATGTCTACACTGCTGCATATCTGTTTTAAGGCGCAAGCCTTTAATGGCTCATGCTGTCATGGACAAAATGTGTCCCGCTTTTGCGGCGGCTCTGATTGGCCGAGGCGGGATGACGTCATAGAGGTCTCGACCAATCACAGAGCGCCACCACAGTATGCAGGAATGCATGACTTATATGGCGACATGTCAATCAATTGACCATTAATTAATAAATTCTGGATTACTAATTGGTGACTAATTATAACTCATCAATTAACTAACTAAAATTAATTTAATCAAGTAATTATTTACCTGGCGAATGACTAAATAATGGAATAATTACCTAATTAGTTATTTATATTCTGAGCACTGTGTGGCGCTTCACCTTCCACACAGCTAAACGTGCATAATTACTTCCAGTTGCATACCAGAATGCGGCACTCAGGCTTTCGCCTTTCCCTACTTTAGTCGCTAAAGTCCCTTGTAATTTTTTATTTCGCGCTCAGGCGATTAAAAATTAAATGGCCTCCTCACCAACACGCCAAAATTGTAAGATTGACCATAGGAAGACATTATTTGTTATAATTACTTCCCCTCTACTTCATGCAATATCTCATATATGAGGGAGTTTTTTTTTTTTTGCGTATTATTTAACAGATGTCGTTGTATCCCCAATGCAGGGCTGATTGTCCGCAATCCCAGCAATTCTTCCACCCATGCATTGTGTGTATATATATACATATATATATATATATATATACAAGTAGAGAATTTGCTTGTTGAGCGTGATGAAATTATTTACTATTGAAGTGATTTAACGCAGCCTCCGTTTTAATTACATTCAAAAGTTGCTGAACTGAAAACTAAAAACTAGCAGCAATTGTTTTTAATTACCTATCCCTCATGAATAGCAATTTTCCGTTTACGGTCACCAAAAATATACGCAATATTAAGAGAAATTAGCATTATATGTTATTGTAGGTACCTAATTTCATGTCACGTGAGGGTAAAGTATCCATATGTACTCGTGGAAGGAAACTTGCCCGCTCGAACTTTCTGGGCAGTGTAGAAGTCTATTATACTTCCTATCTCTGAAAAATTTGGAGTTTCTTCAGGAATGCTTTTCTATCGAATAACTCGTGGAGCACGTCTGCGAATCCTTTCTTGAAAGGGGCTGAGTCAAGCCTTCCGAGAGAGCACAAATGAACTTTCCCTAAACATTGAGCATCCGTAGTGAGAAAGCGAAATTTTAAATAAGCTGGTAGGCATAATTAATAGGTCTTCTTAGCTGAAAACATAGGCGCGCGTTCTGTTCCGATGCAGTTCAGAGCCAGCCAACCTTCGTTAAGACGCATAATCATTCGATTAACCATCTTCTACGTCTTTAATAAGGGGA